>NC_092066.1:8340769-8649038 GCF_039877785.1 Chaetodon trifascialis
CCCCTTTCAGACCTTATCATGATACCTGTTACCAATGAACCTGTTTACCTGTGGAATGTTCCAAACAGGTGTTTTTGGAGCATTCCGCAACTTTCCCAGTCTTTAGTTGTTTGTGTCTCAACTTGTTGCTGCACCAGATTCAGAATAAGCACATATTTACAAAAATCAATGAAGCTGACGTCAAACATTAAATATATCATGTTTTCACGGTTTTCAATTGAATATATGTCACAAAGGATTAGCAAATGATTCCATTATGTTTTATTTATGTTTTACACAGCGTTTCAACTTTTTGGGAATCAGGGTTGTGCTGTAGGGTATGTTTCACATGATTCAATGAGACAAAACTTGTGCAAATACTTCCAGGGTGGATAATGCATTCCTTGTCAGCTTGGTGGGGTTGAGACCAGAGAAACACTTCTGGCTAGGCCTCTCAAACCAGAAAAACATTGATGAATTTGTGTGGACCAAAGGAAACGCAGTGAGATATACTCACTGGAACGCTCAAATGCCAGGTATGGAGAAAGAAGCAATTCCACCTCTGAATGAGCAGGCGTGAACTGCAGCTCCATCATTTAAATGTGACTATTTTATTTCCCTGAACAACTCAAGGTTACCAACAGGGTTGTGTTGCCATGACAACTGGGATTTTGGCCGGACTTTGGGACCTGCTGCCCTGCACCAATACGGAGAAATACATCTGCAAACACCTGGCAGAGGGGGCAGTTTTGACAGTTGCACCACCCACTCAAGCTCCTCCCAAGTGTGCCGAAGGCTGGACTCGAGTGGGAACAAGAAACTTCTGCTCAAAGGTACAAGCAGAGGTCAATCTCCACTGACCACCGCTGAAACACACTGCCTGCTAATAATAACAAAACAAGAGGCTCTCCAGCTGTCCAGTGTCCACCCACCATGAAATATTCAACACGAGCACTTAGGCTACTGCAGGCAATTCAAGTGACGCAAACATGCCAACTGTGAACACATTTAAGCAATTGTTTCTACATCCTAACATGCTTGTTTCCACCTAACACATACAGAAGGCCTACCTGTAGTGTCAATTAACGCTGGGATCAGCCCACGACAGTTGTCAGCTCTAACAATCACTGTGCCATAAACCCCTTGTTCATAAATGCCTGTAATTCTCCAGCCAGGAGAAAATCAGCTCAAAATCCAGTTTGTGTAGTCTGATCCCCCATAAGAGGCTATTGGTTTTATATCTTCAAACGTTTATGGATATAACTGTTATTTTTTCTTATTGTCAACAACTCCTATGAACAGATTTAAACCAGCAAAAAAAGTGAATATTTGACTTACACTGATTAACTGGCCAGAAATCAGACTCCAAATGAGTGATGATGTTACAACACTATAACTTGCTTCTGCTGCCCCCAAGTGGTAAAGAAAAAAAGGCAAATTCTACTTCAATCATCTAGTCGACTTCTGTACATGTGGTCTGCTTTAATTCGACATTCACTTCTTGTCATGTGTTCCAGTTTTTCACAGGGCCTCGAGCTCATGAAAAGACCTGGTTTGAGGCCAGGGATTACTGCAGGGGCATCGGTGGAGACCTGCTCAGCATCCACAGTGCTGCAGAGCTACATGTGGGACGGTATGAGTTGGTTAAATGCAATTTAACTGTGTCAAAAAACTGAATTCTTGCAGCATTAAAGATGGCAACCATTAACATGTATCACTAGATCCATCTGTATCTCAGAGAACTGTAAAACACAAACATTGGTAAACAGGCATACGCAAGAATATTCCAGTCAAAGAAGTCCACATTCATGTATTCTTACTTAGCGGTGCAGTTACTTAATATATAAAATGCTCAATGGAATAGAAGATGCTAATCTTCATGCTAATTGCCTTAAAGAGCACCTGTCAGTGTCATTCAGACCTGTTCAGAACAGATCTGACATGCTGGAAGGCTCACGTTTCACACCCTGTTTGCATTTTCACACACTGAAATCTGAAGCACTAATCCAGTAGTGAACATCAGACTTATTTAGCTCTCACCTCTTCATTGTAATGACTAATTCAGCTTCAGCTTCTTTACTGTAGTTCTCATCACTTTAGTAACGGCTTGCCTCTAAATAGCAACAACATGTATAAAGGTAGATATTTTAGTGTACAGCTGAGCAGTGGCACAGAGCAACATCAGGAAACTGCAAAATCAGACAAAAGTATTTTTGAAATAAGGTTGGACACATGAATCAATCACGTGATTTTGTGTACTGCAGACATGGAAGAGCCTGGATTGGACTTCATGCTCCTGACCCGAGCACTGGTTATACATGGAGTGATGGATCCGCGGTTAGTTAACTGTGTTCTACTTTTTACCGCTAATCTGACTCTACAAATAATCTTGTTTTTTGTTGTTTTTAATATTGTTATTTATGTTGATTCTTTTTGTCCACAGCTAAACTTCCAGCACTGGCAGGAAGGAGAGCCAAACAATCATAACAATGACGAATCTTGTGCCGAATTCACAATGTACAACTGGAATGAGGGTGGATCTTGGAACGATGTGAACTGTGAGAGCTATAATGACTGGCTGTGCCAGATCCGAGCAGGTACAAATGGAAAAATATACACTGAAATCTACACTATTATTTTCAAACTTCATATATGAAAAATTGACTTGAGCATGCACTCCTTTTCAAGCTCAGTTTCAGTTTCAATGGTGGAGTGGTTGCTTTCTCCCATTCTGCAAAGCTTCCCACAAGCCAGATCTTTGTCACATACAGCAGGAGTTGAGAGCTGGTGTGACTTTGTTACAGAGTTACAAAAATGACTTCTTTCAAATTTGGCCAGTAACCAGGTCAGGTATTTAACTAAAGGCAAGACTGGAGAACTAAACTTCATGTCTGTCTTGGTTTAGATTTTTACAATAACAGACCATAAACAAACCTGCAGACTGTAGAGGGAACAAATGATCAAATCAGTTAACCGAAGACAATCCAGTAAAATGAGCAGGTTTGTTTGCTTTCTGTCTACAACAAACTGACACTCGTTGTGACCTTACAGGAGTGACTCCAAAACCACCTCCAAACAACACTGTTGTGGGTAAGTTGCATAACCACACACCACAAAAACACACACCACGGGTATCAAAAACATAAAATGCAACATATTAATAAAGTAGGGGTAGCTGTACATTGGAGAAATTTGGCTTTGGGCAGAGATTTATTTCATGGGTTAAACTTCTCTACTCTTCTCCAATAATCTTCTCCAAAGAGCTTTTTGAAATAAAAATGAATCAAAAATCTTAAGCAACACAGTCACAAACAGCGACAGGCAGGTGATTTTCAGCTGGAACCATTGCAAAACATGTTGTCTAACCTTTCATTAGACAGGCAGTCAGAGGGTAAGCTGTGAGAGATTTATTTATCGGATCTAAAACCTTTGCAGATTATGACACCACTGCAGATGGTTGGCTTGTGTGGAGAGGGAACCAGTATTACATTAACAGAAACTCAATGGCCATGGAGGAAGCTCGTCACTTCTGTCAGCAGAGACATGGTGACTTGGTATCCATCAGCAGTAGAGATGAAAATATCTTCATATGGAAACAGGTGGGTATTTTCATGTCAACATTCAAATATTGCCACCACTGAAAGATCGTTTACTAACTAGAAAAATACATCTTTAAGCTTTAAGTGTGTACTTCTGTGTGTGTGTTGACAGATTTCCAGAAGCTATGGGTCCTATTATTTAGGTTTGTCAGTGGATCTTGATGGGTCATTTTGGTGAGTATCAATGATAGTTACAAAATGTAATACAGGTTCTGAGGACAAAGAGCATTAATGGTCCTTACAGTAGAGAGGCTGATAGACTGAATAGCATAATTGATTTGTTTGCATCGCGCTTTTCCAATTTGACTACCACTCAAAGCGCTTTTACAACAAAAGTCTGCATTTACCCATTCACACAAACATTCGTATGGCGGCTTCATCCTCTGTCTATTTACTATGTCCCCCCTCACATCAGTGTGGGTTTCCTCCAAAGTCCAAAAACAGGCAGCTTAATTGCTAACTAGAAATCTTCTTTAGGTCTGAATGTGAGCGTGAATGATTGTTTATGCCTCAGCCCTGTGATCTGTCCAGGGTGTACCCCATCTCTCGTCCAATGAGAGCTGGGATCTGCTCTGCCACCCTCCAAAGAGTAAGGGGTTATAGATAATGGATGGATGTTTATTCATTATGCATGAAAAAGGTGTAATGTCAAGCAATTATTGTTTACATGATTACACTTTTTAATTCAACTTAACTGTTTGTGCTTCAAGGTGGATGGATGGTACTCCAGTGGGGATACAAAGATGGGATGAAAATCAACCAAATTCCAATAGCTTTGATGAGAACTGTGTTAGTATGACTTATTATATGGGTGAGTAATCAAAACAAATAAAACAAAGCATTAACCCGAGATAACATGTTCTGGATAAAATTAACATGATGCTCTAAATTAAAAATAGTAAAATGCTGCTGATGAAATCTTTCTCATTGTGTCTCTGCTGCTTCCAGGCTTCTGGCAAACTTGTAATTGTGGTCAAACGTACCAGTCCATTTGTAAACGAGGAGGCTCGGCACCTGTCAACACCACCGCAGCCCCCACAGTTCCTCCTAAAGGTGGCTGTCCACTCAAGTGGTCCAAATTCGACTCCAAGGTCAGAGATCAAACCTCTCAAAACGTTTCAGTGCACAACCTTCTTTGACACTTTTTAAATGTCAGATCTAGAGTCCATGTGGGATTGGTCTGATTTTTTATAATTACAGCGGCTCTCATGAAGGAAGCTTTGGAACTCATTTACACACACATTGCAATTATTGGGGTCTTGCAGTGACAAGGAAGGCTGGTCACAGTTTAATTTGGAAACCACATGTACATAAATGGCATGATGGAAAAAACAAAAGATGGATCAAAGTTGCTGAGCTTTACAAGAAGTCCTACATATGCAGGAATGTCCCATCCTTCAGATAAAATTTGTACTTTTTAATTTTAGTTAATACTTTTGCCACCAATAATGAGTAGATGCATCTTTCAAAGTATAACTAGTAATAAAATACTAATATTGATGAAAATACAAAAAGCACAAGTCAATCTATCAAATATGGAACACCAAACAACCAAAATACAGTATATCTAAATAGCTTTTATGCAACATTTACACAATTCCTCACACAATGTAAATACTATCTTGATAAGCAGAAAAAGATGACACTGATTTTAGGCCTACAAGAAATGTGAAGTCAACAGTGTTTGGAAGAGAAATAAGCATAGAAGTTTTTAAGATCACATCAAATGGTATCAAAGTTTCACAAAGGAAAGCTAGTGTTTGTTTGTAGAGTGAAAAATCAGCATTTCATTTCTTTTCTGTAGTGTTACAATATCATTAATAACCGGGCGACCACCTGGGAAGAAGCAAGGAGACAGTGCATTACCATGGGAGGCAACTTAGTCTCAGTTCCCACGAGGCGTGTGCAAGGTTTGTTCGGCTGTTTTCCCATAGATTTAAAAAAAAAAAAAAATCATAATCATACAAATCCTGTGTACAGTGTTAATAAAAAGTATGAACGTTAATTTTTAGTGTTAGAAACAACAGCAAAACTGTCTCCATTTAAGATGTTTTGTTAAGCAAATTTAAATCTAACTTAATAATAACTCTGCAAAATGATCACTGTACTTTAAATTAAACCTCTGTAAAACTTTGTTAGAAATGTTGCCAAAATAAGGAAAAATTAAAATGACTTAATTTCTACCTTTGAAATTTTCAGCATTTTTGATCACCAAAATGGCAGAAGCACCAGCGTCAGACCTGTGGATTGGTTTAAACTGTTTAAAGCAAGATGGGTTTTACTGGACCGATGGAAAACCAAGGCGATACACCAACTGGGGCTATTCAGTAAGTATACACAATCTATGTATATCTGTCACATATCACATACATGAATATCTATCTATCTATCTATCTATCTATCTATCTATCTATCTATCTATCTATCTATCTATCTATCTATCTATCTATCTATCTATCTATCTATCTATCTATCTATCTATCTATAATTAAATATCCCTTGTGTTAATATTTAAATTTAAAAACATCTTGTTCTGCTCTTCAGAAACAACGACGCCGTCCGGGGAGCTTTTATCAACGATGGAATGAGGTAACACTTACTCTAACACTGATTTTAAAGTAAAATATAACTCCTTTCTGGTTTTGTCATGACGTCAGGTCAAAATGTCATTTGCTAACAAAGAAAGTTTTAGTCATCAAGTCAGTCAATCAATCAATAAATGAAACACCACTACAAGTTTAAATGAGTTTTAAAAAGATCTTGAAATCCTAACCACTCCTGCTGTCCTCCACCAGGAAGACTGTGTTGTGATGAGCACCTCTCCGACCCTTGGCACTGGCAAATGGTTGATTAAGTCCTGCAATGACACCAATGGATTTATCTGCCATCGAAATCTTGGTGAGTTCATGAACTGTTTCTCTTTCATTATATTGTATTGTAGATTGAATTGATTGAATTGTAGATATTGTCTTAAAAATGAATCAGACAATATCTTATTTGAGTACAATATGCTGTCTTGCATTAAATAGTATATTAAGTAAAAATAATATCAACCCATAATTGCAATTGGTGCACAGCCCCGTTCTGCCCAAACAGCAGTTTCCAAACCTCATGTGGTTCTTTACTGTATACAAAACATGGTAATAACTGAAAGAATAATAGTCTGCAGTACTATAAAAACAGAATTTGTCAATAAGGGGCTTACAGAACGTGTGACAGTAATGATGTCTGTAATAATGAAAAGAACAAACTGATTTCATTTCTCCTCTCAACAGACCCAAGTTTCCAACCTAAACCAGATCCAGCAATTCCAAACATCTATGTAACCCTGGGAAATGACAGCATCAAGCTTGTGACTAAAAATCTGACGTGGGAGGATGCCAAGAAACACTGCGAAGGTGATAAAGCCAACCTGGCAAGCCTGCGAAACGACTGGACACAGGCCTATGTCGAGCTGCTGGCTATGAATCTCAAAGCTCCTGTTTGGATTGGACTGAACAAACAGCAGGTACAGGGGTGCAACCATCTCATATTACTGTACTGCAGCACAAAAACTTCTACAGGCTAGTTCCAGGGAAAAGTGCAAGCTCAAAAAATACTTCAGCAATATTTTAGGTCAGATATTAGACAGCTCCAAATGACTAATGTATTATAAATGAATAGCTTTTATCCATGACATACAACATGGGCTTCTCACAAAGTAGCTGACCATCCACTCTTACAATACCAGGGCTGCTTAATCCATTTGGCAAAGTAACACGTTTTGTTATTGCTGTTGTTGTGGAATTTAAGTAATGCTGAATAAAAGCGTATATTGTCAATGCGAGTAATTTTGATTCATTCTTGCTTTCAGACTAACGGTTACTTCAGGTATATTGATGGCTGGCACCTGAACTTTGCCGGCTGGGCTGAAAATGAACCCAGCAGGGACCGACCGTGTGTGTACCTGGATGTGGATGGAAAATGGAAGACTGCTATCTGCAATCAGACCATGAACAGTGTTTGCATGCAGACTACAGGTAGGACTGTTAGCAGGCAATGTTAACGAACAGTCAGATGCACATAATGTATATGACAGGACTACAGCATGACTGATGCTGGACTGTACCATAAACTGAATTACAGTCCATGCCGACACTAATAGCTGGAGGCCATATTGCATGTGTCACTGTTGTCATTGTAATTCAGGATCTGGATCAGAGCAAGGTCTTACAATCATTATGCATCCCAGTATACAAAGGTTTTATGTTCACTGTGTTCAATGTCACAGCAGGACATTTTGGAATTATCTGATCCACTCATCACTGTCTCTGTCACTCACAGATGTTCCACCAACCCAGTCAGCCAACTTCCCAGGAATCTGCCCTGAAGAGGCACGTGAGGAGTATCGCGAGAGTTATTCCTGGCTGCCATATAAGGGTCACTGTTATTTGTTTGTCACAGATGAAATTGAATGGGCAGATGCAGCTAGCAGCTGTGTGAGACATGGTAAGAGACACTCGTTCAGAGAAAATTAGACAGCAAGTAACGTGTTTCGTAATTCTAAAAATCAGACTGATTTTTGTTGTAAAGGTGGAGTCCTGGCCAGCATTGAAGATCCTGAGGAGCAACAATTCATTAAAAGCAACGTGGAAATATTTCAAGACAGTGTCAACTCTTTCTGGATTGGCCTGTACAAAACTCATAAAGGTATGATCACACGCTCCGCCTCTGAGCAAATTAAACAAAAAAAATGTCCCAGACAATGAACATTTTTTTTATTGTCAAATATTCTTTCTGTTTTGAAATGAATAATACATTAGTGATAAATAAATATTCGTTGGGACCAAAAACAAAGAGGTGCTGCTGGGAGGACTCACATTATTTATTTATGTAAGTTTGCAAATTTACCTTGTAGCAGGTGATGCTGCTCTCTGCTAATTAATGTTTTTAACTACCTAGACTTTTTTCACTCAAAAGGTTTAGTTACAAAGGCTTGTTTTTTGATTTCCTGTGGATAAAAAATTTTCTATTTAAGTGCACTGCAGAGTTCAGATCTACTTCAGCAAAGAGACAATGCAGACAAACATTACTCTTAAAGAAATGTTCATTTAGGTTCAGTAACATTTTATCAGATGCAAAAAAAAAAACAGAACAAAACATGATGATAGCATTTTGTATTGGCCATTGGCCATCTGCTCTCCAAATATCGGCATCGACCGCTGGAAAAACTCATATTGGCCGACTACGAGAAAATAGTAACACACTGAGTTTTTATTTGGCTCTAGGGACATGGAAGTGGTTGGATACAACAGTCATGGACTACACCAACTGGGCTCCAGATGAGCCCGAGGACGACTATGGAGAGATCAACGCCGCAGATGGGACTTGGACGACAGGTCGCAGATGGCACGACAGAGGATACATCTGTGAAACACCCAAAGGCAAGATGTTCACATCCATGTAGCTTAAATATATGGTTTTCACACATGTACGACACACGGCTTGCTCAAAAATAATCTGGAGTAAAAGGGAGCCATACACAAGACTTACAGGTCCATCTTCCTAAAAGAACTGCTAAAATTCATTTTCCATTTTAGTGAATATTGGACATGGGAGTTGCAAACAATGACAATAATGATAATGATGTTCAGTAGGAGAAATGCACAAGATATTCTCTCTCAAAATCTCATATTACTTAATCAAATTGGTAGACTTTCACCGACATCCTCTAGAAAAGCATCATCTGGCATCAGCAACAACCCCCGTAACCTTACTTAAACATAGTAATGTCAGTATTTATATTGCAAGACATTATAAATTTAGATTTCTGCAGACAAATGTTGCTAACAATTAGACTACAATGGTGCATGTGAAATAACTGATGGTTTGGTTACAACTGGTCAGTACATATATCAGCAAACTCCAAAAACCCTTTCATTACTATCCTCCCTGGAGTTTTGATATAATACTCTAGTAAATAATAAGCATACATACTTCTCTGCACAGTGCAGTCATATAAACAGCTACTTTGTACTAGCTTCTAGGACCTGTGGTCCTTTTTATGAACAGCAACCAAATTTTTCAAGAGTAAGGGGTGAATGTGGAGCTGATAAAATCACAGGTTATATTCCTTAAAAAAGATTGTCCCTTCTTTTCCCAACAGTGATGCCCAATGATGCAGAGTCAAAAGCGGGTAAGTTACAGCTTTGTATCTCCTTAGGCTGTGTTGAATTTGAATCATTTAATAATAATGTTTGAAAAACCATGTAATGCTACACTGACGGTCATATAAAACTAGTAACAAAGTATTAATAGTAAAACGCAATCACTTAAATTTTGTTTTGAATTGTTTTGACTGATCAATATGTGCTTGCTGAATGTTGTGCAGAGCCTCACGGAGGTCAGAATCCTCACAGTCGTGCCCACTCGAGTCTGGTAGTCGTGCTGATCATTACTGCCATTTCTACGCTGATCGCCGTTGGATTCTTCCTTTACAAGAGGTCTCCGCGTCCCTTGCCCACATTTGACAATCCACTCTACTTCGACAGTGAACGATCCCAGCCCGATGTGGTCGATACCAACAAACTGATAGAGAATGCAGAGGCAGAAAACCCTGAGCCGATTATAACTCTGTGATTTACAAAGTAGCAGAATCTCATGGGACATAAACTGTAACCCAGACTGATGTATTACACTTTGATGCTTCATTAGTATTTTTGCTTTGTTATTTTTACTATATACAGTATATGTTCAGTTATTTAACAATATGTCACTAAGTGCGAGTTTCAATGGAGTTGGCAATGTCCAACTTCATGGAACAGAACAATTTAGGCTCTAGGATGTCTCAATGGGAATGATTGGTATTTGATTTTTTCTTTTTATCTATGATTGAATGTATATAATTGTTACACGTTGGGCTTGTGCTCACTAGAGGGTGTTCATTGCATATATTCTTGAATTGTGTAAAAAAATCTCACTGCCTGTCACTGTTAAATAAACATTAAACTTGGCACTAAATAAATGCTCCTTTAGGTTCTTTAAAAATCAATCAAATGGACACTGACATGAAATTCCCACTGCATATTTTACAGTCTGAGTTTACAGAAGGTTCTGTCTGTCTTTAAACCAAGCAACAAAAACACTCCCATACCCATGCACCAGCTCCATCTGGTTATTGTACACACAGACCAAGGTCGCTATAACAGTGTTTGCTGCTTTGTCTCAGCAGGACAAAACAAGCTTATTCTCACAATAGGCACTCTGTCAACAGAAGGCAAGCATGTCTGCGTCATGTGACAGTAATTCAGTGAGCTTCTGCTCTTGAAAACAATAAGCTGTTAGTAGCTTTCACTTCATTATTCACTAAATTTTACTTTAACAGTTAAAGCACTCTAATTGCATATTAGCATATTGTCAGTAAGAAAAATATGTAACACAAATGTCACAAATGCTCCATCATTAGACTCTGACCTGTTGATAACTCCTGACCAACTGCTGCACAAAAGACTGACTAAAATGCACACATGAAATGCACTAAAATGCACACTGTAGTAGGCTCAGTTAGTCGAGTTCAGTCGTATATCCACAGCAATAAATAGTCCTACAGGCTTGCTATTGCTTTGGGAAGGATGTGGGTGATGCTGTCATAAATTGCATTTTTTGAAGTGTTTCCACAGACACTTTAACTGAACAGTCTGGCACCAATAGTTGTCAGTTTTCGCTATAACTTACCAGCTACCAAAGGGGAAAGGAAGTGAGGAAGGTTTAATGACAATTCAAAAGGTCTGTTCAAATGCAGAGTTTGCAAGTAATATTGCTTCATGTAAATGTGCATTCTCTTCCTATTTTCTCACTCTCTTCTCTGAGTGTGTCCACCACACAGTTCCATGGAACAGACTGATTAACAATCTTGAATCTGTAAACTCGATTCCATGGAGTTTCTCTTCTCCTTTACAAATTCTGGTTAATGAACATGACCAAATATGAGATGGTGATGGTGAAAGTATCAGGTCTTTGTAGACATTTAAGTAGACTGAATGCATTTCTGCCGATCTAACTTTGTTATCAGACCAGTTTTGATAATGGACTTTCATTTGTTTTGGTAAACGCTGTTATATGGAACGCCACTTAAGTGGGGTAAAATGCTATAACGCAAAGGCTGTAAAGTGTATTTATGTGCATTATTACTGAAAGCCACCTTTAAATGTGCAAAGGTAACCCTAACCCTAACCCTAACCCTAACCCAAACATAACCCTAACCCTAACCCCTAACCCTTTAAAATTCAATCTATTTACTTTAAAAAACAATAAATAAATAAATAAATTTTCCAAAACCTTATCGTTCTTTGACCATAATACTACAAGAAGCTTTGACATTACTTGACATTATTCACTTTGGACCACAGGTGCTGGGAGGAGATTTGCCTACGGCCAGGCTGTGTTCACACAGACAGAGGCACCTATGAAGCCACTTGTCATCCTAAAACTCATCTGCTGAGTGCTGAACATGTTACTCACCGCCAATGTTCTCAGTTTATTCCACAGACTCACACAAGCCACTTCCTGTTTTTGTACTACGCTCCCTACCAAGGCCAAATCATACTCTTTCCTGTCAACTCTGATGGCTAAACCCATCCCGTACAGTAAAACACTTCCACTGCAGAAATACTTAACATGGAGTGAGTATTACTCATAAGTAACTGGCAGTCATGTAAGTGTGTCAACATCAAATCATTACTACATCAAAATCACTGCTTTAATCAAAGCGTCACCTGAATATATGGTTCAGCATTAATGGTGCCTTCACAAATGTGCAGGTTACCCATATGATGTGCATCAATGCAGCCCCATACCACCACGGATGCTAGCTTTTGAACTCTGCGCCAATAACAACCCGGATGGTCCTTCTCCTCTTCAGCCTGTAGGACGCTAGAAGTTAAAATTTTGGCTCGTCAGACCTCAGGACAGCCCAGGACCAGAGAAGGTGGCAGCGTTTCTGGATCTGGTTTATATGCAGTTTCCTCTTGTTTCATCTTGTATTTGTGGATGCAGTGATGAACTGTGTTCACAGACAATGGTTTTTTGAAGTGTTCCTGAGCCCATGCTTACTTTTGATCAAACCTGTATTGGTTTCTATGAGCTGAGTGTCATTTTAGACTGTAGCCACTGAATTATCAAACAAGACTCATGAATGTCCAAGAATTCTAGTGATTACAGAACTCGGGACTGCCAATCAATTCCTGACGTTTGTGTTCACTCTCAAAGACAAAGTTAAAGAACAGGCCATCAGCATTATGATGGCTCCCTCTCTATAAATGTTGCCCAATACTTTACCCAGTAAAGAACAGTAAAGAAGTCAGACAGCCAAAACACTCTTTTCTCTAGAAACCATGTGAATCATGCCCGGCTTTCACACCACAATCTTACTCATGTCTCCTTTCTGTCCGAGGAAAAAAAAAAAAAAGCGTAGATAGCAGATACTGTAGATTGGCCACTGTGTTGTTCATCTGATGTTTTATATTAACATTTTCTCATTGACTGAATTTTTTCTTGTTTGATATTTTGATTAAATCTTATTTCATACACTACTCTCCACATGCCTTGTTGGAGAATTATCTGGAGGTTTTTGAGAACATTAACAATGACTGCCTTCCATTTAGCTGAGCTATTTTCAGTGGGACACTTGATTAAAACCATGTCTTTACGTAGCGTGTGTAGTCAGCTGTACTGATTGTTCCATCAGACAGGTGTGAGGCAGATGATTGAAAAACATGGCTGAAACGTGTCTCCTGCGTAGAAATACATTACGAGCTAGGACACAATGAAACACTGGCTAAACATTACTTGTTACTGTTAGGAAAAGACATAAGACATAAAGTTGCATGAGCTGAAAAATAACAGAACAAAAATAAAATCAAATACTGTGGTAGACTGGTGTAAAGTGATAAAAATTACTAAACTATAATGTAGACAGGTTGTATATACATAAATAATGTGCTGTGTGCAGGCATATATGTATACACAGAAATGAAAACAGGTCGTAACAAAGAAAAAAGTACGCAGGTGTACCAATGTGGCGCAAGTGACACAGTAATGAGCTTCAGAGTTCAACAGTTCAAGAGTCTGATGGCCAATGGGAAGAAACTTGCAAATTGTATTTTGGCAAAAATCCAATACTGTACATTTCTCCTTTTACTCTTCTGGACTTTGTGCGTGATTACTAGATTATTTACTGTGTTGTACCTTTTATGAGAACTAGAGTGTGGACCCCCAACTCGAGCCCAACAAGACACATTGGGACCCGACAGGTCGGGCTAGGTTCAGACAAAAACTCGCTCATGTCAGCTGAGCTAGCCTACTTGGTGACATTGTGTTTCTTCCCGACATGAAGCACAAATCAGAAATCAGAATCAGAAATCAGAAAAAGCTTTATTGCCGAGTACGATTTTACACATACAAGGAATTTGCTTTTAAAAAGTTAAAATATAAAAAAGTTAAAATATAACAAAATATATATAACAATATATGTGTGTGTGTGTGTGTGTGTGTGTGTGTTTGTAACTAATTTGACAGCTAGTCTATATTTTTGTGAATCCAGCTCTCTTCACTGTACCATCTAATTTTTTAACTCATTAAAAGGTACAGTAGCTTTTTTTTTTATTCTTGTTGCTGTCACTGAACTTGTGCAAGACCATTTTCAGGGTTTCACAATTGTCACAATTTATAAGTCAGTTTGGGTTCAAGGGGAAAAGAAGACTTATAGTAAATTTGCTCCTCCCCGTTCATCTGAAAAATGAAGCTGATTCATTAAAAAAGGATGAAAGAAGTCATGATGACATGACTTGTCAGGATGGGCCAAGTGGTTTTAAGATGTCCATCCTTTCGTAATCATTTACACAAGCCTTAAATCCTGTGTTTGAAGTGCATGGACAACATCTTCTGCTGTAAGGCCACTAATGATGAAGATAACCTGTACAGCCCTTGTGCTCCTCATCCAAACACTGCAATGTCTGGCCGCAGATGGTACAGTATATTAATGTTGACTTTCAAATTTCTTTGCTGGGTTTTACAAAGTAGGCATGTCATGCAAATTGTTTGATAAATCAAACAATGTGTATTTTTGTAAGTATGATACAGCTCAATATTGCTAACTCTAATATAAGAACTTTATTTATTTATTCCATTTCTGTTTATTCTGTGAATAATTTAATACAATTGTGTGTGGAATATAAAATCCAATCAGACAAGACTGATAGTCTGTGCTATTTTTTATTTTTTTTAGATCATTTTCTGATTTCTGATGCATTCTATCATAAGAACTGTCTATTAATTCTTATTCTTCTCTACAGATTCATCATTTCATCTAATTAACAAGGCCACTGGTTTTTGTTTGGTTAAAAGATATGACTACTGCATCGACATACGCTGGACATCTGGTGACCGAATTATGCTTGCCTGGACAAACAAGTGCCTGGGAGCGCAGGGCAAAAGTGTGGGCAGTGAAATAGCCCTCTACAATTGTGATGAAACGAGTGAACTCCAAAAGTGGGAATGCAAAAATGAAACAGTGCTCGCCCTCAAAGACCAAGAGCTTTACATTGAACTCACTGCAGATAACACTGCAGTTCTCTCCAAAACAATAGGACCCAATAACCACCTCACAATTTCAGGGACATCCAGTGGTGCTTGCACAAGAACATACAGAGGTACAGTTTAAAACACTGCTGTTTGTCCAAACTCTTTAATAATGAGGAATTAGTGTGGCAGCTTTTATACATCTTTTAAAGAATTATAATGTTATTGTCAATTGAAAATCTTGTGTGAATTCAAATGTGGAAAAACATAAAACACCGACTCACTGAATGGACTCCAACTCGATTTCAATTATTTTGCATCACAAGTGGTGAAGTAATGTGTCATGCTTACTCTTTAAATGTAAATTACTACAGGTACAGACTCTAAGCTGTTCTTTGTTTTGCTCTTTTGTCCTTGTGTTGGCCTTCCAGAATTTTACACCATTGGAGGAAATGCACATGGTGGGATCTGCATGTTTCCCTTCCAGTACAAAGACCAGTGGTACTCATCCTGCACAACGTCTGACTCCTCACAGAATCGTCTTTGGTGTGCAACTGAAACAAAATTTGAACATGAACTCTGGGGCTTCTGTCCAACTAACAGTGAGTACTTCCTGTGAGAACTAGTCTTATTTATTGTATTACACTATAGCGGGAGAAGGGCATAGTTGTAGTGCACAATTTTTTAAGTGTACACAGTCTCTCAGGAAAATGATGGTCCTATAAGCAGGAAATCATTTGATTGATAACCTGCTACTTGTTTACATTAAAGTCAGCTTCTAACATTCAATGTAAACAAGGTGCAACTAAATGTGCAACTTGAGGTTATATGAAAAAATGATTTCATTTGGAAAAGCATTGTCATATTTTTGCTGTTATGTGTATTTCACAGCCAAAGAACACTGGAGCAAAAACAGTGTAACAGGAGAATCTTACCAGCTCAACACACAGTCAGCTCTGACTTGGCCTCAGGCTGAAGCCAGCTGCAAACAGCAGGGTGCCTCCCTGCTCAGTATCACCGATCCTCACCAGCAGGCTTATGTCACAGGTAAGGTGACAGTGACTGTGCTGGATGTGGTGATAAAGGGAGCATGTGTATGCCACCAAAGCTGTTCATCATTTGTCATTTCTTAAACATATGAAAGTAATCTAGTCTGTATATAATTAGTCTAAAATGGATATCAATAGGATAAATTCAACGTGTACATGGATACTTCTCTTTATGACAGTAGTCCAGTCAGTGGTTAGTGCTTGAACCTCACCCATCATACTTTCATCATCTTTGTTTCCTGTGTTTTTTTTTTTTTTAAACACACACAAACACATTCACAGCACTACTAGTGACAGCAGGCAGGACACAGGACAAGCTTTGGACTGGGCTGATCCTGGATCTAGAGCATGGCTGGCAATGGTCTAATGGGAAGCCTTACCGTTACCTGAATTGGGACTCAGGTAAATTTTCTTCCCACTTGCTAATCTGACAATGCTCAGATTAGTGCACCTCTGATATCTTCCATGTGTCTTTTATACTTCCTACCTTTTACAACCCATGTCGCAGTCAGCAGTAAAACTGGCATAATTTTGCTTATTACACCTCTACTTTGGAAGTAGAGGACTTCTGAGTGTTGAGAAGTTTGGATTTTTAGTGTGTTCCCAAGAACACCTGCCAACTAATTTTGCCATTTGTATTATTAGTTTTAGGATGGAAATGGTGCTGACTGTTACTGTTCATCTGAGTTTAGGTGCTACAAATTAAATTTGTGTGAATTTGAGGACTCTGAGAAACTTCTGAGAACTAACAAAGAGTGTCTCATGTCAAGTTTAACCATTGTTCTGTTTTAGGCCATCCATTTCCTAATCCTGGACACAGCTGTGCAATTGCTAATGGTGCTGTCCAGTTCTCCTGGCAAAGTTCACCATGCACTAAGAAACTGGGATACATCTGCTACAGTGAGGGAGCTTCGACTCCTCCTACTGAAGGTTAAGACGAAAATCTATTCCCTTCTGCCTTAGCAAAGCTTTCCGCCAGTTAATGTATTGTCTTTGGTTAACTGAACAATAACAGTAACTCAGAAATTAGACATCTTTGTTCTTTTCATGATCAGAGGCTGAGACAGGATTTTGTTCAAGACCTTGGATTCCCTACAATGGACACTGTTTCTACCTCAATCGAACTCAGAAAACATGGTCTGATGCTCAGAAAGCGTGCCGCAAAGAAGGAGGGGATCTAGTCAGCATCCGCAATGTG
Source organism: Chaetodon trifascialis (assembly GCF_039877785.1). Classification (NCBI taxonomy): domain Eukaryota; kingdom Metazoa; phylum Chordata; class Actinopteri; order Chaetodontiformes; family Chaetodontidae; genus Chaetodon; species Chaetodon trifascialis. The sequence goes on from NC_092066.1 coordinate 8,358,151, forward strand.
GAGGACCAAAGCTTTGTCATCTCACAACTTGGCTATGGTATGTGAGGACAACAAAAAGAAAGAACACTCTTTTGAGACCACTAGCCTTTCCTCTAGTGCCACCCTTCGGCAAATTGTTAGATAACTACATGTAGAGGCATGGATCTGAGAACAGCAATCCATGCAGCAGTTTTGTTTCCTGGTATGTCATAAGCATTGCAGTCTCAGCCATCTATGGCACCAGCGCGGCTGTTGACTTTTAGTCCTGGTTCTTAATATCTGAAGAAAGGATTTCCCCAAAAACTTTTTAACACAGGCTAGTCAATATAAAACTCTTGACAAAATTACACTTGATGATAATCTACAACGCAAAACAGTGAACTGCATAATGAGTTGTGCAGAGCCACAATAAATGACAGATAACTGAGGGAACAACAATTTCTTCTGTCCATGTTTGCAGCATCCACTGATGAGCTTTGGATTGGACTAAATGACAGGAAGACAGAGGGGCTGTTTGACTGGACTGACCACTCTACTGTCAGCTTCACCAGCTGGGAGTTTGGGAAACCTGCTGTCTCCACAGTCCAAGAAGACTGTGTTCTCATCAGGGGAGAGGTATGGAGCACCATATCAGAATGGTACAAACCTCCTTGTAAAAGTATAAGATATAAGATTAAAAATCTTGACTGCTTCAAAGCAAACCTGCATCATTACATATCACACTTTAATTCATACCTTTTGACTGGAACATATGGAAACTCCTGTCAACACACTATTTACTTTTGCTCTGGAGCTGTTTTTTATGGTTTGAGCTCAGCCCTGTAGTTTGAATCATGGGAAATCTCGATGATACAGCAAACGATATTTTAGACAACAGTGTGCTTCCAACTGTGTGGCAACAGTTTGTGAAAGGCCCTTTCCTGTTTCAACATGTTAACGCCCCTCCATACAAAGCAAGGTCAAAGAAGACATGGGGATCAAATCCCTGCAGTCAGGTTGCAAAATCTCATAGAAAGCGTTCCAAAAAGAGTGAAGGCTGTTTTCAATATCTTTGGTTTTGGAAGAAGTTCAACGATCACAAAGGAGTGCAATATCTGGATGTCTATATATTTATTGAATTTACATATTTATCTATGATATTAACTTATTTATAACATATTCAAGACAACAGGCTTTTTGTTTGATGAAATGCATTGTAGTTTGCCTGTCTGTCAGTACATCCAGTCTCTACACAGATGAACATTTTACAGTGCTTCTTCCTTGCAGAATGGGAACTGGGCAGACCGTGTGTGTGAGGAGAAACATGGCTTCATCTGTATGAAGATGAGTGCCTCTGAACCCTCTGGAGATGTTGTGGAACAGAATATAGGCTGCAAAAGTGTACGTGAACTTTACTCCTTCTAATTTCTGAAAAAATGTCTTTATCTCTTTTATAATGGTTTATTCCCCAAAGCTGAAATGTTGTCATACAGATCTGGGTACTGTGCTTCAAAACTTTGAATGGGGCAATAATGAAAGTTAGGTCTACATGCTTGATTAAATTACTGGTTTTGTTTCCTTTATATTAGATTTTGCCAAAGTGGTTGTGAAAGTACAGTGCTATATACATTTCAAAGTAAAGCAACTGATGATATTTAATGGCGGCCCCAAACTCCAACCTCTACTGTAATTTAAAAACAGATACAACTTCAACAAGGAGGCAAGCTGGATCACACAAGATCAGCAGATCCAATTTAAATATCTAGAGAGGACATCTTATATGTACAGTATGTGATACTGAACAATGCAACAAATTGTGCTAAAATGCAATTATATTCGAATCACTGAAGTGACTGAAGCAGGATGCTTTTTTTGCTCTAAAGAGAACACATGCTGTAGAGTGAAAGCCAGATATCTCAGTATGTGAAATATTCACAACAACCTAATGATATTTTCCTAATTTTGTTTTCCACAATCCAGGGTTGGAAAAGGCACGGCTCCTACTGCTATTTCGTAGGGACAGAGACAAAGACGTTTGACGAAGCCAAAAATGACTGCAAGAGCTCAGATTCTTACTTAGCTGATGTTTCAAATGGGTAAAAACAATTATTAATGACAATAATGAGATTACACAAAAACAAAAATAAACATATTAGATTTTAGATGTTCAAATGTAACGGGATCTGTTAGGCTGATTATATATACTTGTTACTGTCCATTATTCACTGATGTAAGAAAACCTGCTGTCTAACTTAATACTTCCAGGGTGGACAATGCGTTCCTCGTTAGCTTGGTGGGGTTGAGACCAGAGAAATACTTCTGGCTAGGCCTCTCAAACCAGAAACACATTGATGAATTTGTGTGGACCAAAGGAAACTCAGTGAGATTTACTCACTGGAACGCTCAAATGCCAGGTATGGAGAAATTAGAGTTTCTCTCTGCAGAATGTAGCAGAAAGTGACTTCCCAATTGACAATTTTAAAACTTATCTCTTGACAATGCAAGGTCACCAACAGGGCTGCGTTGCCATGACAACTGGGATATTTGCTGGCCTCTGGGACGTGTTGCCCTGTACCAATAAGGAGAAATACATCTGCAAACACCTGGCAGACGGCGCAGTTTTAACCCCTGTACCGCCAACAGTTCCCGCTCCCAAGTGTGCAGAGGGCTGGACTCCTTTGATATCAAGAAACTACTGCTATAAGGTAAGAGCTAGCACAGTTTAACACGAGTGAAACATGTACAGCTGCACTTCTGACATGCGCAAACAAAAACCAATTTTTTTGCCCCCATTCAAATAATAACAAAAAGAGCGTGGGCTCCCCCTCGAAATTGAGACAACTGCTGCAGAAGGAGTTTCATTTGACCAAGTTCAAATATAATCTAGTTTGGGGGTTCCCTTCACCACATCTCTGACATTTTTGATGTAGCCCCTGTAGTTTCAGCTATTAGTCAAGGACTAACTATTACTATTACTGACTAACTGCCCATTGACTTTAGAACACCAGCGTGCGCTTGTCCCTCTGTATACTATGAGATTTTGTGACCACATGATTGTATAAAGGATGCAAATGACTGCATTCTGTTTTTATTTGTATTTTAGACAGCATCCCCATGTTATTGGAATCAGGGTTATATGTTAGTTTGATGAGCCTTGCTACCCAAGAGTTTTTAAATATCACTAATGAACCAATAAATATGGATTTCTGAATTAAGGACTTAACACCTTTTCCTCACCGAACCACAAAGTAATTCAAATGTAATTGTCATGGGCATTTTCACCAAAATAACAAGCCCTTGCTTTGTGTTTAAGTTGTATGTGCAGCCATCAAACAGGAAGACCTGGTATGAGGCCAGAGATTACTGCAGGGCCATCGGAGGAGACCTGCTCAGCATCCACAGCACTGCTGAGCTGCAACTGAGAAGAAGGTACAGTCAGGCATGGTTTCATACAATTAGGGCTGCGCTTGGCAAAATGTTCCCAGTCTAAATGAATACATGAGCTCCATCATCACATAAGACCATTCTCATTCTTTCAAGAAGCTTGACACAAGGTTGCAATAGGAAAAGCAAAGCTGTTTCCCTGTCATGCTACACGCACATAGAATATCTATACAAATAATTAAATTAAAATAATTTCAATAAGATTCAAGGGACTCAAAAAACAAAACTGGGTGCTAAAAATAATGGTTAGCTAAAGTCCAGAGACAGTGCATCATCAGATATAATATAAGTTAGGTTTGTTGCTGAAATATTTCACACAGGTTCCATATTTAAATCATTAATACACTTTTGTTCATTATAGGTATGAAAAAGTCTGGATTGGACTTAGTGCTCCTGACCCAATCACTGGTTATGTATGGAGCGATGGATCCCCAGTAAGTAAACCGTTTTCTCTTTCTGCAGTGGTTGAGTAATCAATCAATTATAGTTTATTCAACTCAAATAAAAATAAACCACTTTTTTCATTGCACGTTCCATCGTTTCCTTTTGTTTACAGGTAAATTTCGTACACTGGGAGGATGGAGAGCCAAACAATAAAAACAATGCGGAATCTTGTGCCGAATTCAAAATATATCAATGGGAATGGACAAAGTCTTGGAACGACGTGCATTGTGAGACGATGCATGGATGGATGTGTCAGATCCGTGCTGGTAAAACATGGTCATTTGGTTCCATGGGTTTCAAAGAAAAACATGTAATTGGTGTGTGTTGAGTTGTGTTTGTGCATGAGCAAGGTTACTTTTTCCCAGCGATGTCTTCATGTGTGTTCAGGGTGAATGCAATTTCAAACCAGAGGTGCTCACCATCACCTCAATAATGTATTCTACATATAGTTATCTTCTGTCTATGTCCTCACAGGAGTGACTCCAAAGCCACCTCCACCTCCTGCCACACCTGGTAAGTGGGATTGTATGTTTTTATGCTAGATCATACAGATACAATCTGTAAATTACATTTCCTGTGCTCTCTTTTGAAAAATAATTCTTTTTGCTGTTGAAGTAGGAGGGCATGGTGATATAACTAATCATCATCTTTCTGACATGGTTTCAGACTACAATAAGACCTCGGACGGGTGGCTAGAATGGAAGGGAAATCAGTATTATATCAACACAGAAACGATGGCCATGGAAGAAGCTCGTCACTTCTGCCAAAAGCGGCATAGTGACTTGGTAACTATCAACAGTGAAGCTGAAAGTGTCTTTTTGTGGAAACAGGTAAGCAGTGACATGTATACTTCACTAAGCAAAGAACACTTAACATATACATACCATGGCATGTAACTTCAGCACAAACTGCAATGTAAGTACAGCTGGTTTTACCATGTACCTCTGTCTGTGTTTAGATATCCAAAACGTATAGGTCTTACTGGATAGGCCTGACAGTAGACCTTGATGGAACATTTGAGTGAGTATGAATTAAAAAATAGACTTCTTGGGAAAAAGACATTTCAAAGCCTCACGAGTATAAAATGCATATAACACATATGTCACCAGCTAAAAATACATTGGTAACATTTCTGTAATTTTATTGTTGAATTTTAAAAAAGGTACTGCTGAAAGAAGTAACATGGTGCAGATCCACACTGTCAGTTTTATGTGTTCTTCAGACACACTGCTCAAGCAGCAGGTGCACAGGAATTTAGCCAGTGAATTATTTTCATGTCAAATCATTCTGTACCACAATTAAACAGCCTGCACAGTCAAAGATGTATGTAGTCATGATAATGCAATGACAGATATCGAATGTGCCAAACTTTGGACTCAAAGGCCCAAAGGTAAAGCTCCAGTTACAGTGTTACCAATGAAGAATTCTAGTAAAATGGACTCACTGGATGTGTGTTTCATTGAGGATCTGATGGATCACTCTATACAGCAAAAACTAATGGCAGTTACTCGTCACAACATTAAATTGCTCCTTATCTTGTTCCAACATATAGCAAATTGGTTATTTGTCTTCAACATGTGAACCTGGAAGGAGAACAAATATAATGCAGTTTCAGCCTTTAGACTTGAATCAGTCTGTCTTAGACTTAGACTGAAATTCTTTATCATGCTAGTAATATTTTCAAGAGTTTTTATGGCAAATCTCCACTGATTTGTGTTACATGAAGATGGTTGGATGGTTCTCCAGTGGTGTTTCAAAGGTGGAATGAAGGCCAGCCTGATTTCAAGAACTTTGATGAGAACTGTGCTGTCATGAATTATTATACGGGTGAGTAAACAGAAATATGATTCATGCTGACATACAAGCAAATGGAAAAGTAAACACTGCTGAGGAGCTGGAGGTGTTCAACCTGTTGCCTGCAGTTCTTCATCTAACACTGTGGCTGCTCTTGTTCCATTACTGACTTGCAAAAGTAACAAATGATAAGATGACAAAAAATGATAAAAAAAACAAAACCTACCTCCTTGTTTTGTAGATGCACTTTTTATGAACTATATAGCGATCAGCAATAACTCCAGCAACAAATATGTTGTGTTTGGTGTGGCTGCTTCACAGTAAGTCACCCAGTGTTTTGCCACTTGAACAATTTTAATGTGAAGCAATCGCAGCTGGATATTTAGGTTTTAGGAGTGCCTTAACAGCTCTGATAGGGTGAGAAGACAATAAACATGTGAGGCTCTCAGTGAGAATGGACTAGATGAATCTCTCGTGCTTAAGAATAAAATCTGAATGAAGTGCAGAAATGGAACTACACTATAAACTACAAATAAAAACTACTAATTACTGAGAATGAATACATTGAAAGGCTGACCATTAATAGTATTAAAAATAGGGTTTCATTATGTTATGTTAAAGTTAAGAATTATGACTTTAACCCCTATTTGATGTCAAATTTAAAAAAGTGCATTGTATTTGCTTAAGTGCTGATTTTTTATATCTTGCATTGGTTCACAGGGTTCTGGCATGATTATAATTGTGGGTATGAGCACAAGTCCATTTGCAAACGCAGAGAATCACCACCTGTCAACACCACCATAGCACCCACAGAGGCCCCAAAAGGTGGCTGCCCACCGCACTGGAAAAAATTCAACTCAAAGGTCAGAGGTTATATAGTCTTTAAGCGTGTTGTGTTGAATGGATAAGTTCTGTAGTAGATGTAGTTCTCCATGCTTGCAATGACAAGTGTCTTTGATATGTGAATGCTGATCTTTTAGAATATAATTCCTTTATGTAATGCTCTTTTTAGATGTCACATTAAGCTCTTTTGTCATGTAAAATTGGTGTTGATGTACTACCTAGGACACTCTTAGAGTGACTGTATTTGGTACATTTTCAGGAGTTGTAAATAAAATGTTTCTCACCTTTAGTGTTACAGCATCGTCAATGACCAGAAATTAACATGGGATGAAGGGAGGAAACAGTGCCAATCTATGGGTGGAAACTTGGCCACTATTTTGTCAAGACATGTAGAAGGTTTGTTTCACATATTTCTGGTAAAATATCCACTGATCTCAATTTCTTCTCCTGTTTGTGGTTGCATGGTGAGGTCCATGTATAGCAGAGCCCTATTACCAATTAGATCAGCTGAGACAGCACACTGCTTTAAAAAACTTCTCCAACCCAATTTCCAGTGACTTGCCTTCCCTGTAAATGGACTGAAATGTATTTTTATTCATGTAGGTGTATTTATAGCTGTATGTCCATTATTTGTCTGAATCTGCTTCCTGTGAGGTACTTTGTAATTTTGCTTTACAAGTATCCACGTAAATAAATCTGACTTATTTATGACTGGTCAATAATCACCTTACAGGAAAACAGTTTCATAGGGGAAATAGTTTTAAAACATTCAAATGGCTAATTGTGGAACAAATCTAAAGCTCAGCTGCTGGGTGCTAGAAGTGGTTTACTGAAAAAAAGGAGTCATTGTATATGTGTTTTATGCCTATTTTGAAAAAAACAAAACAAAAAACTTCCATACAAACATCTGATCCTTCAATCATTATCTGTTAATTTTCAGTGTTTCTGATGACACAAATGGCTGACAGAGCTCTTTCAGACCTCTGGATTGGCTTTCGCAGTTTAAATGGTGATTTTTATTGGACTGATGGGCAATCGAGGCAATATGTCAACTTGGATTTTAAAGTAAGTAGACTCTGAATTGTGTTTTATAATGTGATGCAGGCTGTGGGGTAGCACTCATGATAATTTGCGTGTCTGTATGAAAAAGTGACTCTTTGTTTCTCCATTGTAGAGTCGCCGCCATGGTTCAGCTGTTTCGGTAATGTTCAAATGTAACATTATTTGAGGCATAACTGTGTTCAAGAGCGTAGTATGCATCAAGTGATACAATGTATAGACACAAGATTAACTTTGCCTATACATGGATGTGATGGCCTTAATGACATCATTTGTATAAAAAGGGGCAGCAAACGTATTCTCCTATTTCTTTTTTCCATGAGATAGTAGCTAACAAGCTAACAAGATCAGTTAACAAGAACCACATATTATTACCATCAGAAGAATGCTCTAGTCATAAGGAGAGAATATATTATCATGTCTCTGTAACTATGTTGGACTCTGACACAGTTTTCCCTTTTCCTCATTTTGCTCTCACTGTGGTTTGCCAGAGAACTTGTGTGATGATCAATACCAATCCTTTTCTTGGTGCTGGGAAATGGATATCAAAGTCCTGCAATGACACCAATGGATATATCTGTCATCGAAATGTTGGTGAGTCCATGCTCTGACTGTGTCTTTGATGCCTTCCCTGTGGTCTAAAATGATTTTACAGTAGTGGAATAGTAGTAGTAGCAGTTGTAAGGATCAAAACGATTGCTTTTAGTATATCTTTTAAAAAAAAAGCTATAAGCAATATTTTTACAAGACAAGACACCGAGTCATTCTCAAGAAACCTGAAAAAAAAGTAACTCGTAAGCATCTACACAACAAAGTGCTTAACCTTAAGATGAATGGAGAAACTAAACTGGTGTATTTTCTCACCCATCTTCTCACAGACTCTTCTCTCCCAGACTCTCCTGAACCAACAACTTCTACTGACTATGTCAGAATATTTCATGACTCTATCAAGGTTGTTCCCCAACAAATGACCTGGGATGCAGCCAAGAAGCACTGTGAAGATGACGGTGCTAAACTCACTAGCCTGAGAAATGAGTGGTCACAGGCCTATGTTGAGCTGCTGACTTTGAATCTCAAAGCTCCTCTGTGGATTGGAATGAACAGAGTGCAGGTACAGGGCAGAAAGCCTTTCAAACAGCACACAGCGAGATAACACGACTCACCCCTGTTTTTATTTGGTCGTAAACCAAGAAGACATTCTAATTTTGACCTGACAATCACAATTTGATTACAAAGTGATTGCAACTCATCCTAATCCAAACCTTAAAACATTTGTCCATTCACAAGCACAAATGTCAACTGAGGTGGGGAAAGTCAGGGGATCACCAACATTAGTAGAATTCATCCTCTGGGGACTGAATGGCTCCACAAATTTTCTGTTCAACGGTAATCCTTCCAATACTGTAGCTGACACAATATTTCTGTCTGGACAGAGGTTGTGGACTGACTGACAGACCAAGATTTCAATTCGTACAGCCACGCTGCTACCACGGCTAAAAGTTTTCATCATTCGTTGCTTTAAAAATCCCCAATGACACATTTTCTTGAAAAATATGTTGAATGACAAAGCTGAATGCAGTTTTATCAATCTCCGCTTTCAGACCAATGGGTATTTCAGATTTATTGATGGCTGGCACATGAGCTTTGCACGCTGGGGTAAAAATGAGCCAAGCAGGGACAGACCTTGTGTCTACATGGATGTGGACGGAAAATGGAAGACCGCCCACTGTAACGAGACCATGAACAGTGTTTGTATGAAATCCACAGGTAGGTACAATAACAGACTGGACTAAATGAATATGTCACTCATCCTAAATTCCAAGATATCTCAACTTTATTATTCTGTGAGGGTCAGAATACCTCCTGTGCTCAATTGTTTCCACAACTGTTAATATCAGATGGTTTTAAGTTACCTTTTAATCATTCTTCAGAAATGTTAATTATATAGATTGTAAGTCTTTTCCTTAGTACACTTTTAGATTTGAGTTTCATTGAATAAAATACTGTAAAATACAGTAAGTGTCTATTTCAATACACTGGATTGGAAAGTATGAAAAGATCTAATTAGTTGAGCCCTGTGTCACTCTCTCTGTCGTTCACAGATGTTCCACCAACAGAGTCAAGTCTTTTCCCAGGGGTTTGCCCTGAAGACCCAGAGACACTGAGCACAGGCCAGAGTTATTTTTGGCTACCATTTAAGGGTTACTGTTACATATTTTTCACAGAATCAAAAAACTGGGCAGACGCAGCTACCAGCTGTGTAAGACATGGTAAGTTCTTTCCGTGGATTGTGTAAGATACTGCATTTCTTTTAACTAAAATGCATGTAGCTCTGAGTCTGAACTTTTTCTTTTGTGAAGGTGGATCACTGGCCAGCATTGAAGATCCCTCTGAGCAAGATTTTATTCAAAGAAATGCACAAATATTTAAAGACAGTCAGGCGTTTTTCTGGATTGGCCTGTATAAAACTCTCAGAGGTATAGTCATATTGTCTGCACTTTCATGATAACAATCAGCCACAGAGAGCAAAAAGACTATTGATAATACATTATATATATAAATACGCGCACACACACACACACACACACACACACACACACACACACACACACACACACACTATACATATACTGTAGAGAGAGAGATGTTATTTGGGGAAACTTGAATGATTTTTAAATAATTTTTGAATTATTCATTTTCATTGTTATTTTTGATTGTTCAAAAAGTGTAATTGTTACTGTTGGGTTAAGCGCATCAGGAGACTGACTAAAGTAAGAGAAAAAATCTCTTTGACTCCAGGGGAATGGTTTTGGTTGGACAAAACAGTCATGGACTACACTAACTGGGGTGAAGGTGAACCCAATTATGACAACCACGGAGGGATCAGTACTTCAAATGGGACATGGAGAGCAAGCAATCACCACTACAATAGACCATACATCTGCAAAACACCCAAAGGTAAAATAATTATTCTTATCTGGACTCAGTTTGAATCATAATGATGTTATTATGTCAAGATCAGATTACATCATATTTTGTGGGTATGGGTAATATTTGGCTGACTGTGTTAGACTGGCAATCACATCATTCCTGCCATCACTCAGCCAAGAGAAATGGAAAACAACACACTGGTGCCTGACTATCCATAGCTTTCCAGCTTTCAAGATTTGCATGATGCATAAATGATCAATAAGGTGCCAGGGACTGATGTTACTGTACCAAGTGACACCACTGGCAACAAATTTTTTGATATTTGTAGTTTCATGAATGAACCTGGAACATTCTTAAAAGTGCTGGGTGCTCCAATTGGCCAGTGTCACAAAACGCTGTACAGAGAGAAAAAGAAGGAGAAGGAAAAATTTTGACATGATTGTCGGGAAGTCATGAGGCTTCCCAGATGCTGTGTTGGTTGTCAGGTTGGGCCATTATCAGGCTCATACATTATACCCAGTTTTTGGTGTACAATTGTCACATGTCCTCTGTGTCTCTCTAGTATTATCGCCAATGACATCAGCATCATCACCACCTGGTAAGCAACATCTCTTTATCTTCTTTATTTCACTCAAAATTGTGACAAAATTCTTCTGGCAGCTCATCATCTGTTTTTCATTCTGTGCAGTAATTGATCACCGTCACCGTAACCACATCGTTTTGGCAGCTGTACTGGTCATGACTGTGGTTGCCATGGGGGCAGTCATTGGCGTCTTCCTCTTCAAGAAGAGCAGACATCGCTTCACCATTCCTGACAAGTCCACCAACTTTGACAACCCTCTTTTCTTCAACAACGAGCCGTCCCAACCTGATGTGCTTGAAACCAATAAACTAGGAGAGAAAGCACAGGAAGAGAACCCTGAGCCTGATACAGCAATGTTGTAATGTGCCCTCTGCACCACTTGTGCCCCCTGCTGTGTAAAGTGTAGAGTTGTAATGTTTAATTAACACTGGACAAAGCAATAAATAGACATTATTACTGTACATTACTGTATTTCATCGTGCTTAAAGTTATATAAAACTTAGCTTTATCCATCTGGAAATCCTGTCAATATCCTAAGACATGCCTTGCTCATAAAACAATGTTAAGAGAAAGAGCAAAGAGTAAGGAAGACGTATGAACGTGACTAATCACAGCACATCTTATTTCTTGATCATCCACAAGGTCAGATGTCATCAGGGAGGTGGGTGAAGCAGTTGTCAATCAAACTGACAGAAGCTTGTGTAATTTTATTTCCATAGTTATTAATTCAACAAGGACCATGGTGGGCCGTGTTGGCCACATCAAACAGGATACTTTAACGTTTGAGCTGGAATTAGTGATGATAAGCACATTCCCACAGTTAGGCCCAGGATAATATTATGACCACATAGCCAGTTCCTCACCTGGCTGATGAAGTGTTTCTGCTATTTCTCACCAACATTTGTATTTTTTGACTCGGTCATGCTATTCCTTCGAGGAAATGCCAAATAGAGGTACTGTTCCAACAGCTCAATGAACTTTTCCTCTCTTTCACTGACAGCAGCAACCTCAGCATTCCTCTCCTCCTCCTTTTCGCCATGGTTACCCAGTGTTTCCCGTAGAATTTTTTTCAGGCCCAGTGGCACCCACTGAAAAAACCCTAAACAGTGGTTCTAGTGGAAAACTAGCCTATTGTCTGTGTTATTTTCATCATTATTGCTTACCAAAAAAAAAAAAAAAGCTCAATCAGAACAAAAATATAAGCTAAACAACAAATTGGAAACTTACCATGGGGAGTGTGGTACAACCAAGGGCTGTATTTATGGTTATTAAGCCATTCGGGATCCTAGCCAGATGTTCTGTGTTTAGCTGTTTTTTTGTTTGACTGGGTTACCAGTTGGACTGGGGTTGGTAATCGGAGCGGGGTCACCCGTCGGATCGCAACCGGCAGTCAGAGCGGGGTCACCCATAGGATCGCGGCCAGCAGTCGGAGCGGGGTCACCCGTCAGACAGGTGTCAGCTGCAGTAATGGTCCACGAGCAGCCCCTGTCTCCACTGCAATCTGCCCACCTTTCTTCTGTCTCACCTGCACCTGTCTTTTTTCATTTTTTTAGAGTTGCCTCTGTTACTCTCCCTTCATCTATTTTTGTTGGCTCCAGAGTCTGGCAGAAAAACTTCTTTATATTAAGTTGTCTGTCACCCGTGATATTTTTTCTTTTCTTCAGCGGCGCCATAGTTGGCTGGCTACAAACCTTAAACATCCCATAAAGTATGCCCGCACTCTCAGCAGCGGTACTCACATCGTTACTAGGCAACGAAGCAGGTTGATTCACGTTGCGCTGCACAGAGGCGTTCCTAAATCTAAATGATTATTGATTTATGAATGAATGGATAGGTTGCTTATTTTTGGCATGTTGATTTTTTTTGGGGGGGGGGGGCTGACGGGGGGTCTCCTTGGGCTGGCGGCCCGCCAGGCCTGTACAATGGTAGGGGAAACACTGGTTACCTGACTGTGCTCTGGAGAAAAACACCTGATTGGTAAGCACTCAGAAACATGTTGTGGGAGATCAAACACTAGGCGTGTCAAGACAAAAAATTCTGATATGCTAGTCTCTCTCTTCTTTCTTTTCTAATTTTATTAGCCTGATCAGCTACCTTCAGTAATCTACACAAACACACATTATGAGACTATAAACCATTAAGGAAAAAAATGCCCCTCAAAAAATAATAAAATGTAAAAACACTTGTGTTGATAGACACAGACACTTAAAACCATTAAACAAACCACTAAGTAAGCACAGTCAGTGAACGTCAGACAACCTTATTATACTTTAGCAGTTACCTAATGCTTCTGTGGTGTTGACGAATCATTAAAAAAATACAGTGTCTGCAAAAACACATTACTCTAGGAACACCAGATAAAATGTGTCATATGTCAACTGTTTTCTTGTCAATTCTATAGAATACCATCTCACACTACTCTGATGACAGAGACACTGGGAAACGAGTTTCTCTATTTTTTGCATGGTATGTAGTTTCAAATCAGGAGATGTGCAACTAGGGCTGGGTGATATGGCTGAAAACTCTATCACGATATAGGACCAGGAGAAAAATACATTCAATTTAAACATTTTATTTTAAATGTAACCTTCCTCTGATTATAATCCCCTCAGCTATCAAGGCAGAAAGGAAAGGAAATGTCAACACAACCATGGAAAACACTCAAATAATAAATGTAAAAAAAAGTGTAAAAATGTAAACAGAGAGAAACCTGAGAACTTTTTTTCTGCAGGTTTAGTGCAGAAAGTTCACAAGCTGATTCACATTCTGCTGAATAAAATGTTTTCAGATATGTGCAGTGTTTTGGAAACATAGCAGAAACTGAGGTGGACTTGACATCTGTAACATACAAACAAACAAACATGATAGACAGTACAGTAACACTGACTGAACTATAAAACCAGCCTAGACATATAAGCAACTTTAGTCGCTCTTCTTACTCTAAACATACATGAACTATTCAATTATATTTTTATTGCAAAAACAAACAAACAAAAAAAGCACGTGAAGGAGATGTTTATAACCTGACTTCTCCTCAGTACTCAGTGAAGCATGTCTTTAGCTATATGATATGGCACTGTCTCTGTCATGTCTTTGTGCCTTTTAGATGATTTGTCATAAGGCAGTGAAGCAGATACCTCTGCATGGTGGTCTGCTGCTTGTGCGGTGGTGCTGTGGTTGCAGATGTTGTTGGACGTTGGCGAATACGGCTGCGCTCCAAAGAGTGAGCGCGGCTAAGGTGGTTAAACAAGTTTGTGGTGTTACCGGTCCTGGTGGGGACGACAGTCTTGCATAAGTTACAGACTGCATTGGTCTGACTACGGTCCGACTTGTAAAATCCAAAAAACTGCCATACCGGCAAGCTGACTTTCCCTGTTTTATTGACAATTTCTTCGCTCGCTGCAGCACTCACTTTCTTTTTCTCATCTCACTCCTCGCGGAGCATCAAACACGAGACAACGCGATGGCACAACCGACTTGATAATGTTACATGATTGGCGTGTTAGCGTGTCTCTCTCACTGATTAGCGATTACTCCCTACGTTGCTCGGTTACCTGAGAGCGAGTGCCTTTGTAAATGCAACAAACCTCGCTTCGCAACTTCAGGTTTCTTCCGATGAAGAAAAAAAAATTATCGAATGTTTTATCGAACGCATTTTTTATTGATATTGATGACGTGTCTATCACGAGACATATCGCTATCGTTTTGTCGCCCAGCCCAATGCGCAACTTTCTTTTAAGGGCACAATGACCAGCCATTGTGGAAGAAGGGCACAATTAAAGAAAAATGTATTAAATATTAACAATAGTAAGAGTCTACAGCCAGGCTAGCTATACATAACCACGCTTTCAGATAAACCCTAACAATAACATCAAGAAAAATGAGTTTCTTTGTCCAAAATGATTATGTGCCAAAACTAGTGAAAATGAAAATGTAGTGGATTTGTCATTCAGAGTGACAGAGTCTAGAGTATCTGCAATGAAACTGCTTCCTGACCAGCTGCCCTCTTCAATCTTAGATCATTGTTAATACTGCATTCAGGCAAGACACTTTATACAGTTCAGCCAAAAGAGGCAAGAGATATATTTGGAGGAAATGCTTTGGCCAAATTGTGCTTAACCACGCAGAACGATTTAACAACAATTTACGAAGGATTGCCAAACCCTCAATTTGAATTTGATGTTGCCCAATTGCTTTGTCTATGCAGCAATTTATATAAGCACACCTGTTTACTTTGTGACCCCTTACTGACCACAAGTGTTTTCACAGCTCACTTCTCATATTCACAGAGGCCACTTCCTCTTGGAACAACAGTTTTTTTAAAAAAGGCTCACAGGCACATTTAATTTGGTCCAACTGACCAAATCATTGTTTTTAAACCAGTACTAATGATCGCTGACGACACATACAATGTATAAACCAATTTCTGTACATAACTATCATTGATATGTGTGCTTGTAAGATTTTAACACCATATGGCTTCTTTAATGAAGCATGTTTCTCTCCTTACGGCAACGCATGCAAACCTACTTCCTCTGCTGCGTCTGCAAGCTGAGGGTTAAGGGTGTGGACCAGTGAAGACAGATTTGTAACATTTTTTACCACTCCAGGAAGTGGTACAATCTTTTACCACACATAAAATATTGGAATGGGTTGTGATAAACTGACACTGCATATGAAGTGCATGACTCAAACACTAGAGGCAGTGGGTGGGTGGACTAATGTATGGATCAGGGATACAGACTGCGACCGGACCCCATCTTGGAGAGAGTGCTACACAATTTCACAACTAGGAGCAACAGTGTGGCTTGCAAACATTGTTTATTAGATTTGTTTATTGAAAATTAACACTGTAAATAATGTGAAGCTACAGGAGCAGCGTTTCCACCGGTAAGATTTTGCCATGGCAGGCTGCCACAGCAGAAACAAACAAAAAAAAATAAATATCACAAAACAAAACATTCCGCTTTCAATCATCTGATCCACTTCCCTAATACGATACAGATGTTGTACAGATGTTACTGCTGTGCCATGCGTTTGTCACTCCTAGTAACCCCCTAGACCGATCTGCCCCAAAGAGAGTAAGAAGGAGTGAGTCGGCACCTGGACAGGGGCTGGGAGGCGACCCATGACCAGATTATCATAGTTTAAGAAAATGCAGTGTAGTGAGGATGCAGCCAATTCGTACATGAAGTGCATCTAATGCGGATCAACCCATGCTTATTCAACTTGTCATGAAACCACTTATATGAATCGGCCATCACTCTGTTTGTCTGATTGTAGAGAGAGCAGTCTGCAGTGCAGTTCATATACTTAACAGACAAACCAGAGGACTGTAGAGTAACAGTGGGCTTCGAGGGTTTGGATATCACATGTACATTTCTGTCGACAGTCGACCATACCCTCTTGTCCACGTGAGCACTCTATCCCTCCCAGGGTGTACAGTATGTTAGAACTTTAATAAATGGATACTCTGACAAACCTCCACACACAACCTCTAGTTGCAGTTCCTTATGAACTCCCCAGGCGTGTGTCTGTCAGACAGAAAAACAAAACTAATCCTCTTCCTCACCACAAATATGAACACACAAACACACAAATACACGTGTAGCCTGTATGCTGGACTCCATGGAAGAGGACCCACACCTTCTGTAGATACAACAAGCTCATTCAACAAAACAAAAGCACAATGAATCTTAATTTCTACATTCCCAGATCCCCTAAATCTTACACACTGGCCCTTTAAAGTAATACTTTTTACATTTTGTGACTTTTTCCTTAATAAAACACACTATTGTGTGATGATATTAGTGGTTCTTACGTTCAAACTGGTGCTCCGAAGATCGATCTATCTATCGATCGCTCTATCTATCTATGGATGGATGTATGGATGCTTGATTCTCTTCCTGTGTGTGGGTGGGATTAAGCAACTACATCATTTTGCTGGCAACCCTGTCTCCTAGAAATAATGCTGATACAGTTGGTACTGATGCCACATATTTTTGGGCACTCAAAGCACTTGTTTAAGGTCAGAGAGACCACTGTCTTGGTTAACCTTCGAAAAAGTCAACCTGACTTAAAGTGCAAGTTGTGACCTTCATCAGCGGATGAAATTTATTCACTTGTCATTCACATGGTTCAATATTTTGGCATGATCTAAGTTTGGAATCACTGTCGCATGATAACAGCCACTTGTTATCATGTGGCCACGTGATAACAACTGAATCTCCATGACAGCTGAGCAAACTCCATCTTCTGATGAAGACCACAGCATGTTGTGCTTAGTTAACTTTATCACTTTTCTAACAAACATTAGAAGGTCTCGTTTCAAAGATATTCATAGTGTTATACTCAGTTGTTCAACTGAAAAGCAACAAGAATGAAAAAGGAGTGCCAGAGAGAGTTCACCCCGGCTCCTTCCTCAACTCCACACTTTATGCCAATTCACATTGTGCCTTCAGTTCTTGTAAACACAGTTTTGTTTGTTGTTATTTTTTATTTATTTATTTTTAATCACACCTGTGTAACAGACTTTTGTCTGCTGAGACACATTCTATAATGTAACCATTAAATGAGTCATTCTAGGAAAATCAGTAACTGATGTTCAAAAGTTATTTAACCGCACAAAGACTTGGAAGCATTTGGAACTTTCTGGAGAAGGTCCAGCAGTCACTTTCGGTGACATACAGAGTCAGCATTATGATAGCTTCCTTGTTGTGAATATTGCACAATACTTTCTCTCGTGAAGTTGAATTTCCAAACGGCCAACCACAATGTTCTCTAGAATCTGTGTGACTCATGCTTGGCTGCTTCAACCGCGATCTGTATCACATCTGCTTCTCTGTCTTTACTTATGATAGCATGGATATCATGGAAGTCAAGTTCACTGCATTTATACCTGTAAAATAAATAGATAATTAGTATGTCGAATAACTGGAGGTTACTTAAATGGCAACCGATGGGGGTGTTTAAGAATGTAAAAATGAAGAAAAACTGTCAAAATCAAAAATCAGGTTTGTTTCTGTGTTTGGTTTCTGCATAGACTGGCTGTCATTTAAAAGGTCACTTACTAGAGCATGGTACCAGCACTTCCTGTTCCCCACATTGTCTGTATATTATGCAATGGCATCCATGTTGTACTGTGCATGTTGTTCTAGGTTTGCAATGAGTATGACAATAAAACAGCCAAGTGTGCAAATACAAGCATTTGGGTTCCTTTTGGGGGGGGGGGGGGGCGACGACAATTACTTGCCCCTCCTTGATTGCCTGAAGTAAAATGTTGGAGAAAAAAAAACCTGAGACAAGACGAAAAAAAAAGTCATGACGACATGACGAGACAGGATGTGTCAGTACTATAAAGACTGACCTTCAACAATCATTCACACAACTCTTCAATCCTGTGTGAGAAACACATGAATTACATCTTCTGATGTAAGACATCTCAGAAGAATTCTAACCATGAAGAAAACTTGTACAGCGTTTGTGCTCTTCATCCAAACAATACAGTGCTTGGCTTCTGATGGTACAGTAATCCAATATTTTTAGTTTTTTGTTACTTTGTGTAGATGTGCATTCTACTCTGTATATGAGACTGTTGTGTTTTTTACCATATGTCAGCGTGCACGGATCAATATTGAGGTGACTTATATATATATATTTTTAGTCACTTTGTTTGCTTATTAAATCTATTTACTTTGTAAATATTGTCAGTATAAAATTTTATTACACAATGTTCAAATAGATGTGAGAAAGATTTTCTGAATCCCTCTGAAATAAACAGTCAAAAGTGCATAATTCTTTCTCTACAGATTCACCATTTCAACTGACTAACAAGGCCACTGGTTTTTGTTTGGTTAAAACAAATAACCAATGCAATGACATTCGTTGGACAACTGGGGACCGTATTCTGGTTCACCAGAGGAAAAAGTGCCTGGGAGTCCAGGGGAAAAGTGTGGGAAGTGAAATAGCCCTCTACGATTGTGATGAGAAGAGTGAACTACAAAAGTGGGAATGCAAAAACGCAACAGTGCTCGCCCTCAAAGACCAAGAGCTTTACATTGAACTCACTGCAGATAACACTGCAGTTCTCTCCAAAACAATAGGACCCAATAACCACCTTACAATTTCAGGGACATCCAGTGGTGCTTGCACAAGAACATACAGAGGTACAGTACCAGTGTTGTTTTAAAGAACTTGCACTGCCCAAACTAAATCCTAAATCCTAACGATATTCATAGTGCAAAAATGAAATAATGAAGATGACAATTTTAGTGATGATGCTTCAAAAAGTCTGTGATTATGTTATGTTATGATATTTACATATTAGCTCCAACAGAAGATCAAACTGGTTAATAGCTACCCATAGACTGTATCATAAGTCTTCTTTAATCTTTATATGAACTGTAGATAAAGCAAGCATATTCTCAGAATGCCAGTATGCGCAAAATACAATTTATTTGTTATATGTGTCATATGTGGTTATAAAGGTATATTGCTGCACCCACAGATGTTTTGAAACTAATTGTTGTTCTCATCATCTTTTAGAGATTTATGCCATTGGTGGAAATGCAGCTGGAATGCTGTGCATGTTTCCCTTCCACTACGAAAACAAGTGGTACTCAGACTGCACAACAGTTGACTTTGGAAATCAGCTTTGGTGTGCAGTTGAAACAAAATATGAAAGTGAGCGCTGGGGCAACTGTCCAGTCACTAGTGAGTACTGCCTGTAAAACCGTGTTTTTTCTATAATGTAGAGAGAGAGGGCCATATTTACAATGTCAGTGGAAAGTCATTAAAGTTTTCAGGAGCCAGAGTTACCAACTACTATATCACATCACTCCTAAATTTGCATATAATTATGCCACAACTTCATTTGCATAAAAATTATGTCATAAGTAAGAATATATAGCTCAACAGATCACTCTTGCAACTTCTGTATATTTAAGAAAACTGAAACTGAAGTAATCAAGTTAAAGCACCAGTGTGTAAGATTTAGGGGGATCTATTGGCAGAATATGGTAGAAATGGAATATAGCATGTTTTCATTAGTGCCTAATCACCATGGAAATAAGTTGTGTTGTGTCTTCATTACCTTAGAAAGTGCTCTTTCTATCTGCTGAGTCCACTATGTTTCTACATTGGCCCAGAATGGTGCTTGAACACCTTTCATGTTTTTTACAAGTTTCATCACCACCTTAG
This sequence comes from Chaetodon trifascialis, assembly GCF_039877785.1. NCBI lineage: Eukaryota > Metazoa > Chordata > Actinopteri > Chaetodontiformes > Chaetodontidae > Chaetodon > Chaetodon trifascialis. The sequence continues at coordinate 8,378,405 of NC_092066.1, forward strand.
CTTCTCCTACACGATTGATAAAGGAGGGGTGAGATCAGGCGTATTCAGTTTGTTGCAATTTACAACCTCACTGCTAGATGCCACTAAATCCTACACACTGGACCTTGAAATTGTTAAGAATGAAAATAAAGGATATGAAGTTAACCAGACAATAAGAGTGAGGATTCGTGATGGGTCATTCAGTGCGCACATTTATAGTTCTGCCTGGCTGATGACTACTTAGCTGAACTTGCTGCCCACTCACTGAATAGACAGCCAGTCTAGGGAGCCACGGACACATGAGGGCACATTTGACACATACTGGCCACTCTCTTCAGGACAGTGGAGTTAAGATTTCCCCCTTAAAGTTGCTAGATTTGTTGAAAAAGAACAAAGAACAAAAAAGCTGTTAAAGGGGTCTTAAAAACCATCAAATCTTGTGATCAAGTCACTAATTGTTGTTCTCATCCACTTTTAGTCACTGTCAGAAGCTATCATTTGGTTTAAACTAATGGTAGAGTCTATGGTTGATTCAACCCCAATCATTTAATAGAGACATAGTAATACAACTTTGGGTTCACAGTAAGCATAACATATCCATATTTTCTATATACTTTCATAGCCAAAGCAGGCTGGAATATACACCCAGAAACAGGAGCGTATTACCAGCTCAACACACAGTCAGCTCTGACTTGGTCTCAGGCTGAAACCAGCTGCAAACAGCAGGGTGCCTCCCTGCTCAGTATCACTGATCCTCACGAGCAGGCTTATATCACAGGTAAGTTGACCGACTCTATACTGAATGTAGTAATAAAGGCAGCATGTATTTGATTACAAACAATAATTATGGACCAACTCATTTGTTTTCTACAATTAACTTCTTTCATTGCTAGATTTAATTTATAATATCAGTCTTTATGAAAAAGATTATTTTTATGCATTAAATGTGTTACCTCTTGGTTGGATACTAATGTGTTTTTGAGCCTTACTAAAAACCACACAGAGAATGTCTCATTATTTTGCCATTTGTCTTTCCCATGCTCCCAACAGCACTACTAGGGGAAGGGGGCAGTAAAATTTGGATTGGGCTGATTCTGGATCCAGAACATGGCTGGATATGGTCCAATGGGAGGCCTTACCGCTACATGAAATGGGACTCAGGTAGATTCTTTCTCCACTCTGTTCTGATATATTACATAACTACAGGCACAAGCAGAGGGAAGCTGGCTGGTATAACATTTGATTTAAAGAAAGCAGAATCGTGTGTGTTGAACACCCGTGACTGCAAGATGTAATTTTTTTTGAAGCCAGCCAGCAGATAGAGGAAGTTGAAACTTTTTCTCCCTCATGCTCAAATTTGTATCAGGAAAACATGTACATTTGTGTAAGAGCTCTATCACGTGTTATGTGAGTTTTCTCTAAAAATTCATACCTTTAAATTAATACAAAGCTTTAGTTAATTTACAATCTAGTACATCTTCTAATCTCTTTTTAAACATTCATCTACATTTTTGTTCTTTACAGCATGTTTTTTTATTTACTTCATCCATTCATTCAGATGATGTGATTATGAATTCAAGTTAAAGATTTATAGATGATGTTTCTTCTACCGTATTTCTACTTTGTTGTTCTTATTTTAACATTTGCAAACCAAATTTTTTATATGAGCCTGCAGCAGTGGTGAATTTATTGTGAGGTTACTTGGTGAGGTTCTTGATTAATAGGAAAACGCTTCGCTTTCTTGCAAAGACTTAGATTAAAAGATTGATACCACTCTCATATTTGTCCATGATAAGGTTTCAACAGCCAGCAGCTGGTTATATTAGCTTAGCATAAAGACTGGAAACAGGGGGAAACAGCTAGCCTGGCTCCGTGCAAAGGTAACAAGATCTTCCTACCAGCACTTCTCAAGCTCATTTGTTTGTTTAATTCATCCAGAAAAAAAAGGAAACATGACACTTCGTGGTTTTGTGGAGGATTGAGTGTGAGACTATGACAGTGAGACAAATCTGAGAGCTGACTGGTTGTCAAAACCAACAAGTCAAGCATACTGTAACCATCATCTTGTTTTAGGACATCCACTTCCTAATCCAGGACACAACTGTGCAATTTTTGATCCTGCTGTACAGTACTCCTGGCAAAGTTTACCTTGCAGCAAGAAACTAGGGTACATCTGCTACAGTAAAGCGGTTGAAGAAGTGCCTACACAAGGTAAAGAAAAATATCTATTTCTATTCTACTTTACACATCCTCTAGGTACCATATACCAACATTGTACACCATATCTATCACTAAGTCCTTATATTTCTTTGTTCTTTTCGTGATCAGCTGTTGAGACAGGATTTTGTTCAAGACCTTGGATTCCCTACAATGGCCACTGCTTCTACCTCAATCGGACTCTGAAAACATGGTCTGATGCTCAGAGAGAGTGTCGCAATGGAGGAGGAGACCTAGTCAGCATCCGCAATGTGGAGGACCAAAGCTTTGTTATCTCTCAACTTGGATACGGTATGTGGAAACAATAAAAACAAACAGAAAAGAAACTGTTACAACACAGAACATCCCTTTATGTGATCAGGCCTTTCAGCTTTTCTTTCAGTGCTGTGATGCCCTGCTCTGATTAACTGCTTCAAAGGAAATGTACAATCTACTATCATTCACCATTATGTGCTGAGGCAACTGCAGCAGTGAATATTGTGAGCGTATCAGCAGAACAATGATAAAAGTGTACACCTTCATAAATAGGATTGGCTGCTAATAGCAGTCTGGTAGCCGAACAGTTTTAAAATGAGCAAATGGGAAGCGTGAATAAAGCAGATGTCGATCAGCTAATCCAAACACTACTTCAATGCTGTGCCTGATCTAACGTGATCTATAAATGACACAAAATATAGTAGATGAGCAAAGTAAGTTGAGAGCTCCACAGGAAGGACATATGAATAAAAACATGTGAACGCCAGGTGCAGATGTCTGTTATTTACTGGTGACATTATTGGCAAATGGAAGGATAATTATCTTCTGTCCATGTCTGCAGCGTCCACTGATGAGCTTTGGATTGGACTGAATGACAGGAATAAAGAGGGGCTGTTTGACTGGATTGACCACTCTACTGTCAGTTTCACTAGCTGGGAATTTGGGAAACCTGCCACATCTTCTGCAATAAAGGACTGTGTTCTCATCAGAGGAGAGGTAAGAAGCACTAAGTGGGCATGGTGCACATATTACTTTTATACACTATAATAATTTACAATTTGTCAATACACACTCATTGAGCAAAAGTGGCATTGAATAATATCTGTAACCTGAATTATTACGCAGAGAAAGCAGCTACATATATCTCACAGTTTACTTAACTGCAGTGTGTTTAGTTGAATACAGACAACACCTATTGTACATGTCTGTATCAAAAGTATAATACATTTGTTTACAGTTTTAAGAATGTGAAATTTTAGTTTGATGTTCAATTTATCAGTTAATTGACTGTACTACCTTCAACTGCACTCGGTCTCCACATGAAAATTTCCTGATACTTTGCTGCAGAAGGGGAACTGGGCTGACCGTGTGTGTGAGGAGAAACATGGTTACATTTGTATGAAGATGAGCGTCCCAAAACCCACTGGAGATGAGCTGGAGCAGAGTGAAGGCTGCAAAGCTGTGCGTTAAGTGTATTTAAAATAAAATGTTAACTTTAAAATACTTCATAGATGTATTCAGGCCATGTTTAGATTTATATAAAAGTCATGTGATTGGAGTGATTATAGCATCTTTCAAATGTTCTCATATGGCATAGGTTTGAAAAGTTATTGAAAAATGAGACAACCATGGTGAAAACTGGTGGAATGTGTTGCTTTCAGCCCCTTCATTGTCATGCTCAGTCGTCACTTTGTTGTTTTCCAACAATCCAGGGTTGGAGAAGACATGGCTCGTACTGCTACTTTATAGGGACACAGTCCAAAACTTTTGATGACGCTAGAGATGACTGCAAGAGTTCAGATTCTTACTTAGCGGATGTTTCAAGTGGGTAAGAACTTTAATTTTTACTCCAAATGTTCTGAGCAACACTACATTTCAGAAGTTCACATGTATTGGGATTTAGTGGCACCAGATTCCTATGATTCTATATGTGTATATATTTCCAGGGTGGATAACGCATTCCTTGTGAGCTTGGTGGGGTTGAGACCAGAGAAATACTTCTGGTTAGGCCTCTCAAACCAGAAACACATAGATGAATTTGTGTGGACTAACAGAGACTCAGTGAGGTTTACTCACTGGAACGCTGGAATGCCAGGTATGGACAAATCTAAAGCTCAATTTCTAAAATGTGACAGAAAGCAGCTTCACGATTGACATTTCGCAACTTCTCCCTCGACAATGAAAGGTAACCAACAGGGCTGTGTTGCCATGACAACTGGGATTTTTGCTGGCCTCTGGGATGTGCTGCCCTGTACCAACAAGGAGAAATACATCTGCAAACACCTGGCAGAGGGGGCAAGTTTAACCCCAGAACCACCCACTGTCTCCCCTACCAACTGTGCAAGTGGCTGGACTCGAATGGGAACAAGAAACTATTGTTCTAAGGTACAGCAACATTCACAAAAAATAAATCCATATCAGCTTGAAGGATAAATTAAAATGTTTATGTTTATCTTAATACACCATACATACACCCAGAAATAATGGTCACTAACGTAACTGCTCCTTAAGAGTGCATCTGCAATACAGGAAATGTAAAGCATGGAATAAAACTGGAGGACTAATGCAATTGGATTTCTCCTCTCTGTTAGCTTGATGACTCAACAGTAGGGCTCCGCCGAATGTCAATTTTAACATTCAAAGAATCTATTGAGGTTTTCAAATGAAGCTTCGAATTTCTGTTGTCATATTTTGCAACACCACCCGCTTCTCGCCCATACAAAAAAGCAAATTTTCCCCTAGTGCTTGACAGTGGAATCATTCGTGTTTATTCACCCCAAACAGTCAGAATACTGTACATCAGCCCTCAGATAGCAAGCAATGGCTGGCACTGCTGAGATATATTAGACGTTTTAATTACCATGGTTCAGATACATACAATCGCAGAAATGTATATACACTTGGGCCATTATTTATCAGCAAAATTCCAACAGGTACACATACATATGATGCAAAGACAAACACAGGGCCAAAAAGAGAGCAACACTACAAAACCATATTGACCATATATCTCTTTGTCTTGTGTTTAAGTTGTTTTCAGAATCTTCAAAACAGAAGACCTGGTATGAGGCCAGAGATTACTGCAAGGCTATTGGAGGAGACCTGCTCAGCATCCACAGTTCTGAAGAACTAGATGCGCTTCCAGATCGGTATAGTATGACCTGGCAAACTGAAAAATTAGGAAATACTAAACTGGTTGCGGCAGAATATGAAGGTCGGCCAGTGTTCAGCAGAGCTCTAAGACGGTGCCTCTACTGATTAATATTAAGTTAGGAAGAGGTTTGTTCTTTTAACATTAAAAAACTTTAATCAATATCATTTTGTCCACTTCAGCTATGAAGTAGCCTGGATTGGACTTAGTGCCCCTGACCCAGTCACCGGTTATGTATGGAGTGATGGATCCCCAGTAAGTTAACAGCTTTCTACATTTATACTTCATTGAATCATTTTTAGTGTAGGACACTCAATTCAAAAGGTAACATGTTTTTTATTGTCTACCTTTGTTTACAGCTGCAGTTCCAACACTGGGAGGATGGAGAACCAAACAATAAAAACAATGTGGAATCTTGCACTGAACTCAAAATACATAGGCGGGATAGGAGTGGGTCTTGGAATGATGTGCACTGTGAAACGTATCATGGATGGCTGTGCCAGATCCGTCTCGGTAAAATGAGGAACTGCAGTCCTTTCTTTCTCTCCTGTTTGGTTACTGAGCAAACTTGACTTTCCAAATATGTCTTCCTCAAATGCATTTCAGTGAACATACTCTTAACTCTGTGCTGCCGACCACTCCAGTGCTCTATTCGGTGTTGTGAATAAGATTATCTTCTGTCTACGAATGTCCTTACAGGAGTGGTTCCAAAACTGCCTCCAGAACCTGCTGCACCTGGTAAGTGTGGCATTTTTCTATGCAGCTACTTACAAACAATCACAATTAACTCATTCTCTGTGGGTTGATCGACATTTAAAATTTAGTGTTGCACATTGACAAGCAGGGTTTTTCCTCCTTTATTCAAAGGAAAATTCCATCCAGACAAGCAGTTTTCTAAAAATCTCCATGCATATGAAGATGTAAAAATAGAGCTGAAGTGCTGTCATCAGCATGCAAAACCAAGGGGTAGCAATATAACCCTGCCCCTAAAGACACACTGACCAATTCAGAAAACTGAAAAAAAGCCATTACCAGTAAGCTACCTGCAAGCAGAGATCCAAACAGGTCTCATCAAAAACCAGAAGCATTGGCAGAAGGATCTGTATTGTTAAAACCAGCAATATTCTGGCCACCAGGGGTGCATCACAAGCCAAAAACCCTGTTTTCCCTGTCTTAACATCAACTCTGCAAAGAGAGCTTCTAAATAACTTCACACTGGAAAGAGTTTTCCAAAAAGTGCATTTTCATAGTGACCTAAAACTGCGTTTGTGTGTGGATGAAAGGCCAAAACATACAAAAAAAGCTATGTTTTGAAAAATACCTGTGTACATGTTGACTAGGCACAAGAGTCTACAGCCACACTAGCAGTTCTGTAAGGTTGCACCTAAGGTAACTGTTAGCATTAGAATGCAAACATGTCCACGATAACAATGCAAACATGTTGATGTTAAGTACATATGTCTACCATACTCACCACATTAGTTTAGCATGTTCGTATACTAATATTTGTAATTTAGCACTGAATAGAAAGTACAGATGAGGCTGATGGGAATGTCATTAGTTTTGCATTTGCATGTATTAGAGAACACTCATAAACCAAAGTATTAGAGAACCTTTGACTTGAAGGGGACATGAAGGTCTGAATCAAATTTCAGTTCAATTTCAATCTTTCAGTAAGATTCAACCTCTGGAGATAAAGTATCTGTACAAAAGTTCACATAAATCCATCCAGTAGTTCCCTCTAGACCAAAGTGGTGAACCAGCCAAGTGATAACATCGCCACCCATCATGCCATGCCTCTAGCATGGCTAAAAAGCTACTGAATATGAAACTACATACATATATGAACCTATGTACTATAATATATTACATATTTCTAACATGGTGAAGACTACAACAGGACCTCAGACGGGTGGCTAGAATGGAGGGGAAATCAGTATTATATCAACAGAAGGTCGATGGCCATGGAAGAAGCCCGTCACTTCTGCAAACAGGGGCATGGTGACTTGGTAACTATCAACAGTGAAGCAGAAAGTGTCTTCTTATGGAAACAGGTGAGCAGTGATATTTACACAACATTACTCTTTACACATGACACTTAAACTCAGAACATCCTGCAATACTGCTGGTTTTACCATGTGCCTGTCTGTGTGTGTAGATAGCCAGAAATTATGGGTCTTACTGGATCGGCCTGAATGTAGATCTTGATAAAACATATGGGTAAGTATCATGAAATCATTTATCATGGATTAAATAAAAATGAGAAAAGAGGTCAAAGAAAAAAAAAATCAAGATTATGTAAAATATAGATGATGTGAACAAGTGAATGTTTGCTTTGTGCACTTTTTTCCACTCTTTTTATTAAATTTTCAAAGAAAGAAAATATAAAATTACAAATATACCAACCACCCAAACAAATTGACATATGCAGTATATAAAGAAAATACAACAGCCATTTCAGTCATACCATATGTGATTACATAAGCATACACTGTAGTTCCACATGCAATGATTAATGCAGCAAATGGGCAAGTGCGTTAAAAAAACAAAATGGAAATCAAATTAAGAGTATGCCATGAATGCATCTTAAATTTTCACCTGATTTGTATTGTGTCCCAAAAAGATGGATGGATGGTTCTCCAGTGGTGTTTCAAAGGTGGGATGAAAATCAACCTCATTTCCTGAACAATGATGAAAACTGTGTTGTTATGACAGCCTCTATGGGTGAGTAACTTAAAGTTGATTAATCTTGATTTCACTTTCATACAATGAATTTAATGAGGAATAAATCTGAGATTAGATTTTAAATGGTCTTAAAATAAACGTCATGTTGTTTTGGCTGAAATATCTACTTAATATTCTGGATTGTCTGACAGGGTTCTGGCATGATTACAGCTGTGGGTTTGAGCACAAGTCCATTTGTAAGCGGAGTGACTCACCACCTGCCAATGCCACTGTAGCACCAACAGTTCTGCCAGTAGGTGGCTGTCCACAAAACTGGAAGAAATTTGAATCAAAGGTCAGAGGTCACTTTCATTTTCATAGTTATTTGACAAGATGGGAATACGTGATATAGCGCACAATTAAATTCTCATTGTCTGTAATGAAATGGGCCTTCAATCCGACAAAGCATTGATTTGTGGATAAAAAATAAGATATTGATCTTTTGAGTTATGACACAAAGCTATTGATTTTTCACCTACAGTGTTACAACATCATTAATAGCCAGAAGGAGACATGGGAGGGAGCGAAGACACAGTGCAAAACAATGGGAGGAAATCTGGCTTCAATTATCTCAAGAAAAGTGCAAGGTTTGTTTTATGATGACTTTAAGAGATTTTATTCCAGAAAAGTACATACTGTATCGTTCATCTTTTCAGAAAATGGAAATGTCTGCTGCGTGTCTAAATGAAGTGGGCCTCATTTCTGAAAGGTCACATTTGAAGATGTTTGTATTTACAAGGACTTTGGTCAATATTTACATACAGTAATACAGTATTAAGGGTGGCTCTTTGAACATCAGGCATATTACCCAAGAAAGCCAAAAGCAGTTAATGATAAAATGGAACGTACACTATTTATAACTATTCATAGTCCTGAAACCTCTCACCAAATCCCTGAGGGAGTTTTGCAAACTCACCAGCATATTCAGATGTTCAGAAGCAGGCTTTAGTTCATGCAGAAAAGAAAAATGCAGTGTTGCCTCTTTCCAGCTGCACTTGCCACAGCTTTAATTTCACTTCAAATGATTTCACATTTGAAAACAGGGAGCTGGGAAGCTGGCTGGGGCTTAAGGTTCAGCTCTGGGAGGTACTTGTTTAAGTCCAATATGAAGGCCAAATTACAAAGCTGCCTCAATCAAATGTCAGCTGCTTTCCACTGATGCCGAGGGTAGCCTACAGTACTTTTGCATGTGTGCCACAAGCTCACTATCAGCGCCGGGGTTCCAGAACTGCATGCAAAGTTGTTCATTGTTGTTGTTGATGGAACATTGTTAATTTCATTCTATTTTGGTTGCGAGAAATAATATTATGTCCTTGGGCTATTCTTTATTTACCTCACCCACTGTGTTTGTACTCAAGTTTTATATTTGTTGTTAATGTCGGTAATGTTGTCAACATTTGTTATTCCGTTTCTGATGTTGTTCAGAGCATAAAACTCAATCACGTATCACATTTTTGTTGTTGTGTAAAAATAATAATAGTAATAGACTTTATTTGTATAGCACCTGTTATACAAGAAACAAAGCTCAAAATCCTTAACAACAAAGACAACGCTTCATGTAAAAGAGACACTGAACATTAAAAATGTGTTAAAACGTTATTGTAAAATAAGATGGAAAATCAAAGCTGAGGTGCAATGTAGCCACTTTGTGGCAGGAAATGGTATAGCAGCTATTGGCGGCTCCTTCAAAGTCCTTCAATAAGATTTCGAATCTATTAGTAATCCTGTGTATCAAAAATTGGATAAGCCCAATGCTACTGTTTGGGACATTCCACAGGAAAACAAGTGAGGATGGGATGAGGTTCACCACTTTGTGAACACATGATTGTATAAATTATATTACTACATGGGCTCTGGAACATTTCTTAGAAATGTTGTTGGTAAACACAGTTTGTTAGCAAATATATACATATCCACACGGACACACATTATAAACAATAAATCATCAACATGTGTTACTTTTCAGTGTTTTTGACAACTACATTGGCAGAGGCGCCTACCACAGACTTGTGGATTGGTTTACATAATGTAAATGGAAATCCATTTTACTGGACTGATGGGAAACCAATGCGATACAGCAACTGGGGGTCTTCAGTAAGTGGACACTTAATAATTTAAAGTAAACGAGTTATGTGCTGCACTACAAAAAAAAAAAAAACATTTATTTTTACCTTTATTTTTCATGAAAATGTCACTCTCTTTTCTTTTTATTCTTGCAGCGCAACTATGATGACTCTATGGTAACATGTTTACCCTTTACTGTATGAGTATACTTCACTGTGTATGGTGTGAACTTAGGGCCTAAATAAGTTATGCCAAGTCCACACAACCTTAATTCAGTTTTGTGATAAATAATATGCATCTGTATTGTTTATAATAAATTTATTTACTTTTTTGCTAAAAATTTCTGACAACCTAATTTTCCATTGCAGAGGGATTACCATTTCCACTATGAGGTAAAAACTTTTCGATATTTTCATTGTAATGTGCAATACCATTTCATCTGTCTTGACTTCAAGCCAAACTGGTACATACAGGCTTAGTTCTGAATTTGGATAAATTATATGCATTTGTACTGTTTGTAACATATTTTCTGTTTGTGTATTCATACAAATTTCTTACATCTTAATTTTCCACGGAAGATGGATTATGACCTGATCATTCCATTGAGGAATAAGGTACTACTTTCTTAACACATTAAAACTGTAAGCACTGTAACAGCTAAAAAAAATAAACTGTAATAACTGTGGAAGTGTAATAGGGGACAGTAAGAGTACAAATACAGTATCACACTCTGTTACTGTATGTTATCTTCATTCATCTACTTCATTATTTCATTTAGTTTTGATATCAATTCAAATATTATTTGTTAAGGAACTGTGGGTTATTTAGTGAAGATACTTCTATCAATAAGTCTAAAGAAATAAAATAAATAAGTAAAGAATTTACAGAGAAACCTTTAAGAAGTACAGTATACTGTATAAAAATGATTGGTTGCTCTGCCATCTCCTCGGGTTTGTTCAAGTTTAACTTGTCAACAGATGGTGATTTTTAGGTTTATGAAGTAACATTCGAGCTTCTGAGTCAAGATAAAATGGATGTCTAGGTCAACTAACGTTCATATTCTGCCAATATTGCTAACATGCTGTCAGTCACTGGTCACTGTTGGCAAAGATTCACTACACTGACATAAGAGCAGTCAATTTCAAGCAATGTTTCAGCAGGATTGCATCTATCTACAAAGAAATGTATCATGAACCCCGATCTTACCACAGTTTGCTCTCTCACCAGAAAGAGTGTGCTGTGATGACAACCGATTCCAACATTGGTATTGGGAAGTGGACAAAAAAGTCCTGCAATGACACCACTGGCTACATCTGTCTTCGAAAAGTTGGTGAGCTATTCTCTGCCCTTTCTCTTGAACATATTTGCTATGGCCTACAATGATTTTAACAAGGACAGACATAATATTATCCATTTGTATTTGTTACATAAAAGGACTGCCACATCTTCATTGTCTCAAAGAATATATATATGTGTGTGTGTGTGTGTGTGTGTGTGTGTGTATATGTATGTATGCACACACATATACACACACCTATACACACACACACACACACACACACACATATATATATATATATGAGTATATTGAATACTATGCACCCTACAGCTATTGTGGGCGCTTGCACGCTTGCACTCTTTCACAAGAACATATTGCGTGTGCATGACAAAGAGAGCAACTGTTAATTGTCAGTAATAAAAACATGGGAGCTAAAATTCAGGACCCATTTTTCAATTGTCTGACTATAGACACTAGTTCTATTCCATGCCAGGTGTTTGGGAGCACACTGATTGATGAAACTAAGAAGACTAAATTGAGTGTTTGAAAAAGACTTGAATGATCAACATTCTGATTTCGACAATAGAAACTTAAAACACATGTACTGTATTTAAAACATCAGCGCATTCAAACTGGACAGCTTCTGAATTAAGCGAATCATTCCCCTCAGGAAAATGGAAAAAAAAATAGTAACTCTTAAGCATCTATATGACAGAGCGCCTGACAATAAGATGAATGGAAAAACTAAATTTGTCTAATTTCTCACCCAAACAGATTCTTCTTTCCCAGACTCTCCTGAACCAACAATTTCTACCAACTATGTCAAAGTAATTAATGACTCTATCAAGGTTGTTACTCAACCAATGACCTGGGATGCAGCCAAGAAGCACTGTGAAGGTGATGGTGCCAATCTGGCAAGCCTGCGAAACGTGTGGTCACAGAATTATATTGAACTGATGTCTCTGAAAGCTCCTCTGTGGATTGGAATGAACAAAATGGAGGTACAGGGCAGACAGACTCTCAAACTGCACATAGCTAACACGACTAAACTCTGCTTGTAACTTGAATCTTGCTGACTAATGCAAATATAAGGAAAAACATCTATAACTGGCAACTGACTTGATGACGTCAAGATTTTTACTTTAATAACTCCACAAGAACTAAATATTACCAAAAATATCTAAAGGCTGACAGACTTCTTTGAAAATATAATAGAATTATATTTTGAATTAATGATGCTGATGATCAATCTTTGCTTTCAGACTGGCGGATATTTCAGATATATTGACGGCTGGCGTCTCACCATAACCAACTGGGGTAGACGGGAACCAAACATGGACCAATCTTGTGTGTATGTGGATACGGAAGGAAAATGGAGGACCGCTGACTGCAATGAGAACAAGGCCAGCGTTTGTATGAAGTCTACAGGTAGGGCTCATGTAAATTTTCAAAATAATCATCTCAAATGTTATCCTGTTAATGCCTACATACATCCTCCCTTTACCTGTGAGGAAGATGGTTACAATTGTTACCACTGTAATTTGTTTTAAATGTGAGTTTTCTCATTCTCCAAAATTGCGCTTTGGATTTGAAAGCATGTTCTATACATACAGCAGCTGACCCAGTGACATCAATGTCTCTCACATCTACAGAAGTTCCACCCACAGATTCAAGCGATTTCCCAGGATTTTGCCCTGACGACCCAGAAAATTTCGGCTACAGAAGCCAGAGTTCTACCTGGCTACCATTTAAGGGTCATTGTTACCTCTTTCTCACAGAAAGGGTAGAGTGGCCAGATGCATCTGCTAACTGTGCCAGACATGGTAAGGATTTTCTAGGGATGGTCTAAAACATACTCTTAATCTCTCAGATATGTTTATCTTTAACTAAAGACTTTTATTTATTTATTATTTTGTCTTTCTGTGAAGGTGCAAGTCTTACCAGCATTGAAGATCCCTCTGAGCAAGAATTCATTCAAACAAACATCAGAGTATTTCATGACAGCGTTAGCACTTTCTGGATAGGCTTGTACAAAACTCACAAAGGTACAGTGACACTGTCTGCTCTTTCATGAATGAAACATTAAGTTACATTTTATTGAGCATGAAGATGGAAATATCTTTTTAATTCCAAAAACAACACAAAATATCATTCAGAAATCAGAAATTATTTGTAGGAACAACTATGTGGCATTGTTCCAGAACATGAGTCAACCTGTGTGTTGTTGCCAGGGAAACTTCTGACATGATGACAGCGCCACTACCAGTGTTCCCCCTATATTCATTCTGCAGCATGAGCACCACGGTTAAAATTTCCCATCATCATTAATGCTGTCTGCTTTTCCCTGAGAGTGGACTCAGCCCCTCCACATACATGGAGAGACAAACACTATAATATTCTTTTTCACATTCTTTTTATGTTTCACAACGGAAATGCTTGAGATGTCAGGTTACACATCATACAAGCACACTTGGAAAAATTCAATATGGCAAAATCTTGCTTTCATTTACAATAAATTGAGTATCAAATTATAGAAACTTGTGCAAAAAGTAAGAAAGAAATACTGAATTTCTATTTCTCCCCAGGCACATGGCAGTGGTTGGATAAAACTGCCATGGACTACAATAACTGGGGTGACAGTCTATCTCAAGACAACAGTTATGGAGCCATTAGATCTTCAGATGGGCGATGGACTACAGGCAGTCGGTGGTATGACAGGCCATATATCTGCAAAACCTCCAAAAGTGAGACCATCATACTTATTATTACTTAGTTTGAATTAATGTTTGTACAATAACATGAATGTGTGACACATAAAGTGTTGAGATTCCCAAATTAAATATACATTTTGATAGTGTATAATGTCACTGAAATGATACAACTTTTAGAAAGTTTTTGTGATCATGTTTGTTTTTTTTCCAGTTTTACGAAATGCACCATTAACATCTCGTAAGTTACATCTCTTAATCTTTTTTATTTGACTCATTATGACAATTTAGTTCTTCTGGCTAATCACCTATGTGTTGAATCTATACAGCAAAAACTACAGAGGAGCATCAAAACCGTGGCCACTCCGTTTTGGCAGCACTGCTGATCATTACTGGACTTGCTGTTGGGACAGCCATCGTCTTATTTCTCTACAAGAAGTCTGGCCGGCACTTACCTATCCCTGAAAAGTTGACTACCTTTGACAACCCACTCTTCTTCAACAATGAGCGGGCTCAGCCTGATCTGGTCGACACCAATAAACTGGTGGCAAATGCAGAGGAAGAGAACGCTGGACCTGTTGTGACTGTGTGATGTAAATATCAGCAGAATCTATTGGGACATACAATGTTATATATTAGGAAGTTCTACTGGGGCATACGATGTATCCTGGCCAGAGGGTTGATGGCATCCTTATTTGCATGACCAAAAATTTGTTTTGAAATGAGAGAGGTTTCAATGCAGTTGGCAATAACTGGCCTTGATGAACAAAACATTTAAAAGTGTTGGATGTCCTATTTGACATACAAATTTCTATTTGTAAGAGACTGAAATTATGATTAATTGTATAGTTTGTAAAAGCCAAGACTTTACTGATTGATTGAATGTACAGCGGGAATCTTAATTCATACCTTATTTTACTGTAAACAACTATACCTGCTAAGGTGTTCCTACTGGACCATATCATAAGTTAAGACAAACAGCATCACCACTGCATTTCATCATCCTTGAAGCTATTGCAGATGGCGTTTTATCCATGTAGAAATCTTGGTGACCCCTGAGATATGTCGTGCAGGTACAAATTAAAGCAAATGTATTAAAAGACATTGTAAATAACAACCCATGGGCATCTACATTGAATGTTATGCTTTAAGTTCAGGAAACACTCAGAGAAAGCTCAGAAGATTTACTGAAGTGCTTAGCTTTACTTCGCTTAAACACTGAATGTTTTTCACTTGCATTTTGTCGAGTGTTTACACATCAACTACTTCTCAGCCAAAATTGTTGTACATTTATATTCATTCCATTTATCTGCTGGTTATGGTAACAGTTATACTTACAGGTGTTACACTGAACATTGATTAATCTGTTACATTTATTGTTGGGTTTATTTTTAACCCTGCTTGGTTTGCATGCAAAGGAGTCTGTCTCCTTGATAATGACTGCGCCCTCTGCTGTTCAAACAAAAACACCACCATTTTTAACAAGGAGAGGTTGTAAATAATCATGTAAATGTCATGGTAGATAGCAGTTTGAGAGATTTTGACAACTGTGAATTTATATAACAGATCCCTCAACACCCTCACCAATAATTTTCGGTATGAACAATTGTTGCAGTTGCTAAAAACACATCTATGTTGCAAGTATAATTTTGCTGCAAAATAATTTCTAAACCAATGAAAACAGCAACCACAGAACACTCAAACACAGAAAGTGGAATATCACTTGTATATAAAACATTATGGATCAACCAATCACAGCCCTCTGACATCATCAGTGTGCTGCACCTGTGCTTCTCTCAAAATTCCTCTGTGCTTTGTCAGATCTAAGTTAATTTTTCCATAAAAGAAAATCCTCAGCGAAACTGAACAAAATTCTTAATTGAATGTCTTTAAGTCATTCATTCTTAGTCTTTAAAGTTCAGGACTACCTAAAATTGCAGGTATAAATCAATGTGGTTAAATTGTGTCGCATTAAAATACAGAGAGAGAGGAATTAAATGTGTGTCTTGTGTGTTACCCCCTTCCAATATCACTGTATTAAAAGTATTATCTTATTCTCCATCTTCTATGCATGAATAATAATAATAATAATAATAATAATAATAATAATAATAATAATAATAATAATAATAATAATAAAAACACCCTAATAAACTGCTGTGAACAGCCAATCCTAAGTTCTTAGAGAAATCCTGCTCAAATCAGATCAGTCTGAAAAAGCAATTTTCCACTTGTGCACTATATAGTGAAAAGACCAAAAACATTCACAGAAGGTCCCATCAAAATGCATCAATGCATGTATCAGATACATGGCTTACACACACTTACACACTCACTTGGCATATCAAAGAGATCCTGTGAGCTCTGGAGTCTTCTAGTCTTTGGTTAAAGCTATTTACACACAGCACAGCTTTAAATCAAAAACAGAGGAGGACGCTATCGTCATTAGCAACTCAAAGACAGTATGAATTCTTCACACCAAGCAGCTGAACAAGCCATTAATGCAAAAACTTGAGGAATTCCTAAATTATATAAAACCCTACAGGCCTGTCACTGTGATTATATTTGAGTGCACAGCAGTTGAAAGACAACAACAATAACCGAGTACAGGCTGCACAGAACAAATTATAACCTCCGTAACATCAATATAAACACAGCTAGGGGTTAAATACACAGAGCCAGCCATGGAGACATTTAGGAAAAGCGAGCAGAGGAATATGGATTGACAGACTGACAGGCAGAAACAAGTTATAAAATCTTTTGACTCACATTATTTGACGTCCGAGTCCATTCTGCTTCCTGTCATGAAAATGAAGTATCCATGTAGTTCATATAAACATCCTAGTACACTTTTTGCTGTGTTGGCCATGGCGGTTGAAGGCTCCCCATCGCCCGTCTCCATCTTCTAGCTAGTAAAACGCACGTCGCGTTAGCTGATACATCTATAGCAAACGAGCTAAAAAAAAAGAAAAAACAAGCTAACGTTAGCTAGAGCTGACTTTAACTTTCCCGGCTCTTTCGTTACGCAATGAATTAGTTGTTAATGAGAGTGATTGTCTTTACAATTCGCTTAAGAGTTTCTTTTCCAGAGACAGCGATATGACTCCCTCTGGCTCGCTGTTTGTTGCGAATAGTCCTAATCAAACGGTGCTAATCTCACCTGTGATTCCCTCAGGTAGACATTCACCAGTTTACTCCGCACGCGCTTGATGACGTTTACCAGCTGTTACATCCAGGGGGCGCTACTTTACACATTTAAGGAAATCAGGTAAAAAGAGAAGAAGACATAGAAGGCAACGCATTAAATGGCGTTTGCAGTGACAAAGAAGGATCTTTTTATTAAAACATAGCTAAAAAAAAAAAAAAAAAAAAGAAAAAGAACAAGAAAAAAAAGATGGAAGATATTAGATTTAAATGCATCAGGTGACCAGATACATGACTCCAAATGAATGATAATGAAGATCTGTAACTACTTGATGGATATATGAGCAACTTAAAAAGTGATGATATATCAGTACTGTGCTCACTGCTTGTGACCAAAATCGGTTGTTGTACGTTTAAGTCTGGACTTTGACTTTTTTTTACTGTAAAGTGATTTTAAAAATGAGGAAATGTCACTCATGTTACTCACATGGTCACAACTACTAATTTAATTATTCTCAGGATAATTTATGGGGGGGGGACCTCAATGCTTCCCATCTAATTTCTCCCCAAAACAGACCCTTCTCCTCCAGATGAACTCCAACCCACTGTGTCAAAATAGTTAATGTTTCCATCAAGGTTTCCAAACGAGTACTGTGAAGGCTTGCCTGAGAAACATGTGGTGACAGAATTATATTGAATTGATGTCTCTGAAAGTGGTCTGGACAGTATAAAGTAAGGGAGGTGCTGACATCTCGTAAATAAAATGTCACTTAACGCTTCCTTTGTTTTACATTTTAATGGTTTTCAACAATAGAATGCATATTTGTTGAAATTAACTTCTGAATGATGTACAAAAAAAAAAAAAAAAAAACATTTTGAAAGGAGTCAGTTCGGTCTCAAACTCAACTCAAAGCAGTCATACACAGTCGGTCAACTTCTACCAAACAGTGCAACAGGCGCTCTGGTTCTCCTTGCATTTACCTAACAAGGCAATTATGAAGTATGTACAAATGCATAGAGATTGTTTTCAAGCAATATATTTTATCACAAGAAGATGCATAGAGTATCCAGCATACTGTATAGCACAGGTCAGTGTCACCAAAACGTTTTTCATGCTTCCAGACAGAACAAATGCAAGTCAATAAATATGCTTGAACAACATTTAGAAAAGTAGGAAGCAAAGTATGACTTCCCTTTAGAATCATGTAGAAAAATAGTTTGACTTTCCTTAACAATGTTTAAAATAAATTGTTGTCTCTTGAAGATACACCAATTTAAACACATGGGGGCAGAGTCAGAC
Source organism: Chaetodon trifascialis (assembly GCF_039877785.1). Classification (NCBI taxonomy): domain Eukaryota; kingdom Metazoa; phylum Chordata; class Actinopteri; order Chaetodontiformes; family Chaetodontidae; genus Chaetodon; species Chaetodon trifascialis. Next base: position 8,396,947 of record NC_092066.1, read on the forward strand.
ATGACACTGAAACACACAAGTCTGTTGTTCTCCACAGTTATTGGATTATTTGAGAAGACAAAACCTCCCTCTGTGTAACTTTGTAGAAATAAAACTGATGAAATGCATTCAATGTATGGAAGCCAAGACCAGCCGCTGTTTCAGTAATTTCATCCTCTAAAGATCACAAGTTAGATACTTCATTATGTCAGGATAACAGAGATGTTTTCTCATGATAACCAGTTCTGGGCTACAACTCATAATTATTTTCATTATCCATTAATCTGCTGATTACTTTATTGATTAATCAATTAAGCAGTCAGTGTATAAAATGTCAAAAACAGTGGAAAAATGCCCATCAGAGGCAAAGGTGACATCCTCAAATTGCTTGTTTTGTGCGACCAATAGTCCAAAAACCAAAGACATCCTATTTACAATAAAACATTTAAAGAAAAAACTAAGTCAAATCTTACATTTGAGAGGCTGATACCAGATAATGTTTGGCATTATTTTCTAGAAGAATTCATGATATCATTAGTTACTTAAATATTTGCCGATTATTTTTATGGCAATTGATTCATTTTTTAAAAACTCTATATGGGACAATTATTTTGCCATTTTGGGGGGGAAAAACTCTATTTTTGGGCAGAGGATATCTCAAAAAAAGAAGCTCTTGCTCTTCTTAGAATCCAGTCATTACCGGCATTGGTTCACCTGATTGATCATGTTGGAGGATTTAGTTTGTGATGCTGTTGAACTGAGTTTTGTCCACCTCATTTATAACAAGCACAGGCTAAATAACAGTGTGAAAAGGCCCCCTCTAGTGGTGACTTTATCACCAGTTCTCCCCCACTCCCCACCAGAACTCGGCTTCACTGTTCATGGACTTTGGGCCAATTAGAGCAACACCCAGATGTCCTCTGGTGTGAAGTATATTGAGTGTGAGAGTTAAGAGTATGTTTAATTGTTGTAAGTGTCCTAGAAACAGAAATAGCTGTCAGTATAATGCAATACAATTAAACAGCACCACAAAAAAGTTGATTCAACACCTCTAATTGAATACCATAACCTTCACAAAGGCAGGATTTATTGCAGGACTGTTGCATTAAACAGCCTTAGTTTTCGCTAGATGTACTTGATGAACCAGCAACTCGATTTATCCCATTTTCACAAGAAAACATGCACTGTATCCTGAGATAACAGCGATCCTTGGTTTCCGTGCATTTGCATGACCAACGCAAAATAAAAAACTTTAGAACAGATGTGTTTATCTTGACTAATGTTTGTGCAAAAATAGACACAGGTAGACCCAAATGAAACAGGTGATAATGAGACGGACAAAAACCGAGAGACCATGTTCATTTGGGTGAAGACCAAGGGAGAAGGACAAAGTGTGTGAGTGGCAGAGAGTAAAAAATAAAACATGGCAAACAATACAAGAAGAAATGTTGTCTATAAAGATGACATGCCACTCTGCGCTGTCCATTAGTGCATTTTAACTTGAGCAGCATAAAACAATGCACCAACGCACAGAAGAAACAACACAGTCACTGGTGTATGTAGGAATCCCTGTGCCATTGTCGTGCATCTCTGTCTCTATCTCTGCCTCGATCCCTATCTCTGTCCCTGTCTCTGTCTCGTTCCCTGTCTCTTTCCCTGTCCTTGTGTCTTTCTCTATCTCTATCTCTGTCCCTGTCTCTGCCCTGGTAGTGGTGGTAGTTGTGACGATTGTGCGCAGGATAGTGGTCCGTGTGGTGTGTCCGTGGGGGAATTTGCGGGTGATGCCTGTGCTGCCGGTTGCGTTCATTGTGCTCCTGCTCATAATCTTCCCCGACGTGTGGCTGGCTGTTCCCACGGTGATGTTGGTGGTGGTGATGGTGGTGATGGTGGTGGTTGCTGTTATGATGGTGGTGGTTATGGCCCCGGTGGTTATAGCGAGTCTCCTCCTCGTCCTCCTCTGCCTCTTCCTCCCTCTCCTCTGGCAGGTGCCTGCGGGGAGGCCTCTCGCTGTAATCCCTGCCTGACTGCACGTCCAGGGCACCGGATGCTTGGTTGTGCTGCGTGTGGCTGTGATGCTCCATCCGGCGGTGGTGGTGGTGGTGATGGTGATGGTGGTGGGTGTGCTGGGGTCTCTTTGGTTCAGTCCTCAGGAGCCGCTCTTCCTCGTCCCTCTGGCCCTCCTCAGCCCTCTGTTCCTGTGCTGGGGCTGGAGGGGGCTCTTGGTCTAGATGGTTCTCCCGGGAACCCTTCCTCTTGGAGCCAGCTGACTTTTTGTTTTTCTCCCCATCCTGGGACAAGAAAACGCAACATAAAGGTCACATACACGCACGTGAAGGACACACATATGTAGACAGTTTACTAACAACACAAACACATACTTACATGTTGGTGCACACACGCTCGCACACACACTCACACATACACTCACACATACACTTGAGTTTTGTCCTCATAAGGATGGCCAGTCCCCACAATGAGACTGTGTGAACAGATTTATGTCCCCACAACATGAGTAATACATATCCACACACACACACACACACACACACACACACACACACACACACACACACACACACACACACACACACACAGCTGCTGTTGAGGAGGCAGCTGGCCCTCGAGTGCCTAAACTGGCAATGACACCAGAGGCAGTTTGAATATTTTTGGATGATAATACTCAGTGTTGTCATGGGACTTGAGGCCACGCAGAGCAGCCTTGTGCAATTACTCACATGGAAACAGACACACTTGCTGCCTTGGGCTTCTCCACATCTGTTCTACAGCTGGTGCGACTGCTGTTCATTTGAACTATTAATTAATTGATCTCACTTTAAACTTATTTGTTTTTTTTGATTACCTGATCAATTATTTTGTTAAAAAAAAAACAACAAAACAAAAAACACATTTCATACAAAAATAATGATGTGTTCAATTCAGTCAACCAAAAGTTAGTTGCGATAATTTGATCAGCAGACAATCTCATATCTGCATCACTGTGACCAGTTATTCATATTCTAATCAATTTTTAGTAATCATCTATCATTTCGAGGTTTTCAAGCAACGTCACTGTGAGCTGTGCTCGTCGGCACATCTCATCACGCATCATAAAGCACATCATAAAAACCAGCATTGGTTTTTATTCATGTACAAAGCTTTAATACAGATGCTTCCACCCTATATTTCATCCCTTTTAACTCTGAACTCATATAATCCTGGAACTCGCTCACAGACAAGGTTGTTGCTCCACATTCCATTAATCAAAAGCGAATTGGGAAAAATGTCATTCTTGCATCTTATACAAGGAATAACGTGCAAAAGGCTTTAAACTTAAACTTAAACAGTGGTCTCTTGAGCTAAAATAAATAAGCTGGAGGCTGAAAACAAACGACAATGACTTAGAGATTATGAAGCGATCAACCTGAGGACTTTTTTATGCCATAAACTGGAAAGTTCATGAGTTATCTGTGAGAGAGTGATGAAGAAACGCCAGTTTTAGAAAGAATCCAGTCATTTCTGGATAAGTTGCCAGTGTAACTCATCTCCATTGCTGCAGTGGAATGGTGGCAGAATCTGAAGGCATCTCACTCACCAGAGGCAGACCTATTTCATTTCTTCAACTTTCCAGAGGAGTGGGATGAGGAGAAATGAAATGAAAATGTTAGATGAATAAATGGAAACAAATAGAGGCAGCATACTGTGATTCTAAATATGTTATAATTTACTATGTAGATTTCTACATTTAGCAGACTCTCTGTACAGGTGAGATGAGTGGGATGAGATGAGATGAAAATGACATCACCAATAACTTTTTTGTGTGTCGCATGTACCTGTATTGCTGAAGGACTGGCGGGCAGTGTATTCTCAGCCAGCTGGGCCACCAGTGCGTTGTCAGACTCCATCTCTGGCGGATGAGTGGCTCTCCAGTAAGACTCCAGATAATCAGCAATGTGCTCACAGGCATCAGTTAGCTGGTTCTCATCTAAGATGACATCAAACATTTCCTGCAGGAAAATGAGAATAAGGACAGTAAAAGACCACCAGCAGGAAACAAACAAAGGCCGAGCCAGCAGCAGAGACAGTAGATTAATATAGAAACTGTGACACAACTGATAGCGTAGCAGAACTGTGGGTGGGCTTTAAAAATAACACTTCTGGTAATCACGCACGTCTATAATTAGGACTTGCATTGAGATTCAGATGCGGAGATGTAAGGAAATACCTCAAAAAGGGGCACCTGTGTCAGCAGTAACACAAGCATTCAGCGAGGATTTTGAATTTGGCATCAGGAAATGATATGATGAATTTGGCTAGAACACTAATTCTGATATCTGTAACAGCAGGATTTTTAGAAATACTGAGGTCATTTGTGGTCACAAATCTCTGAAATATTTCATATTTTATTCATTCTGTTTTCTGTAAGTTTCATTTCCCAACATGAAGGTCAAAATGCTGTCCCAGTGCTGCCCTCCCTCACTTCATATTTTCCCTAATACTAGTAAAATTCAAATGGAGTCTGAAAATATTCTATTCAAGATCAAATGTTGTATTCCTGATCATTAACTACCACTGCGTCAATTTCGGACACTAGATGGCACTCACCGGCGGGCACTGGGCAAGCTTGTCTGCTGCCACCAGCTGTACATTAAGATGTTTGGTCTGTGACTTCCCTCGAGTCTTGATCAGTCGTGTCAACACCTCCAAAACAGAAGTGAAGATAAAAGATGCAGAGAAAGAAACAATCAAGGTTAAACAGGCTGACTGTTGCAGGACCATTCTCCTGTGGAGTCCACACTCAGTGCAAACTAGTAAAAGAACTGGGGAGCAGCCAGTCCAAAAGAAGATGAAGCTTACCTTTGGTGAGGAGATCTTGACATAGACTAGGATTGGTGCCAGGGAGGTCTTGGACACCTGGAGAGGGTGGTTGACTGTGTCTGCATCTAGAACCACCAGCTGCAGACTGCGGGCCAGCTCAAAGATCCGCTCCACCTCCCCCTGGATCTGGGCTGCAAAGGCAGAGAGTGAAAGCATGACTTTGACCCTTAAGATGCAGGAAATCCGTCAGTTGTGCGCGTTTCATTTCTTGTTAAATTCAAAACAAGATGCCACATCTCCCAGCAGATATTTTCTTATCATTGATCTGTAGCTTTCAATTGTAATTTCAAAGTTTATGATCATTTATTTGAAACACCTACATTTTACCACTGAGCGTAATTTCAAATTATTTCATCAAGTTAAATCAAGATCCAGAAATGAGGAGGTAAGGAGGTATTTCTCACCACAAGTCCATTTACTGTGATAGCTGTTGTGGAGCTTTCGATGGAATCACACAATCTTCCTCAGATGAAGATGTCAACATGGATAAGAAGTCCTTATAGCGCTCAGAAAAATGGAAATTTGATCTGCAATCTACAATTCCATGATAATTGGGAAACTCCATCTACTGAAGAAGACCATGCGGTGCAATCAAAAGCTCTGCAGCTACTAAATGGACCTTGTGGAGAGCTTGCAACAAAATTGTCAGTTTTGTAACTACAAACCCTTTTTCTGCATCTCAGCTCAATACAACGAACAAAAACAGAAAATTCTTATTTCTATTGCAGAAAACAAGACAAGTCAAAAGGACAGACATGAAAAAAATGTACATGTCCTGTGAAACAGCGCTTACTTAATGTGACTCTCTAAATAAGTGATGTATGTTTTATTTTCTGGGCAACTGATCCATTAAAAGAAGAAATTCAGAGATTGGCCACTAGAGAGCAGGAAAGCAGGGCATGGAGGAGGAAGCTGCTGAGGCTGTTTCAGTCCCTGAAGATGTCATAATACTCACAAATACCATAAGAGTGAATTACATCTTACACATCTGATAAACAGCAGAGGACATCTGTGTGTGCCACTGTCTGCGTATTTATACACACTGAACAGTGTTGGTATTGACATGAGGTGATGAGAGGGAGGAGGGTGGAACATTCAAACAGACATGGACTACCAGTGCTTTCAGTCATACATACCGGCAGCATCTGGAGAGGAGGAGAGAGCAATGAGAAAGACAAGAGTAGAGAAAACCAAGTAAATCTTATCCTGCTTCTGTTTGAAAGCCATCTTTTCTTTCTGTAACTGAGGGGAGATTCAGCCTACTGCACAGTGTTACTGGGGCAATGACAGCGAATGCTCAGCAAATATCCAGTGAGCATACTGACGCAATCCAGCCACCAACTCATGTTTTAGATGTCAACTGGTTTTTCCATCTAGGGATATTCCAGCTGTTTTGCTTTCTTTCTAGAGTTAGAATAAAAGCTTGATTCCACCCTCAAAGCTGAAGCCAAATATGAAGCTGCAGCAGAGTTGCTTAGCTTAGCATGAAGACTAGAAACAGAGAGAAATGGCCTGAATAAAATAAACAAGACATAACATGTTGGTTAGCGAGCTTCAACCCTCTGACAGAGCCAGACTAGCTGTTTTCCCATTCCTGCCTTTTTGCTAAGCTAACCAGCTGCTGGCTGTAGCTTCATATTTTGGGTACAAACATGAGAGTGGTATTGATCTGCGAGAAAGCAAATACACGTATCTCCCAAGATGACTAAGTATTCCTTTAATTAGGAGTATTCATCTCTATTGTGGTGCATACAGTGATCTTTAACATTATATTATCCTGTTGAAAAATGGACCGTCTATTCAGCGTATATATTAAAAGTCTGCCCCCCAAAAAACTGCACAATCTTGTAACGAGATTAAGAAAAAGTGAAAGTGTGACATTCATTTCAGACCTGGGTCTGATAGTATCAATTGCTTGTTTTAACCTAATTACGGTTGCAAGTGGGTGAGGTTTGCCACAAGGGACAACACAATGAGAGCCAGAAAGCTAAGACAATTACTAGAAGTTATTTTTGAATTTAGTGTACTCTTCTGTTACCGATTCTATCTGAGCTAAACCCCAACCCTCTTACTCTTAGATAAAAGTGGGGCCAAAGATAATGACTGTGGCTTCAGGTTGGGATGATAAAGCTGTGTACCTAAATTGGAGCGGGTGTTCGACCGGTCCATTAAGGCCTTTTTGCCCGGGTTGTTTAGGATGGACCGTTTAGCCAGAGAGATGTCTGCTGTGACCCGTGTAATAGTAATTCTGGAGAGGAGGCAGAGAAACAGAGATTGTTACACAGTCATGATTTTCATCAGGTTTAACTTCCACATAAAAGGTGCGACACTGACGACTTAAATCAGAACTTACCTGCCTTCAAATCGATGTTTTAAAAAGTCAAATAGTGCTTTTTGCATCATATCTGTAACCTGGAATTTCACAGGAAACATAGATGTTAAATGAATTTCCCTGCTATTCAACACAAAATACCGGCATTTATTTCAGATTAGGTTTCTCATCCTTACAGCATCTGAGGCCCTTCACAAGAGCCTATTAAGAGTGTGGCTGACTCACCTCTAAGCCCTTCAGTGATGGTCCCATTAGAACCACAGGACGCATTGTAGGCACTACATCATACATAGACACCTGCTCCCCCTACACAAAGAAACACAAGTTGAAATCAGTACATGAAGGCCTGTGAATACACATTTACATACCGCAACCTCGTCATCAAAGCGAGGCTACGATCCCTGTGTACAGCAGAGCAGCTGCACCCATCATCAAATAAATGGATCCATGAACGAGCTCAGTGTTTGACGCCGGATGATGAACACAAGTTGAACTCATGTTTCATACCGGACTGTTTGACACATCATCCACACAAGACGCAGGAGCAGAACAGTGGCTCTGCCCTCAGAAATGGCAGCTCATGCATGAATATTAAATGTTCAGCCAATTAACCGATTAGTCAATCAACAGAGAATCAATCTGCCATTGCTGCTATTTTCACCACTGATTGATAATTTCATTTTTGTTGGTTCAATATGGCAGTGAACTGAACATGTTTAAATATATTTTTTATAATGGGTAATTTTTCACTGTTTTCCGACATTTTATAGACAAACAGATGAACCAGGAAAAAGAAAGGACAGATTATTTAATAATGAAAATAACAGCTGCTTGCAGGCTTAATGGATATAAAGCATAGATGCTGAATTATATTCAATAGCTCTGGTTTCAGTTACTTACCGGTTTCTTTTTCACCTGCTGATTGGCTGTTCATACACAAGGATAAGAGAGGAGTTTAATGTTAACTCACCAATCATCAAAAAACAGACAACAAAAAATATTTTTACACAATTCAGCACATGCACTGACCCTGTGATGGAGGAGTATACTTCTTTGAGTTCATGTCTTGAGCTGCTTGAGATGCTGCTTTGCTGAAGTGAGAGAAAAGTCCTGAATTAGCTCAGATGTTTCCCACTAAAGATGGAGACAAACAGGCTCGTCTTTACCGCCTAAATGTCAGTGATTCAGTCGCGGTGAAAACAGAGCACTATGTTTCATAACAATAACATAATTTGTGCTTACACACTGTATATCCACTTATATAAGACACGGCTACATGAAGCTTAGAGGGTAAATCCCTTGAAGTGATTCAGTACACACAGTCGCCAAATTTCCAAGATCCTCTAGATGTGTTTCTTTCAGTCTAACTAGGTCAAGTCAAAATCTTTCAGTCTGTAGTGGATCTTTCTGCCTGCCAGGCTGATTAGAGTAAAAACAACCCACTGACAGAACAAAAGGGAAACAAACCTACTTTTTCATACTAGTTTCACATGTTTGAGAGGAGATTTAACACCAGGCTGAAATAAAAAGCAACCAATGGCTGTAAAAAAGCTGGAAAATGTATTAAAAAAGAATAGCTTTGGAAAAAACATTGATTACAGTTGTCAAGTAGTTTTCCAACCAAGACCTTGGCTGAAAATCAAACCGCCTAACTTTGTGTATTTGTTGGGGACTTTTGTGCACAGAGTGGGAGAACAGGGGTCGCTCGGGGCCCTCAGCTCAGTGTTCCCACAGTGCACCCTTGCAGTTTTTCCAGTCATGCTTGCTTTGTTTCTACCCACAAAACAATTCCTGGAGTGACCCTTTCACGCTGGCAACACCTCTCTGGTCAAAATACAGTTTGACTAATCTGTGGATGTTTTCAAAGAGCGTCAGCTGAATGCCTAAAATGTCATCTAATCCTCTGCATTGCACTTTGTAGTGATGTTTGGCTTGTATGTGTGCTGGACCAATAAAGATTATTATTAGGATTACAAGATAAATCATCCCACCACTGCGTGGGCTTGTGTACTGGTTTGTAACCGCGTTGTACTGAAGCCTGCGGAAAGGAGACACAGGCAGCACATACTTGGCTAAGGCCTTGGCAGCTTTCCTCGCCTGGACTTCTCTTCTGATGAGAATGGTTTCCAGGTTGACTGGACTGGGGATGAAGCCCACCACACCATCCTCCTTCACCGGCCGTCCGATCCACCAGTCATTGTTAAACTTCTGCTCATTGAAAACAAAATAAGAAGGTAAATTCAAGGCTTGATTCACAGGCCTGGCTCACATTTGCTTTTACTCTGATGTTAATAACTCTACTGAGATCCTGTGTTATTGCATCATGTTGACTGCTCAGTAAAGTGTGTGTGTGTGTGTGTGTGTGTGTGTGTGTGTGTGTGTGTGTGTGTGTGTGTGTGTGTGTGTGTGTGTGTGTGTGTGTGTGTGTGTGTGTGTGTGTTTGTTTCAAACCTCTTTGACATGGAGGAAGTCTCTGGCCTCAAAGGTGACGGCCTGGCCCGGGACGGGAACGTTGTCGTCGTCTGCTGGCGTGTAAGAGAAGTTGCAACGTACCGCGAACGCCACAGGCTTGTACTGACGACAGAACAGGTGTTCACACAATATGCTATTACTAATGGGTGTCTGGAATTTCACACACACACACACACACACACACCTTTACACAAAAAAATCACTAAAAATGATTTAAAATGAATCTACACATTGAAAACAATATTTATCACAATCAGGAACAAATACTTTTGCGTTGGAAAATCAATGTGAGTGAGCGTGATGAAGGCACAAACTCTCACACAATGTTCAACACTGTAATCCACCTCTTATTTTTACTGGAGTAAAAGATCTGAATACATCTCCCACATCTTATTGTATGTGGCTGCTCTCTAAGTAGCTTACATGTATTTTTTTTTTTCTTTTTTATTGAGAACTGTGCTTTTCCCGACTGTCACGTTGGGCCAAAGCAGCTCTGCAGCTTACTATTAACAGCTAGTAAATTATAGCGTATGACTGTACATATTTAAGGAAGATTAATAAATAATGCAAAACTGTTTAAGTAGGAAGTATTTGGCAAAGATATCAAAAGATACTGCAGATATACAGAACCTAACCAGTGTCATGGAGTAAAAATGTGCTCGGGAATTAACTTTTGCCCAAAAATGACTAATTTGTGCTCTAAAATAATTAATTTGTGCACATAAAGTAACAAAATATAGCACACTGTATGATAACTGTGTAATTCACATATGTGGGACAGTAGATAAAAAGGCATTATTGAAGAGTGTCGGCAACACTGGTCAGGTTCAGCTGTGCAGCCAAACGTAGTGTAAAATGAACATTTGTCTGACCACAGCAAACCCAAACATAATCTGAAGAGCCTTTTTCACGGACCAGATTTTGACGTGAAGGAGAAGCACAAGTGTAAATAATAAACTTCATGATCTCATTCAGCTGCTTCAGTCTCAGACAGCTGGTACTCTGCCTCTCTGTCACGGCTTAGTGGAACAGAGCTACGGTTACTGTTATTACTGACACCTGTTCCTGCTACAACAAACCAACATGATGCTGTGAAAAAGCTCTATTGCAGCTTCCTCTTTGCCGCACAGCCGCTCCTGCATGCTTCCCTCTGACTGAATGCCTGTTGGAGTTGTAATCCTATCAGAGTAAAATGTCAGTGTCATACAGATCAAGCTGCTAATTACTCCACTTTGGAAAGATGAGGCTGTAGTAAAGGCTGTGGGGTCAGCAGGAGACGGGCCGAGCGAGGGCCGCGTTAATTACAGAGCACCGGTGGGAGCACATTAAATCTGTGGGGGAGGATTTAATTCAATATTCAATGGGACATGTATCAGCAGGCGCCGCTTAAGAGAGGGGAAGAGTTTGATGTCAGCTGTAATAATATCATTTATTTGTGTAGTGACCTTCATGGTCAAAAAAAAAAACCAAAACATTAATCAGTGTGAGAGATGGTACATTTAAAAAAAGTCCTGAAAATGTATCATTTCGATTTGCTAAACTCAAACATTTCAAGCATCGGTGATGTAACTTTGGGCCCGGTCCCAAAGAGCTGTGAGCAGTGACAGCAGGGTCAGGGCTCAGGACCCGCGGCAGCACGTCTGCAAGCAGCAGCGTCGGAGGCCAAGCGATGGGCCCGTTCCAAACAGGCACGTTTTCGCCGGGCGCTGCTCTAGTTTCTGTAACTTTCCCCAATCTGACATTCACCCACTTCACGCAGTGATTGGCCAGCTGTGCCAAGGTGAGAAGTGAGTCAGGCTCTCTTTTTTCATTCTTGACACAAGCATTCCTGACACTTTTTTTAAGGTGAACAGCCCAGTGAAACGCCATGAATGCCTTCCAGGAGAGACGATCAGAAAATGTGCTCCATTATCTCCATCTCCGTATCTCCCCGCTCTCTATGATGGCAGGTTCCTAACAGCTATAAACACTTTTGATTTCCTACAAAACGTCACTCAAACCACTTTTTCTTGCAGTATAACCCGGCCTTAATGCTAAGTGTACAGCCAAACAGACTGCTCATGTTCAAACAACGCCAACAAACGGTTGGAGAATTCATCAGCTTTTAGCATCAGCTGGTAACAAAGGTTGCAAAATAAATCTGACTGGTTGCACCATGATTGTTGGGAAAGGAAAGAAGAAGGAAAAACATTTCTGCTGCACAAAATAAAACAAATTCTGATATTTCTCAAATCTTTTTTCTTTTCTTTTCAAAACCATAAAAATCAAGCAAGCTGAAGACAGCACTTTTTGGCTGAACTGATCACAACTCATGGACGTGTGCAAGCTGTGACGAGGGATCACGAGTAGGCATGAGATGACTGTAAAGGGTCAAAGCCAAAGAGGCTGGGAACAGTGTACTGATAAATAAGTAAATAAAATGATCAAAATAACACTTAAAAACTCTTATAACCTTCAATTGTATATGAACAAATGTTTTATATGGTAAAATTTCAAATGGGATAATGTGACTTCCCTCACCTCAAACACACACTGGATTACAGATTTCTGTGCTCGTATCTTCATAGGTGCTAATGCTAAAACATTTATCAGCTGCAGCTGCATTCGACTCTGGTTTCTCTCAGTGGAAATATATTGCTACACTACTATAAAGCCGTCGAAGGAACTGAATCAGCAATAATCAATATTCTTCATTATTATCCTTCTTCAGACATGGAGCACGTAAAGGGATGACAAGGAAGAAGACTGCAGTGACTCATTTTAATAGCAGGATATTGCTCTGCCAATCCGATGTCTCGATGTCTGTGTTTCCTGTCTGTGATGTAATCACGTCCTTGAGAACAGCCTCTCTGAAAAATGAGTCTGCGAGGGCCGTGGCAGGTCGGCCGGCTGATGAGAGAGTGAGAAAGTACCTTGGCCTTCTCCAGCTGCACCTGAGCGTTTCTTTCCTCAACGGCATCCGAGTCCTGACGCTCTCCCTGCAGGAGAGAGAGAGACAATGACAATTAGTTTCAACAATCCTCTGCATTGATTTCATCGTTGTGCATTTTCTGTGGACTCGCTCAGATCAGTCACTCACTCTGAATTTTATTGAAGATGTGGAAAATGTATTTTTGATGAAAAAGTAAGAAAACAATGAGAGACAGAGAAAGAAACACATCAGTCTCATAGATAAATGATCTCAATTATAACTAATATGTCACTTCTGACTGATTGAAGCTACGGTTGGGATAACTCGTCAGACAGAATGTCAAAATTGATGCAGCACAGATGAGGATATCTTCATTTTTATGGGTCATACTCCATAAACACTACATCCTACATTTCCCATAATGCACCTAGACAGCACCCTGTGTTAGACCCTCCCTGCCTGGTTTCAAACTCCACACCCCCAGCTGTAATCCATAATTTGTTTTTTCAGTCAAAATCTCCAAAGCCAAGCCAAAAGTACACAAGTGGGTCACTTGTGTAAATTTTCTCAGACACGACAAAGCTCCTCCAGAGCCACAGATATTATTCAGCTGTTCCCACGGGCTGAGTGAACGATTGTGACTTGTGAGGAGCCACGTGAGAAGGAGCCTTCCCAGTCACAGCAAGCAGACAATTAGTGTTTTGGAATTTGATTCACAGATACTGAATTGTTTCTTCTTTCTATATATTTCCCAGTGAGCTACAAAACAGTTATTTCTAAAAATGAGTCTTTGAAGAATAGAAACAAATTATTTGATGGAATTAAATGACTTTTCATTTGATGTTAAGACATGATTATTATCATTATTATTATTATTGTATTGCTGCTCTTTTTGACCATGGCTGCTTGTTAACTGATACAGCTTCATGCTGCTGCAGGCATTGTCTCTCTTATGTTTTTTCGGGATTTTTACTGTCTGCATTTTGTTTTAGCTTTATATGGATCAGGTCTCTATTCCTGAAAATTAATTTAGAGCTTGGGCAGGTTTTCCACTTCTGTTTTGGATTGATTCCAACATTTGGACCTGTGAGGACTTCAACCTTTTATGCAAATGAAGCTGCAGGATGGGCACATGGACCAAAATTGACTATAATTATTGACTGAAGACCAGTTTTGATTAAATAACAATAAACATCAAAAACAAGGTTATGTTTTTGGCTTGGTTTGCGTGTTTTTCAGCGGGATTACAGAGAAACTACTAGCCTGATTCTCATGAATCTTGGAAGAACGGAACGGAAGAACCCATTAAATTTTGTGGCAGATCTGAATCATGGGGTGGATACATGAATTATTTTTCGCTTTTGCTAATGATACGAGCATTTGACCTTAGCAAAACAGATGCCATAACAGTGGCTTCATGTAAGAACTGCTACAACTGTAACAATGCTTTTTTCCTCAAATGAAGATATGGTAATGGAAATATAAATAAGCACATCATGCAACTAATTATACTCTTACTCTCACTGAAATGTGAAACAAACTCCAGCAGAGACATTAAGGAAAAATGTTCAAACTTTACCCTTCGAGAGAGAGAGTACATGATAAATGCACTCCAGAGGTGATGAGGCTTCAGCTAGGCACAACAATGTTTTGACATTATTCAATAGTTTTGGAAATATATCCAGGCATATACTGTATAGCAGTTGCTCTAGCAGAATTGTAGAAAAGTGGATCTGCCTCGGGTGGAGAGCTGCGTCATCCCTGCTCGTTTATATCGTTCTATCAATCAATTCCTCAAAATTCCGTAAAATCCCAGCTCTAATTCAAAGTGACTGAACACTTCACCATTAAGCTTTTGACCTCATAACATCTCCAAGACATGTCTTCCCATTTAATGTCCCTTTTCCCAGAAACCATCCTGCCTTTAATTGTCAGGAAGTGTCGCAACCGATCCCTCCAGGGACGCTCAGGTTTATGTGCCATGTGTCCCAGAGATTAGATTGTCCCCTCAAAGACATGGTAATTAATGCCCTCTGTGTCATAGCCAGGAGGTGGCACAGCCCTCTGCGTCAATCTGGCACTCAAGATACACACTTGCATCCTAAAGTCACAAATCAGCTCTCCCTCTCATTGGAGACAGTCTGCTCAGTCTGATGCATTTAAACAACACAGGGATCCTGTGAGTCCTCTGTGACTTCCAGTGTGTCGAGTCAATGCTCTCAGGTCTAATCTCAAATTGTTGCTCTGCATATTAATGACAAGAAACTTTAGTAAAGAACAATATTTTGCACTATATGTCATTTATGTGCTCAATAGAACGTCAGGTTATTAAGCTGAAAATAAGTTCTTGTATCACATAAGTTCACGATGCAAAACAAAAGTACTGCAACGGAAAGACATCAGAGCACTGCTTCACAGCTCCTGCTGGTGAAGCATGGCAGAGTTGACTGCACTCCTCTGTAGCTGAGCCTCCTCAACTCAGCTGCAAATTACAAATGCATTTTGTAGGAGGCATTCACAAAACTGAAATGTTAACATTTGTTGTTTGGAGTTATGTGGCAGAACGTTTGGCATTGACTGGTACCATCATGCCTCTACTTAAAGGTCCAGGGTGGATGGATACACTGCTGTTCGATGAGAAATAGTTCCAGCATGTAACCTTCTCTAAAACCATAAATACTTGTCTTTATGTATCTGCTTGTGTACGTCTATCAGCGAGCTTTAGAGGTGTTGGTATGTATATTTTTGACCTTGGATGCTAAGCTAAGCTAACTAAGCTAACACACTGGCATAACACTGGTATCGACCATCTCATGTAACTCAGAGAAAGCCAGCAAATCTGTCAATTTCCAAAATGTTGAACTATTCACCAAGCATTTTAGAAGCTTAACAACATGGGACACAAACCATCGTCAAGGCAGCAATTACGTTTCCTCCAAAACATATTTGGCACAACAAACCATGAGAACACAGTATATTTTGAAGGAGACAGCGCTGAAGTCAAAGAACACACTGGGTGAATATCCAGCCTCATGCTCGACCAGCAGAGAACAATTTCCCTTTATCCCGTCTGCTACTATACTCTGTGTTATTCCTAATGAGCGCACACTGCACTGCCTGTTACTACTGAGACACCCTAACTCTGATGCTAGTAGCCAGCGTTTGCAGCTAGTGTGGTAAAATACTTAAGCGCCAACACTGTCTTCTGGCAGTCATGTTAATGGAAGAAACCCATCCAGTATCAAAATTCATCTCAACTGCCAAGATGAAGAACAGCTCAGAGATGTCTTAAAGAGAGCTAATAATATCAACCATGATAAAACACTAAAACACAAAATTCAAACGACGTATGGTTCAGTTACAAATTGAGCTAAAAGAATCACTAAAAAAGCTGTTAAATGTGTCAGAAACAAGCAAAACAGAGATCAGAGGCTCAACTGAAAACAAATATGTCCTTAAACAAAATTAAAAAAAATAATACGGCCTCAAATAATGTAACACAAGGACATGATGCATGTATTAACAAGGCGGGGCAGCATTGGTAATTGGCAGAGAAAATAAGTGGAGACAATGTCAAGAAAGCGAATTCAACATGATGAGGAGGGAATAAGAGAGAAGGAGGAAGCAAATCTCCCCGGGGCAGAATTATGCCCAGGCATGGGTTTTTGTTTACCCATGGCTGGTGTAGACATCTGTTCGCACAGCACTCGCCTCTCCTGCAAGCCAATGTCACCCAGCCAATAGTACAAAACGCCCCCACTGAATTATTAAACAATGTTGAGCTCGTTGCTGCAGGTGAGTAGAGAAATCTACTGTCTGGGTGGAGGGGAGAGAAGCAAAAATTAAGGAATTACATGAATAATTAATTATTATGAATATTTGCTTTTTTTCTGCATTAGTGTTGATTTGAATATTTACTCAAGGAAGAAGTCACATCATTCAAATACGTTAATTATTGCTGAGGTGTGAGTCATCTGTCCAAGGCACCACAGGGATACTATGAAAAAATAATACTTTCAAATAAAGGGTCCATTTACTCAAGCATTTAGCTGAAGCCATGTACATTTTTAAATAGAACCAAAGTGATTAATTAATTAAACAGAGAACTGTAGAAAACGACAAATATTCTCTGATTCCAGCTTCTCAAAAGTGAGGATTTCGTGCTTTTCTTTGTGATCAGGGAACTCAGTATTCTTCAATATTTTCTGACATTTTCTGGACATTACGCTGCATTGTATCTGAAACTAATGATCAGTTGTGAGGCTAGAGCACCTTTTGTGATAGGAAACAAGGGCTTTGATATGAATCACAGAACACTTCAGGAATCTTCCTCTTTATTTACCAATGAATTCCTGAGCTTTAATACTATCATACAGTATTCCTTACTTATCCATTTCTTTTTTCTTATATCATGTGCTCTCCTATTCAAACTCTACTTTCACTCATTCTCCCTTCCTTGCATCCTCTCCCTTTCTCTCCCCCCTACTCCTCCCTGTTGGACAGCCAACCCAGCCCATTAACGTGATGAGGAAGGTGGGCAAAGGGAGGTGGAGGACAAGGATGATGGGAGGGTGGGTGAACAAGTTGAGCTACGTTCTCTCGCGAGCTACCTGAAGGTCACTCCTTTCCCGCTCAAAAGCGTTTACACAGCTCTTTTGACACGTGCCAGGGGAGTACATTAGGCGAGCAGCGTCTGATTGGGGAGATGGGCTCCATCCCTAAACTGAAACAATCAGAGCCATCGAGTCACCAGGAGCCAGCTGGCTGGCCTGGAGCACTGCGATTCCCCAGAGGACAAACTGAACTCTGGTCTGGACTCTGGTCTTCAAGAAATGCTGAGATGCAGGTTTTTTGTTACATAAGAAGTATTATTTACTAGTTAATAATTAATAGTATATAATGGTTAATAATGGTTAATAATTTGAATTATTTGATCTGAATAAGCTGATCAGGTAAGAAGGGTAGGCGGAAATAAGCATTAGCTTCAGCCTATGCCTTTTCGGTTTGGTTATTTGTCATCATAATTGTATTTTCTGGTAAACTGCATATATCTTAAATGACCTGACTGAAATAAATTTTTCATTCATTCATTCATTCATTCATTCATTCATTCATTCATTCATTCATTCATTCATTTCATTCATTCATTCATTCATTCATTGAGGTTATGTTCAAGCATATTACCGCTTTATTTTTTTATTTGTTGAGAAAACGGCTCTTTTCATGCTAAGCTTAAGTCACACAGATTAACTAACCTCCCAAGATTTCAGGTTGCTTGCTCTAATAATACAAAATACGCACAGCATGTGTCCATATGGCAATTGTTTCAAAGCCCTGAGTCACTTGAATTTCACAGAATGGGCTGAAACAAAAGTGAACACTGTTGTGTGCAGAGATGTAACAAAGTAAATGTTCCCACACAAGCTGCAGACCGAAGAAACACCTGAAAAATAACATTCAAATGCTTTGAGGAACTTTGATGTTACGCTCACACTTCTGAAAAACTCATTCAGTTTGTTTGAGTGAGACATCGTCTTAACCACTGTGTGAGAGACCGTCCTGGACGTTTCCAGCTGAAGAGCTCAGGGAAGCAGCTGTGCACTGCTCTTCATCCAAACCAGTTCACCCTCATCCTGGAGGGATTTTCTGTTGTAAAACCAAAACATACAGTAGAGTTTGAAAACACTTGTAGTGAAGCCTAAATCTCAGCTTTGTGTGTCTTTTGACAAATTTGGTTTTGAGTCTGTCCAGAATGGTTCAGAAAAAGTCAGTCTCTCTTTAAGTATTCATTCCAGCCAAAGGTGAAAAGTATACTTAAAGGATGAGGACTAAGTAATTGGTTTGGCTTACTGTATGTGGGCCAGGTTAACATCGAGCGTCTGCACATACAGCTGCTTCCCTTGTTGCCTTTTCAGTCAGACACTGCTTTGAACTCAAGGGCATGCAGCACACATTGTCAGTCTGCAAACAAATCCATATTTCAGCCAATCAAAAATACACTTAAAATGTCTGTTTAAGATTGTCTACTGAATTGTGAAACTGCGTTGTGAAAACGGATGCTTAAAAGGTGGTTTATCCAATAGGTCTAAACTGTTTACAACCTGTGTGGTTAACAGACAGCTGCTTGTGCTGGTCTTCATTGTAAGGCTTTCCCCTAGATTGTATCTCAGCTCTCATTTTGGTGAATCAAAGGTCATCATGACCAAGAGGAACGAAGGCTAAAACTACAATAAATAAGATAAAAATCTGGAAAAAGTGCTTGAGTGCTATTTGGAGCTTTAAAGGGCATTTAGTATAAAATTAAAAAAAAACTTGATATTGGTGAATGGGTAGAAATAGTAAAAGGTATACAGTAGAAGAAATAAATATCCATCCATCCATCCATCCATCCGTGAGACTGTGGTTCAGCTGAAGAACTGGCCTGTTTTTTCTGTTTCTTAATTTAGGACTCAATCTTCTCCACTGAACAATATCCCGAGTGAAGTGCTCTTGGACAAGACACTGAACCCATCTTTGTGGAACTGTGTGTGTGCATGGGAGTGTGTGTGAACAGATGAGCGTGGAGCTTTGGATGGAAAGGACCGGATCGCTCCTGATGGGCAGGCTGGCACCTCGCATGGCAGCCTCTGCCATCAGCGTATGAATGTTGACGTGCTGTAAATAGTTTTGAGTGGTCCGTAGACTAGAAATGCATTATATGGACACAGTCCATTTACCATCCATTTACTAGGGATACCAGATCCTGCTGCACACTCCCTCATGTTTCCATGGCAACCATTGAGAGAAATATGCCACCTAAGCATAAATGACTCCCACTGATGAAAATACTGCTCCTATCGTAACTTGCATGCTATAATCCGCAGAGAAAAAATCATCCTCCATACCTCCGCTGCCTTCCAAGCATTTAGTGAAATTCACTCCATCCTCATTGACTGATCAAAGGCACTAACACTCATTGAACAGCACATTAAAATCAATGGGAGATCCATAGAGAAGCTATTGAACTGACAGTTAGAGCTCCACAGAGAATAACTGAGTCCACTTGGCAGTGATCAACGCCACCGCTACTGTACTTCTCACAGTCGAAGACGTCAAACATCTAACGGTTAAGTGTCATTCACGCTGGTTACATGCCAGTCACACAAATGAATAAACACACACACAGAGGAACAGAAAGGAAGATCATCTAATAATAAACAGTAGCAGCAGATTCTGCCTTACCCTGCATGGTATGTGCATCCTTCTCACACAGCACGGAGTGACCGAGCATCAATACAAAATGTAAGCAACAAAGAGTCCACATGGACGAGATGATGTGAAAGTCTAACTCCACAGTGACTGAGAGAGGAGTTCACTGCACTAGACTCGATGAAGAGTGGGTGGCAGATTACAGGGGTGGATGTGTTTAGCCTGCATGGTTGAGTAGAAGCTGTTATTCTAGTTGTTTGGAAGATCAAGTGTGTGATTCTGGCTACTTTCAAGGACACATTTCAGACAAAGACCAGTTAACTGGGGACTCCCCAGCTGGGAAAAGCCAATTTCTTGGTCAGTGGTTAAGGTTAGGGTTAGGGAAAGGTTAGGGTTAGTGTTAGCCCAGTCGTGGTTCTGGTTCCACTTAGGGTAAGTCTCCAGGAAATGGATGTCAGTTAATGCAATGTCCTCTGAAAGGATGGAAACTATGTGTGCCTGTCCTCCCCAAGTGCTGCCACTATCAACGTCTCATTTGTAGTTACGAAAAGACATCTTGGGTTGAAAGGTTCCACCACAGCAAGCAGCTCCAGGATGAGCAGACCTGTGATGCCCTCATCCCTGTGGCAATTGAGTATCTTGTAACCGAAGGTCAAGTGACAAATTTGTGAAGAACCATCCAACCATAGAACCATAGAGCCATCCAGTGCCCTGCTAAATAGGTCAATCGTGCAGGATTTTGTGTATCTCAACTAGTGAAGGAAAAATATACATACAAATACATACAAATGTTTGTAAGAATAAAGCATGGTGTGGTCAAAACTGCAAAGATCATCTAATAATACAGTAAATCTGAAAAAAAGTGCTGACTGCTACTTACTTCATTTATGTCTTAATGTCATAATTGATGTGTCTGGTCTCACATACTGTTCCATGCCCATCCCGTGTGTCTCATCCGTCTGTGCAGTGCTTGCATAGTTGTTGATCTGTCCTCACATGAGAACTCTGAGATTCAGTGTCAACAAAATAAGCTAACTCAGGATTTGCAGGAAAAAGGTGTCAAACAGCAAACACATATAAAGTGTAAATTATGCATAAACACCCCCAGGGATGTACAGATAACAGAGTCAGCCTGCCTTCAACTGCCAGTCCCCTAAAATCGCCCATGCAGCAAATAAACAGAACTTTTAATTCTAAAACCATGGACGGCAAATTTACTCCTCCCATTCACATCTCCACTGGAGAGCAGCCTGTGGTGCTTGACTTGTCAGTGTGGTCCTGGCTCAAAGTGTGACATCCAGTACCAAAATGTGCTTTTACTGTGAAAGTTCAAAGCACATCTGCTGGTTCTGGTTGACAGAGTATTAAAGCAGACCTGGTTTGTGAGTTTGTCCGCTTTTCGAGATGACATAATCTTTCATGATACAAGATCAAAGCTGTAATATGTTTATTCATATCTCAGAATATTCTAGTTGATCTGCAGAAACATTTTGAAGTTTTAAATTAGTAAGCTTCATTAAAACCTTGCTGGTGAGCTTCAGTAGATAGAGTCATGCATCAAAAAGGACAAAAACACTGTCTGCATCCCAAACAGTCTTTACCACAGTTCATTGTTGGCTGTGGAGCAGGTCACTAATCTAATTGTGACTAATTTCCTGTCAGCCCACCAATGAGCTGCTGGCACTGAGCCCAGGTGTTCAAAATTCTCATTTTCACCTGTAAATATTTTCTCATATTGGCTCTTTCTGCTGCTGAGAAACAGTAAATTTAATCTGATAACACCAATCCTCTCGCAATTTAGCTGCTGTTCATTTACTTTGATGTGTTATTCCACATACTGCGAAGATTTCATTGCTACTCTATCTCGTCTTCATTAACAGCCCAGTCGTTTGCATGCAGCGTCTGCTCCAATCCAGTTTTCTCCAAGCCCTGTCTAATCAGCAGCTTTGCATCATCTGTCTGAAGGAGACTGGCTCCATGCCCTCTGCCTGATGCTACCATGGAGCAGATATGGCTGGGCTGGCACCGCCACCTTTACTTTGGCACAAGTCTCCGTCTGAGGAGTTAAAGGCTGCATCACGACTCTTTAGATATCCAATTACAGATCAAGAGTGGCAGTGAATCTGTACTGCACTAAATGTAATTTATGTCTATACAGTATGTTAATGTGGGTTTGATTACTTGTGGTGCCAATTTGTGGTTACAAATTAAAGAAAGACTTTAAAGTGGAAATTACCTCAATTAATTGACTGAGGCCCACCCCCTCAGCTACTGTTGTTACACCTGTTAGTTTTTCCATTCCCCCATATACGCACATATGCAGTTTACCATGATAACTGGCAAATTTACCACTCAATTGTCACTTATTTTATTATTTAAAAGCAAACCTTTCATTTATAGCTGATAACTGTGGATGCTGTAGGCTGAACTGACAACTATTGCTGCAGATTTTATCAGCCAGAGCTAACTAGCTAATAAAGCTAAGATTAGCCTATGGGTTGAGAGCGCTGCCTCTGGCTGACTTTTTAAAGTTTGAAGTATGAACCCTATTCAAGGGGCCTTACCTATGCGCTCGGACACAGGATATCAGGCCAAAAGACTGCGGCTAAAGCTAATCCTGTACTGCAGTGTAGGGCTACTTAGTCCTATTGTTAAGTATGATAAATGTAAGATCAGATATTTCATTCAACGCATAATGTAGTATGAAATGCTGCTGGCTTTGTAGACAGCAGTTAGCTGGCTTGCAAACGTTTACAGTTTACACTGTTTAGTACACTATAGGGATGTCGGTTGCTTTCGATAGCGTGCCATCCTTTAACCAGTAGCTAACCAGTTCATTTTGACCTCAGGAGCACACTGGACTGCATCTCCCAGTCAGCACTGATGGTAGCTGTGATGTAGCTTTCATTTGTCAGAGCTGTCCAGCAGTCAGTGGTCAGAGCCAGCTAGCTTGACTTGACAATGCAGAAAATATAACTGCGGATCTACCTAATGCAGTCCTTACACTCTCGTGTTTTTGGTTTTAGGTTGGGTAAACAAAAAGAAACCACCATCCCATCTCTTTATATACAGAGTGTTGCTTTGATTACAGCCTCGTGCATATGGCCTGAAACTGTTTTTAGTGGGCGTTTAGCAAACAGTCAATTCCTTCTTGATTCATTTCATTTTGTGTAGGATCAGGGCTTACCCTGAATCTAAAAGTAATAATACAAGAGTAGCATCAATTTTTTAACATCACATGCAATGTTCGTATCATTTCGCAGTTAATGACTACCCGCTCATAGCATTTAACTTCTACGACAGAGAGAATCTGCACATTTGAAGGAACATCAAAAAGGAAAAAATGATTTGCCTTGAAGAAAATCATGGCATCAAAGACTAAATTGGAAAAAAAAAAAATCATTACAAGGGAAAAACCAGTGTGTATTTGAGCTCCTCTCTCTCTCTCTCTCTCTCTCTGGGTCATGATTGTCTCTGAGTAAGGAGATTAAGATAGCATGCGTCAATCCAGGATTTAGAGAGAGAGACACAAATGCAAACTCCTCACAGACATCCAACGCTTCTGCTTGGACTGCATGTGCTCAAGCTCCCTGACAGTCATCAGATAGAGATATAATAGCTGCATTAATATTCTCTATACAACTTAATTTGTGGCTCGCTCGGCTCCTGTCACAGATACATTTCATCTGTAGGACATAGATGGGAAGTCTCTCTGCTCCTCTGCATTGCATTGCTGCATTATGATGCAACATGATTACTGTTGGTAAAAGGAGGGGTGTGCATGTGTGGGGATTATAGAAAAAAAAATTGACACTCATTACTGGTACGATAATTTCTCACTTATTGCACTGAGGCATTTACTGAACCACCAGTATCACTGCAACTGTCATCTGCGTCACTCATCTGCAGGATAAAAGAGATTGAGAGCATTTTTGTCAGGTTAAGCACAAAAAAGATGGATGTACAGTCAGGGAAAATGAAAACAACTTGGAGACCATCCTAATCCAGGTCTACAGAATATTCCTGTGGAAGGTTCCAGATATCTCCGCCGCCTTATTGCTCCACTTCCTGCCTGGAAGGAGAGCAGGTATCTGGATGTAATGCCCCTGTAACAGCCACTAAGAGGCTTTTCCTATTCTAAGTAACAAGCAGTGGGACAGCACTAACCAGCACACTGTAATGCCAAGACAGTAGGCCATCCGGAGACTAAGAGGTTTCCTCAAGCTCCAGTTTGTGTGTCTCATTACACTCATGCCAAAGATCTGTTTTTCTGAAGAATAAATACCCAGAGATGTGTGAAAAACCGACAAGGTTGTGTAACATTTACTGCTGTTCTGAAACTATTCAAAGAGTCCTTACATCTAAATGTGCAGATTTTTTGGGCACTCCAGGGCAGCACAAAGAAACCATAAACCCAACACTGACATATTACCACAGATCAAGTTGCTATGGCAAGCAAGATAGCAAACATTTGCTTATTTACACATCCATTATTTACAGATATGGAGTTATGTTTCTGGCCACTTAATGAATGGAAGTCCAATAAGCACTCAATTTAAATCTGTTTTTGGTCTCCACCTGCTGCAGCGGGAACAACCCCAAACGATGTTCCATCGTTTCCCAACAGTCACTACGTGTAACCAGACATTACCAGACATTGTAAATTTATCATTGCTATCTTGACCATGGAGGCCTGCACACTGGAAAATGACACTAAAGCTGTACCCAAAAAAGGATGGCAGGGGGTCCAGACCACGCGTCCGGATGTGCTGAGCTGGCAGTGAGAATGTGTTGGAGGGAATATCTGGCTCTTCAGCTGCTTGATGCTCCACTGTGTTCACCAACGAGCCGCTAACTTTTCTGTTTGGTGCTGGGCAGGTAGCATATTGTGGGTTTTCAGAGCCTTTTTACTGAAAGCTGCTGCTTTCTGCAGCCAAAAATGAGCACAGGGAGAGTGAACCAAAATAGATGAGTTGCATGGCTGGACAGTCCCTGCTTGTTTTGAGCAAGGCAACGCAACAAAAATGTTAGCCCATTATTTTGTATGAAAACTAAACTTAACATCAAAATAGACAAACATAATGGATTACAAAGCTTTTTGATTTTGATTTTTATCTTTTTTTGGGTGAGAAAAAAAAATGCACTTATGCTAATCTTTTTTTTTATTGTGCAGCAGACAGAATATTTTTCTATCCAAATGGTTGGAAGAGGCTTTAAGGATTC
Source organism: Chaetodon trifascialis (assembly GCF_039877785.1). Taxonomy (NCBI): domain Eukaryota; kingdom Metazoa; phylum Chordata; class Actinopteri; order Chaetodontiformes; family Chaetodontidae; genus Chaetodon; species Chaetodon trifascialis. Next base: position 8,421,927 of record NC_092066.1, read on the forward strand.
TGGAAATACCTCCAGAGCAGCACTAAGTGTTGTTAAACAGCCCCCTGGGTTTTTCAAAGACTGATGGCTGGATGCTTAGCTCTGTGACTTGAGCGTAATGGTAATGCATGAGAAGGGCAAAAGGGTAGGTGTCTTCTCTCAGTCTCACCAAGTCTGCACGTGTGACTCTGATATTTCAATCGTACGTAACATACTTTTTTCAGGAAAATGATGAGAATTATGTAGGTTACTAAAAGACTAATAAAATCAAGAGTGAAATTTTCTAATCGGGTATCCCTGTATGTGCATTAATGGCTCGAGGATGGGGACTTAACAACACCTGCTGCTGTTGTACAAATATAAATGTTTCACATGTGGAGTGAAAATAGGGCTGAGCGCAGTTTCAGGAGCCTGCACACAATGTCACACCGAGTTCACAGCAGGTCCAAGGACCACAAGTAAAAGAAAGGGCAAGAAAAGAGCTTTAATCCACCTGATCTTCACAGGCCATTGGTTATGCAACTGTCTCTGAAGCCTGAACATATGACGCGATACATGCATGTGGATATGCATCTCTATCTCCCTGTTTTACTGAGTGCAATGATGTGGAAAGGCCTCACACAAGGATTAACGCGCCCGGTGCAACAGATGGTGCATTCTCCTACCCTTCCTGTTCAGCGCGCGCGCGCATGCGAACACACACACACACACACACACACACACACACACACACACACACACACACACACACGAAAACATAAATAAATTGCATATTTTACCTTTTTCTTGGGTGGCATGGTTGTTCAAGCGGTCCACCGGTGGTATTCCGCGCTTGTAACGACCAGATCAAGTTATCGCTCACCTGGCTCCGGTAAATGAGACGTGGGCAGATATTCCATGAGACTGAGTTTACCTCTAAAGCAGGTGCGTAAATCCGACGTTCAATGCAGCAAAGCGCCGCTTTTGTGCGTAAATATTTCCCAAGACACCGCGATGCCCAGGACACCGCCGGAGACACGGATGTGTGTGAGGGGTTTCACCTAAGTCTGTGCTGTGAGTTGAGTGTAGTTACCCCTTCCCGAGTCCTGTGGGAATTAAAGGCTTATTCCTCGGTGCGGCATCTGTTGAGCCGCACACCGCTCAGTCTGACCTCAACTACCGAACAAACCGAGAAGGTGTCCAACCCGTCTGCACTGTCCACGCTAAATAACGCAAAGTGAGGAGCGCTTCATTTATGTGGTTGACCACAGTTGGCTCCGTCCGCTGCGCGTGCTGCCTGATTAGTGAGTGTGTGCGTGTGTGTACATCCAAACAACTTCCTGGGGTTTGGCTGCACAAATGGGAGTATTATAATGGCCTGGCTCCAAAATAGAAAGATGAAATTAAAAAGCTCGCACGCCATAATTCCTTTGTGTGGCCGATTTACAACACAGGCCTGCAACTACATCCAGATCTACTACTCGCCTTCCCGAGAGCGAGTCATGGTCATCTTTCACCATAATTAGTTCAGGGTCATTGTGCCACTACTTAAAACTATTTGCCAAGTATCAGGCACATGCAGGGACTGTCCTCCGCACATTACTATGGTAGGACTCTTCTATCTTAAAGTTACCCTCACACTGTGTGGAGCTGCCTTCAGAGGGGCGCAGCTTATGCCTTCATCCACGTGTTAATGTTAGAAATAGCCTAAAATACCTTTAAAGCACCTGAGGGTCAGTACACCTCCAGGAGCTGCTGAGGTAAAACTGAAGCGTCTCAGTGCGCTCTACAAATCTATCCAATAAAACAATTTGAAGAGGAAAAATTACTCTTGAGTTGAACTGCTCTCAGCTCATGTCTGTACTGAGGCCATCACCTGTGATGAGGGGTTGACAGGTTCCCTTTTAAGGGGCCATAAGGCAGAAGTGGAACCACAGCTTTATATCATTGTCTGATATGTGGCTGCACTTTCAGGCCTGTGGTCTTCTGAGAGGAATTTGTTTGTGTGGCTGGGAAATTTAAAAAAAAATCAGCCATAACATCTTTTTCAAGAAACAGATTGTCATGTCATGTCATGTTTGTAATCAACATGACAGACTGTCAGGAGCTTCCATAGGAACTACTTCTTTCAATGAAAATAGTCATCTTATAGCTCAAAACCTAGACAAAATAGTACAAAAATACCTGAGTGCCTGTACCAAACCAGACACTTTTACCTCAGTCAATCTTTGAATGATCTTTACTTGCATGCATTTCTACACTGCAGTAATCTTAATACGTCCTCTTCCTCCAGGCCAGTGTTTAGCCTAAAGGTAAGTACCTCTGCATGGTCCATTTGTCACTGTGGCCTGTAACCCAGGCTGCCAGGCAGGGGACGTCAGCAGATGGGCGATACAGTGAGGTACCAAAATCTCCAGGGAGAGCTTTGGGAGGCGAGGGACACAGATGAGAGTGTTACATAACTGAAAATGGAAACGAATCATGCAGGGCTGGCGTCAGCTGGGCCAGGCAGTGACAGTGTGGAGCAAGAAGCTGTGACACTGACCTCTGGGTCAGACACACATCTGGACCAAGGATACACACAGCTGCACACACAAACACAGGCTGCAGGTGCACACATAGTGTCCTTATCAATATCTCTACTGCTGGAGTGTCACCATTAAAGGTCAGAGCACTGTGATCAGACCAGCTGTGACAGAGACAGAAAGAAATAAATGGAAGGTCCCAACATTTAGCCCATGACCTGGGACTGAACCAGACTTGGAGCTTTGCTAAATCTGCTCCATGACACCTCAAATCTCCTCCAGAAGGAGCCAGCTCTCCACAAGTGCCAACAAAATGCTCCAACAGAGTCCCTGCTTACTTTGACTCCCACTAAGCACATCTGTGAAGTTGTTATATAAGGCGGTCAGATCGTTCCTGTGCTGCTGAAACGAGCTACCCATGGAATACACGAAGAAGCTGAGATATGCTTCACACCCACTGAGCATACACTCTGTACATTAGCTGCATGCACCCTCCAAGGATGTGAGAATTTATGTCTGATCCTAAAAGTTCCAACTCTTTAAATCTTTGAAAACTGAAAGAAAAAAAAAAACAATCCTTTTTTCATTGCAGACACAAAAAACACAGTTATAGTAAGTTCACAGTAAATGCCTTCAGCACCCAAAAGTGGAAACTGCTACATACAAGGATGCCATATTCACATTATCAAGGAAAACCAGCTTTTGTGCACATCTCCTTCATTATTGTTCATGTGCTGTGTTGCAGCAGTCCGGCACTAATGTGCACTCAGCAGAGGCAGCGCTGAAGGTTCACATTTGTTGAACTTTGACTAACGACTGAAGGCCACTGCTTGCTCTTCAATTAAAGATGAAGGACAAATCAATAAGGAGTATTTCATATCATACTGAGACCAAACTGAAAATGTTTTCTGTGTCTGATATCGGGCTTTGGATTCAACTACACGGTTTGTCACAAACACCTTGTTTAAGTCTGTCTAGCAGTGATTTAACTGATGTTAACAATGTCCAAATGCAGTCGTCTTTGTCGCTGGTAATTAGGTAACATCTTAGGCGAGATCATAACATCCTGACCTGGAGCAAAGCAGCATGAGCAGCAGAAACATAGCTGTTCAACAGTATCACAAAGCCCTTGCATTAGAAATCTCACTGTCCTATTTGATCCTAATCTCTCTTTTGAAGAACATATCAACAATATTACAAAGACTGCACGTCTGCTTAGGAAACGTTGCCCAGATTCATCTCATTCTTTCCATGACTGATGCTGAAACACTTGTTCACGCATTTGTCTCTCTGGCTTACCTAAATCAGCCATTAGCAAACTACAACTTGTACAAAATACTGCTGCTGGAATATTAAGTAGAAAAATTTATCATGCTAGCCCTGCTCTTACTTCTGACTTCGAGATTCTACTTTTAGCTTGTAAAATATTGCAGGGGCTTGCACCATCCTACCTATCACCTCTAGTCACTCCTCACATACCTGCTCAGGCTCTATGGTCTGTAAAAGTCCGTCTCCTGACTATTCCAAAAATAAGTAAAACATGAGTGGGTGGATGGGCCTTCTCTTACCAAGCCCCTCTTCTCTGGACTTGTCTTCCTACTCATATTTGAGAGGTTAACTCAGTCGACTCACGCTAAAGTAAACTCAAAAACATATCTTTTCGCATTTGCCCTCAAGTCTGCCTTAAATACTAAACTACAGCTATCCATCTTATATGTATGCATGGTCATACGGATGAAGTGTATGTTACGTCTGACACTGAATTTGGAATTATAATAAAGAAAATGTACAAATCAAATCATGGAGAAAGATAGATCAGCCCATTTAGATAATTATTACTACACTTATCCGACAACCTGACTCAGTTTCAAAAGCATTTTTGATTTAAAAAGAAGTAAAATACGTCTTAATCACCTGATGTGGAAACAAGCAGTTCAGTTGCTACTGCATCATTCGCAGAGCTTCTATCACACAACCCGTCAGTCATCTCACTTCCCCCATGCATACACAGCACACATGTTCATGTACACATGTACATAAACAAACATCTGTCCCTAAGCTTCTTACAACCCGAATGTGTGTGCGTGTGTGCGTGTGTGTGTGTGTGTGTGTGTGTGTGTGTGTGTTGTCATGCTGGGGCCACTAGTGCAGGGCAGGGCTGCTGGGGCAGAGATGGATGGCACGCACAATTCCAGGCAAAGCTCCAGACCTCTGCCTTCCTCTCTACCCTCCACTGTGTCCACACAGCTAGAAACCACACATCTGCCCCGACCTAAAAAAAGACCCCAGAACTCATTATTGCTCGCAACCAAAACGTATTTTCATTAAACTGCGGTCAAGCAAAGTCAGCACACGTTAGTCCTTCCCACTTCGCACTCACTGATTTGAGCCTAATCATCACCTTTTCTTTTTTGTCAATGCTTTGTTATTTCTCAGCTGGCTGAGCGGTATGGTGTAAAGCAGGCCGGAGAGGAGCGCAGTGGGCTTTAGGATAGTTTTGACCTCACAGCTGTTGGACACATTGAGGCAGATGTGCAAAAGAGCAAAGACAATGGTTTTATCTATCCTGTTCCCTATCTGGAGTCCTAAATTAAGACCATAAAACATGCTCCTTCTTTGGTCCAAAACAGAACAACTGTGCTTTGGACATCAAACTGCTGTACGCTGAAATTCCTAAAAATATATATGAAGCATTCCTTTTAAGAAATTACAGCCAAAGATAACAAATTCCAAAGCAGATAAAGCTGACAGAAATGAAAAAGCACTCAAAGTGAACTCTTATAATCCACTAACAGCCCCCCTCCACCGCCACCCCCTCTCCAATCCTCCCCCCATCAAGCAGCCACAGAAGCAGTACTCACCCAGGAGACATTTTTATTCTTGGGCACTTTTGACATGGCTGGAGGGCGGTGAGGCCACAGGCCCGACTCCCGAAACACTCAGCGTCCTCACACACGCACACACTCAGATCCCAGTCCACCTTCAGCAGCAGCAGCAGCCCGCTCGGAGATGGAGACGGTCTTTTCATTTGACGTCCTCCACTGTTTCCCCCTGTGCCAACAACCCTCACCAGATTTACATCTGCCTGGAGCGTCGCCCTCCAATCACACCCGACTAAACATGATCCAAAACTGACTCAAGAAGGAGGAGGAGGAGTGGGAGGAAGAAACAAAGACAGGATAACTCCAAAAGTGCCTGTCGGAGGCAGAGATAGAACATGCAGGAAAGTTCCTTCAGTCCTTCACCTGAATCTTCCTCTTCCTCCTCCTTGTCAGAGACTGTCTGCGCTCTTCAGATTCATAAAGCTTGTACAGTATGACTATGCAACCCAACATCTGGCTGATGCCCCTCCTCCGTGATGCCGGAGGCTGGGGCCAGCAAACGGCCAATCCTGCCCTCCTAACATCTGGGAGAGGAGAGGTTGAGAGGAGATGGATGGAGGGGGAGAAGTGAAAAGGAAGGAAGAGAGGAACATGGTGATAGGAGGAGAGAGAGGAAGGGGAGCAGAGCTGAAGAGATGGAAGGTTGCTGAGTAAGTAAGGATGGTGGGAGATTGAGTGAAGGTGGAGGAGGTGGAGGAGGCAGGACAGACGACTGGAGAGGGCCAGTCAGTTGAGGGCAGACACAGACTGGAGGGCAGGTTACTGATCCCTTCCATGAGATTAAAAAAAACATGTTACATTGAATTGGTTGTTGTGAATATTTCTCCATAACTTGCCCTTTAATTTCCAGAAAGACAGAAAAGAGACAGAAACAACAAGCACATTTGTAATTCTGCGTACTCTGTTCATGTCATCTCGCGTGTATGTGTTTGATTGTAATCGCGCTGCTGAGCTCCACGGCAGTGATTGGTTAGAGAGGATGAGATGGATTGACAGAATAAGAGATTGATGGTATTATACATGAGTGTCTCTCTGCCAATCCCAAATCCCAAACTCGGTGTTTTCATGAGCCCCTTGATAATGTCCTGAATATACTGCACTCACGGGAACTGCAAATTATGCAATACATGTGTTTTTAAAGGAGCAGTTCAACATTTTGGGAAATTCGCTACTAACTTTCCTCATGAGGGTGAGATGAAAAGATCAATACTGTTTCACATCTGTTCTTAAAGCGCAGCTCTGGGGCCAGGAGATTATTAGCTTAATTTAGCATAAATGCAAGCAGGGACAAACAGCTGGCTTGTCTCCCCAGAGGTCAAAAAGTGTAGGTTACACATCCATAAACAAGCAGAAATCTGAAAACAACATGTTTTGGTTTTAAAGGGATTTACATGATGTAGCCTAACACAGCAAAGTGCAGTGATTTCTCAGAGTCTTGTCGCTGATTGTCTGTTGATTGAATAGATGGATCGTTAATTCCACCTAAAACCACAAACGGGCTCCTCAATATGTTTCTATTTTACAAGAGGAAAAGATTTGAAGATTTGAAATTCAGATCTTGACAGACCTTCTATATAGTTGCTAAGCTATAGTTTAGTGAATGGTTGTTTTTACAGTCTATCAGTTAAACAAAAAAGTGTAAACTAGTCAATTTTGAGGGGTTGGTGAGCGATTTTCTGAACTTCAGAGAGAACCAGGCTAGCTGTTTCCCCCTGCTTCTAGTCTTTATGCTAAGCTAGGCTAATGCCCTCTTGGCTCAGATCCACACTTAAAGGACCAGTGTTTAGGATTTAGTGGCATCTAGTGGTGACCTTCACCTCAACCTCTTTCCAAACATGTAAGAGAACCTATGGTGGCTGCGCAAAAAAAGGAACAGCCCTCTTGGTGACAGTGTTTGGTTTGTCAGTAGGTATATAGAATTAATTGAAAACACAACATTTCTTATTTTCAGGCTATTGTACACTAATGACAACATACTTATGAATATTCAGTTTTTACCAATACAACACCCTAAATCCAACACGCCAGACCTTGAACACACAGACAAGTGTGAAAGAGAGCGACTGTTCCTTTAAATGTAAAAATGGATTCAAACTAATAGACTCTAATTACTTTGATTGATTACTCGGACTGATTATAGAAAATATATCACAACCTAAATGCATCTTCTATTCAGACATTTAATTCAAGAATTGCAACAGCTTATCTTTTTCCAACTTTATAAGCAATTAATGCAACCCCCCTCCATGCGACCCCCCCACCACCACCACCACCACCATTTTACTTCTAATGCATTGCAATTCTAAGAATAAATAAATAGCTGAGGCAGAGCAGCCCCGAAGAGCTTTTTTGGTTCTACACAGATACTCATCTGTGATCTACAATTCCATCGCCTCCGGTGAGGCAGGAAATAGCGGCGTGAGTGTTGAGTGTGGAAACAAGTCAATACTGAGCTTGCAGCGTGTTTACCAAATCCACAGGATTTTGATTCAGCGTTATAATCAATGTCCACCTCAGCACCGTATGGATCTGTGGTCCTTGTAGACTCACCCCGACAGAAGAAGGCTACAGGAGGAAAAGGAATCACAACTACCTCTGCAGCATAAAAAATTCAAGGGAACACGTTGCATCCTGCACATGAAATAAAACCAGAGGCTGAAATGTGCTACCACAACCAGAGAGGTCCAAAAAACACTGGAAGTACTGGCGTGAGCAGAGCTAATTGTATTTCCTGCAGGTTAAAAAACTCCATGAGAAGGTGAACATTTTCCACACGTCCTCTCCGCTCCAGATTTAAGACTTGATGCAGTTAAATACACATTTCAGTCATCAGATTTTAAACTCTTCTTCAGGTAAAAACAGAAACTCGCTGTCACTACCTCTCTATGCCTCTCCCAACAGTCACCTAAAGTGAGGTACGATTGTTGCCAAACGTTTTGAACCTGTTCAGGTGTACAGCAGGTGAATCCAGGTCAGGAAATGTGTACAGGAAAATACACATGAAAAAAGGTGGGGCATTTGTCACATGTCATTGTTCCCCTTCCCCTCTCTCTCCTCACATTTCCTGTCTGCCTCTTGACTACAAACACAATCAATCAAAGGCAAAACACCCAAAAAATAAAAAGTGAATTTCCCTCCTCACTGCAGCAAATCTTCATGCAACATTTGTTGACATCTTTTGGCAAAAGAACTTGCATGTTTCACTGTCTCATCTGGAGACAGACACCAAACAGAAACAATGACAATCAACAACCAAATGCTACACTTAAAGATCTAAGAAACTGCATATTCCATCCTCTGAAACATCTTTGCTTTGTTTCTAAGGTTTTAGCAGATTTAGATAACGTGGATGGCGTCGTCCCGCCCTTCACCTGTTGGCCGGGCCGTCCTCACACTCAGCGTTATGAAAACAGCAGCAGCTAAGCAGAGAACAGTAAGATGTCTTAAGCTCCTTCTCCAGCCAGGCAAGCACTTAAGGTAATCCAGCTCTGTCCTCTGCCAGCAAAGGCCACACCTGGAGGAACACTTCTAAAAAATATGAATCTGAAATTACAAGTGGAAAATAAGTTTTTGAACAAAATTGATGTTACTTCTGAAAATCATTTTGATGAACTCTGAAAAAATTATATCAGGTGCCAAATCAGAAATGTCTTCTAAACCAATGTCTCCCAGTCTTTTTGGTTTATGATCCAGTATTTCATATTAAAGAAGCAAAGATTAGAGAAAGATCTAAAAATCTTCTTAACATTTTAAAGCACTTTATCATTCAATATAACAACTTGGTGCAGCAACTTGAGTGTAAAGAGCAAAAACAAGCTACATGCTAGCAAACATTGCAGGGAAGGTGATTTGCAAGTCATAGAAGCAACTTTGTGAAATATTTGACAGTGCTGTAGATAACTGAAGATACCTCACACCCACCCACCGCCATCGATTGAGGGTCTCAAGAACCAGCCAGAACATATTCAAGAAGTCTGTTATTCCCTGTGCCATACAGGGGTTGAGCACAGAATGACTGCATCAGGGAACATGTGTTATTAGATTGCTCTCTGGTATCATCTATATAACCTTTGCCCATCTGCACCTTTGTATTTTGTAAATTTTTTATATATCTATATTTTTCTTTATGCCTCCACGGTGGTGCCAGCTGTGGCCAGAGGCATGATGTTTTTAAGCTGTCTGTCCGTCCATCTTTACATCCTCAGGAATGCCTTGAGGGAATTTCTTCAAATTTGGCACAAACGTTCACTTGGACTCAAGGATGAACCGATTAGATTTTTGTGGCCAAAAGTCAAAGGTGCCAATGCTTTTGTCCATAGCTGAAGAATTTATATGCTAATTATGACAAAATTTCACACAAATGTCTCATAGGATAAAAAGTGATGACATTTTATATCCAACAAATCAAAGGTCATCTTCATTGAAACATAATGTCCTGCAAAAAGGCCATTATTCAGCACCATAACTCAGGAACAAGGGGAGACCTTGAAAATGTGGTGATTGTTTAGATGTGTGTGAAGCATCCACGATTACATTTGAAGCTAAAATTTGTAGCTTCTTTGCAGCAACACCCATATTTGAAGCGTTGTAGTTCACCACATTGATTCTGCTGATATTGATCTTCAGGTGATGTTGTTGCACCATGAGATGAAGCTCTCTATCAGTCCGCTGTAAAAATCGTCTCTAAATGAAGAAAGCATGTTTCTCACTGGAAACGTCAATATAGAGATAATTCTATTTTGTCCCAAAATACACTTAATACCTCAATCCTTCAAACTTTTCATGGGATACATTAAATGAGCCTGGACAGACATGGATGTAAACAGCAGCTTGACTGGTTGGCGGAGGCAAACAGCCGTGAGGTGGCAATTCTAATGGTTTAATGGTGTGTTGTGCTCTGCGTAGTGTATGAACCTCTGCTGTACTCCGGAGAAGCCAAAGACAAAGTCAATTAATCATCTCGTTTAAATCTCCTTCATGACTGTGTTGTCGGAAATGCAAAACATAATGTGCTGTAGCAAACGGACTGAAAATAAAGGATGAGTAATGTACTTGCACCACATGAGGCACAAAGGCGTTAACCATGTATCATAAGCTCTTCAAGCCCGAGTGCATCAAAGCAACACATGTTGCAGATTTTCCGTATATTTACATGCATTTTCTCAGCTCAGGGTTTTTAATTTCACTAAGCTGTAAGCACATGCAATCAATGACACTACGCTGAATGCGGGCACCAGGTCCCACTTCTTGATACTGCTTTTAGCTGTGTGTGGCTTTTCGATCCAGTAAGTTTCTTTCCTGCCTTGTTGCTGAGGTGGGCACACATTGCATGCAGCAGCACAGATTGTGGTAATCTGTGAGGCTCTGCGCTGACAGCCTATTGAGTGTTGAGGGCTGACAGTAAGCCTATTTCATGTAGGAATGTGGTTACGATAGGGTCCTCTGCAGTCAGCGCCATCACACAATGCACAGCTCTGAGACTCTATTGCCTCAGCTGCAACAGGACTTAACAGAGGTTGGGGTAGACACATGAAGGGAAAAAAAACAACAATGACTGTAGTGGTGAACCAGCAGACAGACTGGGAGAAAGACTCACAGAGAGGAGAGGAAGGACAGGAAGAGAGAGTCAGAGGGAAGAGAAGAAGAAATAAAGAGGAACAGGTGGAGGAGAGGAGTGAGACTGTCCTCCCTGCTCCTCTCTGTCATTGAGAGGACAGTAAAACCTGGCCTGTAATGAGATAACTGCACCTGTCTGTCCTCCCCCGCTCATCTCCTCCTTCAGACAGCTCAGACAGGACAGATGATGTGAGGAGAACAGCTCTTCTAAGCAGCTGTCATGTATTTAAAACCACCTTATCGCTGGTGTGCAAAAATAAACATTTTGCATGCACTGTTCACTCACTTGGTGAAATCAAACTGTTGCCTCACAGTGGAAAACAAACCAGGTGGTGAAACCACCAGAATCCCGGTTTATTGGCTTTAAGGTAATGTTTTCTCAGAGTCCTGTAGTGGGATCAATACTGCGAGCTCTTTGACAATGCCATCGTCTGCCCTGATAAACTGCAGCCCGGCTGAAAACTCACACAGAGCGTCACTGAGTGGTGAACCCTTTAGCAGAAAATAACAGGTTGGAAGAGTCACACTCACTGCTAGTAGCTATAAATGTGAATGCATCATCAGCATTATTTGTAAAAGTGACTGCACACACAATACATGCAAAAATCTGCCAGGGCACGTGTATCAAGATATCACTGTTGCTATGGGATCAACAACATGGGGATGGGTGCTGCAAGTGATGCTGCGATGGTCACTTACATAGGTGGACTGCACTCTCCGCCAGTGTCCCAGCCCACAGCAATACATCAAGACATCCAGTTGGGGGAAGAGGAGGGGACAGGCCGATCAAGCCTCCGGGGTGGGTCGTCTCAGGCCAGGCTCACACACAGGATCCTCATCGCACAGGTGATCCACCTGATCGCCAGCTGTTCAGCTGAGTTGGGGGATCCCGCAAAAAGAAAAGGAATTTAATCTCTTATGTCCTCAGGTTCTCGCAGGAGGGGGGTCACCTGGGGGTTCAGTGCCTGGTCTCTCTCATGAGTTAAGTCCTCAGACGACTCCAAGTGATCCAGACACCAAAAACGTCTCACGGCGTCTTCAAAGTCCTGCGCTCCTGAATCCGGCGGCTGTCCCAGGGACCAGGCTGATGTGCTGAGGAGTGTGTGAGGTTCGTATGTCTTCTCCTGTTAATGTGTGTGTGTGCTCACCTCATCTCAGGACAGGTGGTTCATCTGCCATCCTGTGTTTATTTACCCTCCCACTACCCACCTCACCCCTCGCTCTCTGTCCCGACTCACCCTTTCGAAATAAACCTCCCTTCCAGCCTCCCCCGTCTTAAGCCCCCTGAATAGTCTTGCTACAAAAACTAAATGTCATTTTCTTCTGTGTGTGTGTGTCTCTCAAGTCTGTTCGGATGTATCCAATCAGAGCTCTCGCATCACTCCACATCCGTCTTGCCTGTATCCCTGTCTATCCCTCCCTTGTGAGCCCACCCTGGGAGTCCAGATACAGAGATTTTCAGGTTCTGTGCAATTCCTATTTTCTTCCTCCTCAAAACCCCCAGCTCTGTAGCTCCTCCTCCTCCAGTATCTCTCCCTCTCCCTCCACCACGCGGCTTCCTTCTCTCAAGGGTCCTCTCTCATCAGGAGCGTTCCTGCTTACCTGAGTCACTCCTTGCACTCCTGTTGTGACTGTGTATGCACGTGTGTGTGTGTGTGTGTGTGTGTGTGTGTGGAGGCTGCAGCTGAAGCTCACCACTCTCCCCCTCTCTCTGTTGCCATGCTAGAGCAGGTAACATTCGGCTAGCGCAGGAGACACACAGCCTGAATTCAAATGCGCCTCCAGCCTCGCGGATTTACAAAGCCTCCACCCATCCTTAACAGCAGCCCCCATCTCTCCCCTCCTCTCTCTATCTGTCCGCTCTTTTTTCTCCCTCTATCTCATTCTCCTCATCTCTGTCCACAATGTCTGCTCCCTCTCCCTCCACTGTTGCTTCCTTTCATGTCATCTCTCCTCTGTGCTGTCGCGCTCTTTCTTGTTTTTCGTGTTACCTTGAGAGCGGGATGAGGAGACTCTGGGGGTAATTCTGCTTCGGCTCAACGCTGCAAAAAAAACCAAAAATAAAATAAATAAATAAATCTGGCTTTTCAAGCCATTTCTACCTAGAATTTAGTTCAAAAATCTTTTGACACAAGTGAAGAAAATCTGCAGTCAGAATATTCCAACCTGTTTCCAAAAGAAATCAGCTTGTTTGTTAAAGGCTGCACCTATGCACAGTGATGCCAAAATGCTAATATTAGCATGCTAACTTGCTCACAATGACAATGTTAACTTGTTCATGATTAGCAAATAATGATCACATCATTGTAGTTAATTAGTTATTAATGATTAAAGAACTTTTTCAATATAGCAAAGTTTATTGTTATAAAACAAAGTATTTCACAATAAAACTTCTCACCTGATGATGGATGGTGGGATTCATCATCTGGGGAATGTTTGTGCTACAATTCGAGGAATCATCTCGTAGATGAAGGTGTTTCATAGGATAAGTGAAAACTTTGACTTGCTGCTGAGGCGAGATTAAAAGTCAGGGGATCCCCAAAATCGGTACGATGCATCCTCAGGGAACCTTGGATTAAAGGATCAACAAGTCTGACGATGTTTATCTGAGCAGAATATTACATCAGTACAACAGTTGTTGAGATGTTTCAGTAATAGTCAAACCAGCCTCATGGTGGCAGTAGAGGAAATGTCAATTCATTAAGATTCATCCTATTCTGATCACGAAATTTCACAAAATTTCCCGGCAGTCGATCCAATAGTTGAGACGACACTGATGGTCCAGACTAAAATAATTTATTGCTATCCCAAGAGCCACACAGCTAAAACCGTTACAGGGTTTGGTTAGTAGCGACTCAAAAAACTGCCACATGCCACATATTGTGAAAATCCTGTCTATGGCCCTGCTGGGTGTTGAAGAGATAAAGAAAAAGGCAGGTTGCTGCATTTGAAAGTACTGGAAATGAATTGATTTGCATCAGAAATGCATTGAAGTAATCCAACAGCAGATTGTTTCACCTGATTAAAGAAAATGAAACTTAAAGGAGCAAATTTCATGAAAACAACGAGTGAGTGAATATGAAGTTATCACTGGATGAATGAATGCAACGCTTCTCTAAGCATGCATGAAAAGTTCATTTGATGATTAAAAAAAGGGAAAGCAGTGAAAGCCTCTGCCTCAGACGACTCTTCACAGCTCAACGTGGATCTTACAGACTCAGATAAAGAGGGACAGATGCAGACTGTTGCTTTTTCCTTTGATCATCCTGAGTGTTTGTTCATGGGAATAAGAAAAAGTGCTCTGCAGTCTGCCAACACGACATACTGTAAAATGGCCACAATAACTCAGGCTGCACTAATGCTTTCTTGCAGATTATAGTATGAATCATTAAGGAGGAGGATGATCGTGGCTATGGGGAAATTAAGGGAAGTTAATTTTAGTTTTCATATCAGTAAATGAAAGCAGGCCAGCTTGGTCCCTCCCTGTGAATTACACTGATTGTCTGGTGTCCTGTCACTGGCCGTGCATATCATTAATAATGCCTGAGCTGATATACATTTGTGCTTGAGATTCATCCAGCTTATCACCACAGATGCAGCAGGATGTTTGCTCCTATTTTTCGGATTCTCTCATTTTTTTCCTTCTTTTTTTCCGTTTGAGAGACAGGAGCCACCGATTTGGCAATTCCCTTAAACAGTTTGTCACACAGCCCTGGCTCATCCATCAGGCGGACAAAGACCAAGTGCTCCATGGGGTATAATTCTGTCAGACTTGTGCGGGTGGAGGACTACCGATTACACACCAGCGTTTCTCTGTGGTGCCGCTGTGGCATTCTGTATCAATACACACACACACATACACACGCCAAGGTTATAAAACAAAGAGTTATATGGCCATGAAAAAACATAAACCACCATGGTGCCTGCACCACAGGCAAAAGACGAGGGTGAGGCGCTAATTTGCAAGAGCCAAGGACACAGCAAGGAATTAGAAGCTGCAAGACACGAGAAGAAAATCTATTATGCGCTGCTTCTGTGATAGAAAATTACAACTGGAATCATGAGAGAGACACAGATAATACATAGAGCAGTGGAAGAAGTACTCAGAGCCTTTACAGAAGGCGAAGCAGCAGTGCCACACTAAAAATACTTGAATAAAAAGAATTCACAGTGCACTAAAATGGTCCCTGTCAGTGTTTTATATCTGATGTTTCTGGATGAATATTGCTGCTGCATTAATGTGTATGTCGCATTTTACTGCTGTAGATGTTTAAGGTTGAGTTAATTTTATCGACTGTTTGATCTACAGTCATGCATCACCTTCTAAAAGAGCATCATGTGTTTATAGTGTTTTTGTCCTGACCTTTGTGACGATGCATTTTCCAGCTAATACAAGCTTTTTTTTTTAAGAGTTTGTTTATCTTAAGAAGCTGGAGGATTTCTATAAAAAACAAATAAACATAGTTTTCACTGGACCGGAAGGGTACGAAAGATTGTAATCTGGAGAGCAACCAATAACTAAATGACAAATGAAGTAGAGTAAAAAGTACAAAAGGTGGCTGTAATGTAGTTGACATGAAGTGTAAAGTTGCATGGAATGGGAATACTCGGGTAAAGCACAAGCACCTCAAATCTGTGTTTTTGTTTCAGGCAAAAATCTGCAGCAGCTAATTAGAAAACATCCATTTATTAGCTCTTATTTTAAACTTCTTTACTCATTCGAATGACGTTTTTAATTTTGCTTTTACTATTTATTCTATAATCTATAAAGTATACCACCTTAAATCCATTTGTTTCATATATGTTAAAGGAAAAAGGAAGAAAAGGAAAAATCTGTTTTTTGACAGTTAATTGTGTTTTTGAAGTAAATATATTATAATAGTTGTTGTTTATTTGGGTAATACTTATCAATATTGCAATATCTATTGTTATTTGACCAACTGTTACTATGAAATATTGTCAAAATGTTGACACCATTGTTTAAACAAAGGACATTTATTCCATGTAGTTTTGTAATAAAAGTTGTTTGAAATGTTTCAAAATCATCTGTTTACAAAAAATATTTTTTTTCATGGTTTATGATTAAGTTAGAAAAACATAGCAGTAAACAATATTATCATCAGTATCAATAAATACATTTGGATTCTGAACTATGTCACAGACTGTACACTCCAGCCTACACGCCTCTTTGTGTTCAAATCATTTCCACATGCTGATTTGGATGAACGGCCTTTCGGTGCATCTGCAGCCATTTCAATTGAAATCATGTTGTTCTTCGTCATCAGTACCAGCACCATGTTTCTCTGGTGCTGCTGCCCACACATAAATACACCAGCTGTTCGCCATCAGAGCAGATCTTTCAGTAACAACAGAACGTGCCGCTCCTTAAAACATGCTGCGCCTCCTGAAAATCCTCAGCCTGCTCAGGAATGTAAAGTAGAGAAAAGTCAAGCTCACCAGCACATTTTTCAGCGGGTACAACACAGGAGTTACAAACCCAAACACAACAATCAGAGCGACTCGAATGACAAAGAAAGGAAGATCCTGCAGAGCGAATCCAGCAGAAGACAACAGAGGGCTGTTGGGAGTAATGACCAGGCGGAGGGTCGACATGAAGGCGAGGATGTAGACGGGGAACACCCAGGCGGAGTAGAAGACCGATGGCTCTCCTGCCACTCTCACCATCTCCACGGTGTCCAGCCAGAACATGAAGCTATCCGCAAACACCTCTGCCCTCCCGTCCCTCCTCCACAGGAAGCCCAGGTGACCGGAGTAGGACCAGGGGCGTGAGGATGAGGAGTACAGGTAGGCAGTGCTGGATGATCGTGAGCTGAGCGCTGAGGGGTCAGGTGAGCCAGAGAGGTCCCGCCATCTGCCTGAGCTGCTGCCATTCCTGGCCTCCGGGTGGCCCGGGGTCAAACCGTTCTGACCTTCATCAGTGTGCAGCTGGCCGGTTACCGTGGTCACACGTTCCAGGTGGGTGAGGACGGGGCCCGACATGTCAAGGTCAGGATCCAGACTGTCTGCTGCAAAAGACACGAGTGCACACAACATCAGCTGTTCTAGCACGTACTGCATGACGTGAAAGGGCTGAAGTCCGGCCAATGGTGAGATCTTTGCTCATCTTCTCCTTCATATCATCAAATTACGCAGAGACATTATTTAGTCTTCCCTCCTTGATATAAATGGGGTGGACAAAAGAATAGGAACACCTGTATGAGACAATTCAACAACAGTAGAGTTGCAATGATTCATTGATTAATCGATTAGTTGTCAACTACTAAATTAACCGCCAGCTTCTTAAATGCACCACAAACGAGCTGAATCAGTCTCTTAAACAGTTTCAACAAAACCTGACCTTTATGAGCTTAATGAAGGGGGGATTTATTGCAGGACTGTTGTATCAGACTGCAATAGTTCTGGCTTGGTGTACTGGCAACACCGGGTCTAGCTGTGCACCATCAGCCATCAGCAGCTGGAGTTTCTTTCTTTAACTACTGCAGTCTTGACCTTCATCATATAGAGCCAAAGAACAGCCAAACAATCAACGTCTCCTCTCTGGAGGCGGGTGAGGTTCAGGAGGTAGAGTGAGTCGGCTGCTGATCACAGGGTCGGCGGTTTGATCCCCAGCTCCTCTTGTTCTAAAAGTGTCCTTGAGCAAGACACTGAACGCTGAATAAGGCACTTTGAATAAAAGTGCCTTATAAATGCAGCCATCTATGTTAAGCATGTGTTTTTCAGCAGATTTACAGCTCTTATCTTCATTTGGCACTTTTTAACTGTTTGCTGGCTCACTGTGGTCCCTGGACAAATATGCATGAAACAGTAAAAGTTGCAAGTGGAGGATAAACTGAAAATCAATAGATGTCTCATTAAAGAGGCGTCAGTGCGTGAAAACTATGTGCTTTAGAGGCTTTTGGGGGTTTGTTTTCAAAGTGCTTGGTCTGGAATGGTTCTGTAGGATTGCACAGGAGAGGCACATTATGTGTAAATGTTGGCTGTTGGGACCAGATTAGGAAAGAGTGAGCTGTGAGACCCCCCCAAGACAAACATTCCCCAAACTCCCAGAAACAACCGCTGAGTCTACACCGGAAAAGCACCATGCTCCAGGTTTGCTGTGCGTTAATGAACTTGCAGCAATCTGACTGAACACAAATTTGTCTTAAGGATAATTATGCACCATGTAACAATAATAAAGTAATGCTAAAAGTATTAAGACTAGATTCAGTAACACTTTATATTACAGTACACATAGTCACAATTAGCTAGTTGCTTATTAGCATGCACATTAGTAGCATTTTGGCTCTTTATTAGTCATCATGAAGCCTTTTTTAATGCGTTACTCTGGTAGTTCAGGTTAAAGGTCACAGCAAACATTCTGACTTGTAGTAGTAGGACAAGCACAGGTGTTACAAACAGCATTAACAGCTGCTATTGGAATAAATGGCTCTGTGCTATAAGACAGAGCGACAGTGAGCCAGCATGTATAATACCAGGACCCTGAAGCTGAGGCAGCTAAATGGAATTCAGCCATAATTAATTTATTATCTACATCCGTGTTTTTCTGTGACCTGCCAGAACATCTGCACTTAAACTGCAGAATAATATTCAAAAATGGCAGCAACTTCAAAGACTTACATTTCCCGAGGAGCCTGCAGGGGCGAATCCTCTCTGTGATATCCACACAGATGAGGCAGACAAGCACCAAGGAGACGGGCAGCTCAGCGAAATGGTCGAGCCTGTGTCCGCTGTCCACCTGCACCTGCAGTGCAACCCATGACATTAAAAATAAATGTGAATTCAATAGCAGAAAGAGCTGATCTGCCACTGAATAATCATGACGGATGAGTCAGGAAGAAACGAAACTCTTCATTATGGCATTTGGCTGCATTGAGACAGAGGAGCTCCTGGATTCTAAGTTTTATGAAGCCATCCGATTTTATTACCCTACCTTTATAGACACTAAGATGCTCCTTAATGTCCTTAAGATAAGATTAAGAAATATTAAATGTATGAATGCGTCTGACAAGTCTTTGTGGCCACATTGTCTTATTTATGTCCTTGATTGTATAAAAATAAAATAGTTGAAGAGGGTATCACATGGGAAAATTCCAGTCTTTCTTCGAGTGGTGGGCGGCATTAAAGTTTGCGTTAATGGCCAACCTGTTATGCTCACTGTGAGTTACTGAATACCCCAGATGGAGAGTTCAGTCTTGTGACGGTGGACACATTTCCTCCGCCTTTTCAAAGTCCTCCTCACCACACGGTGAGAAAACATTTGGACGCAGCTTCAGAAATCTCAAGAGACTGTGCAGAACTGCTGACAGGGAATCTTTTTCTTTCTCTGTGGCGCAATGTGCCGTGTCAACCATCACTCAGTGAATAATCATCGTGCTCTAACACATTCTCTCACACAAGGGGGTCATAAAACTAGTTTGTGCCACAAATGGACTGTTTACAACAACAGAAAAAAGGCCTCTTCAAGGACCCTGGCGGAGCATGACGAGACAAAACATCAACAGGTGCTTCCAGGTGACAAGAGCGATCAGTCTCGATGACATTACCTTGGAGCTGGCTATTAAAATAGCAAAGCATGGTAATGTACACAGGATGGTGTACGCCAGCGC
This sequence comes from Chaetodon trifascialis, assembly GCF_039877785.1. NCBI lineage: Eukaryota > Metazoa > Chordata > Actinopteri > Chaetodontiformes > Chaetodontidae > Chaetodon > Chaetodon trifascialis. The sequence goes on from NC_092066.1 coordinate 8,441,535, forward strand.
TGTTGGTCTCCTGAAAAACAAAACAGGTTGATTGAGTAAACATTTGAAAAACGCCCATCCCAGTGTGATGATGTGCTGATCCTGATTTCAATGTAAATACTGCTCTTCATCATAACAGTGTCAGACTCACATTGTTCCACTGCAAGATAAATACTGCACTTTATACAGATAATATTCATCTGCCATTCACAAGTAACTTTGTACATAAAACTGAGACGTTGTAACTGGCTGAAAAAAGGCTGCTGCAGCCACAGGTTACAATGATGGGGTCATGAAAAATGTCGGTGCAACAGTACATAAAGCAGAAAAGAGTCAGAAAACAAGCAACTGAACTCAGTGATGTCTGATTTAAAATGAAATCTAGCTAAACTTTGCTAGCGTTGGCTAACATTAGCCATAATAAGTGTACTGAACTGAGCAATGCTGCATTTTATGGGTTCTTAACTAAACATTTCATTTGACTGAACATATGAAATATGATGCTTTGTTAGAGATTAAATAGGAAAACAATATAAAGCTGGTAAAATTCGCTGCACATCAACCAGGTACCATCTTAACTCCAGGGGTCATTTTGCATTATGGCCATTTTTACTTCAGTATACATGCAGGATGTATTCGTAACACAGTATTTGTATTTTCTATTCATGTTGCCCAAAATCCCAAATTTGCCTCAAAGACTTTGCGTTCTGGTCATCTGTTGTCTTGTCCGTGCCATCTCTCATTGGTTTTAGGTGAGGTGCTTTATCTGGTAAATAGATGCATTGACTGAGCTACTTCCCAACAGCTGTACTCACCACCGTGTGAACTTTGAGGTGGACCTCCGCCGCTTCAGGATCAGATATTTCAGAGGAACCCACACCAGCAGCGTCGCAGAGGTCACGTAGGCGATAGAGGCTGCGACCACAAGCCAGTAGGCTGTTAGATCCTGTCCTTTCACATCTTGTATGAGGCTGGCAAACCGCTGCATAACCACAAAGATTGGCACGCTGAGGGCGGCAAACTGCAGCACCTCATACAGGATGAACTTGACCGTCTTCCCTGAGGGCATGGTCTCTGAACACCGGTTGCTGATCAGAAGTTGGAGGGGAAAACGATCCAGTCGAGCCGGTGGACTCTGCACACTGACATTGCTTACACTGCACTGGTGGCTGTATTCTTTTATTGCTGAGGTAATGAGGTGGTCATGCTCGCATTTTTATGGGCTCACAAAGAGGAGCACTCCTATCCCATAATTTCAAGGAGAAAATTACATCGAACCTACTGCTGAAGTGTGCACAAGTTCTGGAAAAAGGTTTAACAGATGAACAATAGATTAAAATATATAATACACAATATTGAAAAATGCAAACTTTTTGTGGAATTGCACCAAAATCAAAAATGCAGAGTGAAATGAAACAATTGTTAATAATTCAACATGCAGGTCCCTGCTAACACAGTGACATGCTCCATGGTCACTGAGGAAAAGGGTCCGGCCCTCTTCTGTTGGGCACTTATCAGAGCTCTTCCATGGAGCCGTCAGGTCTCATATTCACTGGTCTCCATCTAGTGGCAGCGGACAGGACAATGTTTTAAAGCTCCTGTTGTTAAACACTCATTCGACAGTTTATGAGGAACACCTTCTGAAAACAGATGCAGGCTATTACAACAGTCCTTCCTTCATGAAGGTTATAAGAATCAGGTTTTGTTGAATCTGTTCTGGAGACTTGTTGACCTAACTGTATCATCATTATTTTAGTTTTGCTTTAGCTCTTAACCAGCTATGACTGTCCTGATAAAGACCTGAAACTCCACTTATTCTCCATCTTATTTTACTTTGATTTTCTATCCCTGTTTCTATGTTCCATCTGTCTTTTGGTGCATGTGATTTCTTCATTGTAAAGCACTTGAGAGGTGCTATATCAATAAAGTTAATTATCATCATCATCATCATCATCATTTTGGAGCTAGCTGAACCTAATAAACTGGAAACTGAGAAGATATTAAGACTTAAATGCTCAAAATGCTCAGTCTGCTCCACCAGCACTGTGTGGGTGTGGTTTGGTCAGATGGCAACGCAAGCAAACGACACAACTACCACAACAGGGTGCTCATTTCAGACCCTGTCACCCACTGTGAAAACTGAGTGTGAAAAAAGGTTTTCTGCTGAAAACGCCTCACCAGTGACAGTATTCACGAAATAAAACACACAACGTGCTCTAACAACAAGGAGAAAAACAAGAAAACAAGGACATTCATGTTATTCTGTACATTTGGCCTGGTTTTATTGTGAATATCAATTAATAAGTATGGTTAAAAGAATACATACAAACAGCAGGGTACAAGTTTAGACAGAAATTTTACAATAAAGATGTCTTTAAAACTTAAAAACAGGCAGCATCTCAATCCTGTTCGATGAAGTTACATCGGGGCTGCAGTCCAACACAGTGGTGCAACAAGATGTCACACTTGGATGATGCATGATGATTAACTGGCTCCTGGTCCCGTGGTCCCAGAATAGCTGCTACTTTTTCTATTTGACATTTTCAGCCCTCTTTGATCCAACAGATTAACACTACTTCACTCTTGCATTTAGAAAGAACGAGATTTCTTGTCTCTGAATCGACTTCATTAACGCTAAAATCAAAATGACCTCATGTTTGCAAAGTCCCAGGTACTGAGCTTAAAGTTGTGGCTTGTTCTATTGTTGTTTTCTCAAGGCGGCACAGGGATGACGAGGAGGAGCACATTTGAAACGCAGCGTCTCAAGAGAGGTTGTCGCAAATTTACAGATCAGCTCAACGCACCAATTTGCCCTGAAATTGGAAAATCTGGTTCAGCATATTTAAAACAGCTTTCCTTCATGTAGCATCAGTCCTTATTATACAGATAAATAATTTTGCAATTTCATCAGCTTTTTGCAATTCAATCAGGGTTCGTAAACATCAGCTCTTTCCCTTCACGTGTATGGAAAGTACGGCATGAGGAGTACACTTTGTACAATATTCGATCTTGTCGCTGTACCCGAAAGCTCGAAAGAGGTGTTTACAAATCCTGACTGCACCTTCCAGAGTCACAGGAAGCTCATTTCAGCTCAGCTTCAGGTAGAACTTGTTTTAGTGTTAGACAGCTCTGAGAAAGGACAGGCGTGAAATGCAAGGGGAGGTCTGATCAGTTTTTCACATTACCGTTTGACCCTACAGTACAATAAGCATGTATCAAACACAGAGAGAAACGTCCATGTTCTCGTGTGAGCCATTTAAATATACAACTAAGTCAGGCAGAATATCACATACTCCGCTTTTCTCTGAATACATACATCCTGCACTGCTTCTCCATTTAAAATAGCATAACAATAATCAAAACATAAATTAAAATGCACTACAAAAAACATAGTCTTCATTTTTTTTAACACTGACTAAAGAGATGCTTTAAAGACGATGGGGGCCGTTCAGAGTCCGGCCCTAAGTAGCCAAGTCTGTGGTACCAGTCTGTTAGTACAGCCCCTGAATGCAGGCTGAGCAGACCCTACATCCACCGACGCGGATCTAGAGCTGCTCATTGTGAAAAGGAAAACTCTGCAGTGGGAAGTGAGGAGTCAATTGTGCTAAGAAAAAAGAAAAAGATCTCGTTTTCTGGCGTGTGAGCGTCGTTTCGCTTTGTTCTCTTTGGCTTTTACACCTTGAATTCAGCAGGGACATCATGGCTGCAGAGTTCACCTTTAAGGCTGAGGGAAACACCCGGAGCTGTGCTAACATACAGCCCACCCATGAGGTCATCATGTGGCTTCACTACTAGTTCAGTACAGTATATACAAGAGTCATGTGCATGCTTAAATTCCTCTGGTTTCTTTTCCCTCCAAAAAAAACAAAGTGGCTTCAGTTTTCAGTACTTCTAAAAGTCGACGACACATACAGGATGTAGCCTAACGGTTTCAGCATCGCTAATAGTCCTTTTTCTGATTTAAAAAAAAGTGAAGAAAAGCTAAATTTAAGTCGACTGCCGCCCTTTTTTGTGAAATGATTAGCCGTTGCTGTAAGTGCGTGAGAAGGCTGTGTGTTTCTCTCCAGGTTAGTGTGTGAGTGAAGGTAAATCATCACATACCGCTGAGGGTGTGTGAACCAACTGGTGCACCTGCTTGTAGTGTGTTTATCACGTGTGTGTGTGTGTGTGTGTGTGTGTGTGTGTGTGTGTGTGTGTGTGTGTGTGTGTGTGTGTAGCTCCAGTGTGCATGTTGAGGGGTGGTGTGAAGGAATGCCTGTGCACGTTACACACTTGATCAAATAGTAATTGCATATATTTTTTGTGGTTAGATCCAGAGGCCAGTTTGGGAATACTTTATGTAACGGGTCCGTAATTTCCTCATAATTTCTCAGAAAATTTCCAGGGAAAAAATATGGAATTTAATACTAATTATAAAAGCACTGTAGATATACAATTTACTTCCAATTAAGTCATCCAAATCAATTCTTTGTATGCGCAAAAATAAAGTGATACATGTAGTGCAAAGTAAGTTTCCACTACTACTAAATTACTAATTTATAAATATTTATTTTACTCTATTTTCCTCTGAAATCAACAACTGCTTCTATATTCAAAGCCCAACTAAAAAACTTTCCCTCTCATTTCCCCTATAATAACATTTGCTACCAAATTATGGGATTCTATCCAGGAAGCTTTCTAGGAAATGATTTGAAAATTACAGACCCGTAAAATAACGCATTACCACAGCTTTTCAATAGTCCTATCATAAAAAGGAAGCCATAAATGTCCGGTCTCATACATAAAAAGGACGATGTGTGTATTGCTTTCAGATCTAGATTCGGAAATGATCAGCCGTTAATGATGACCAGCACTTAAACAAGTGCAACTGGAGATCAAAGTGCAACTGAAAGCTCCTCCATGTCTTCACATCTGCATCGTGTAAAGACATGAAGAGGAAGAGTGTAAATGCAGAATAATAAATTAAATGCAGTCCTAAAATGACACAGAATGTCCATTTTCAGATGACTTAGTGCAAGCTCTTCAAATCAAACCCTTGTGATCACTTCTGAACCTGGAGTGAAAAGTGTGACTGTATTTATATTTAAGAGTGTCAAATGTCGAGGTTAGTCTACTCTACTCAGATTTTTTCATCCATCTGGTGCTCCATGATTAAACTAATTATAAAACATAATAAAAGAAATGATCTACGACCACTATTTGATCAGGTCTGGTGTGTGTGTATGCGTGAGGATTACAGTGAGCTCAGGGGGCCCTATAGCAAGGCTTTCTCCGAGTAGGGGGCCTGTGAGACGTCTGAGGAAGGTGCTATGCTCGAGCCAGGGGGGGTGCTGTAGTTTGGAGTCTGCGTCATGCCTGCGGGGGTCGTGCCTGGCGCGGGGCCAGAGACGGTGGCTGGGTTCTGGTAGGACTGAACGTCTGCTGGGGCCATGCTGCCTGGAGCTGCGGTGTAGACTGGCGGCTGGCCCATGTACATATGAACGTCACTGAGGAGAAGGATGAAGCAACGTTCATTACAACAGTGCAGCAAAGTGGAAGCATTCAATACAAGGTGGAAGGTTGAATTCATAGCACAGTAAACTCTCTAATAAAAGCCAGTATGCAAACATTGGCTCAAATCATGCTGTACTCACCAATGTGCCGCTACGAACGTCTCTTTTTAACACAAATGATGTTTATATTTGCAAAGTCACAAAACACCACTGTGCTGAGTTAATTTACTGCAGATAAAACTCTGTCACTGATGGCACCTGATAGTTGCTGTTTTAAAATGGAAGGACTTTGCTTTCTTCCTTATGACATACAACATAAATCAGGGCGATGCGTAGCAAAGTTTGATAATGTCACCAACTTGTAACGTACCAGAATATCAACCCACTGGGGTGCTGAAACTCACCTGGGAGCTGGCTGACCAGGTATGGGGGTTCCAGCTGGAAGCTGTTCCATGGGAACAGTGTAACCCTGCACCGCAGTGCCGCTCATGGCATATGAACCGGATGCAGGCTGACCAGGGTAGACCTGTGGTCACAGAGCACATCCTTGGAATGATTTATGAGGCTGTGACTGTGGCTCAATCTAATACAGTGGTAAACGGTGGCATTCTTGGTCCCGATCAAAACCATCGGTCCTTTGGTTGTCCCTTTAGTGTGATAGAAAGCTTTGACTTTTATGCCTGTAAAAATTTTTGGTGGCTGAGATGCCTGGTTCACATCTGCTGACTGTACCTGTTGTGCTGCGCTGGCAGGCTGCTGCATGTAGTACTGTTGGCTCTGCAGCTTGGCGTACATGGCGTAAACTGGATCTTCATTCATTAGCTTGGCATACAATGACAGCGCCTCCATCACCTTCACGTTCAGCTCTGACAGCTCCGAGTGCTTCCTGATGACACGAGCCCACGCACACAAAGATCGTTAGATTTGCTTGACTTTTTATGGTGTGTTGAATTAGTCAGTCGTGCTTTACATCTACCATCTGTAGTTTCTGTGTGTACCTGTCTATATCCTCCAACTTCTGGTCAATGAGTGGGCCCATTTGATTACAGGCACCTGATGAAAAACACAAAAAATAGTAAAGTTTTTAATCTGTCATCAACAACGATCCACCTTTGCATAAACAAATACCAGATTACTTTCTGCATACTGACATTGACTTTTGCCTCATTAACATTCATTTACCGAAATCCAGTTTACCTTCCAGCTGTAGTAGCTCTACGCTGTCTGACTGGTTGTCTGTGGGATCTGCACTCTGGATCATCTGCAGGAGCTGGTCCATTTTGTCCTGAAAGATTGCAAAAGTTTTTGTTGTGACACCATCCAGGTACGTCTCATGATTTCAACCCAGTTTGGAAAGAAAAGTCTAACATTTTTTAACTCTGTTGTGTCATTTTGTCAGCAGGTAAACAAATCCTATAAACTCTTAGTTTATAGATGTAAAAGTGAGATCTCAATGAGGCTCAAGTGTTGACACAAGGGAACTCACCTCATCTATATATACAGGCTCTTGTTCTGGTTCGATGGTCTCCACCTGGATCTCCTCACTGAACTGTACTGTCTTCTTCTCCGTCTTCACTGCAGATTTCCAAGTAAGTGCGGATGTGGCAGCAGCAAGATAATACACGGCAGCAATCAGTTACACATATGTAAATAAGAGGTCACGGTGACTTGACATGCAGTAACGGTCCGATTGGAGGACAAAAGATCAGTCAGGATATTCAAAGTAAGTTACGATCTGAAGCAAGCGATTGCCAAATCATCTTGAAATGTCACGTCCATATTGAGTTACGTTTTGTGCAACCTGTTGTAACAAGTCATAAGCTGTCATCATGTTGAGCGGAGGTGTTTTACGCAACCAAAGAAAAATGCAGAAGCAGACTGCATGTGAGCAGCATGAGTGTTGTGAGGGACGACACACTTGCAGAACAAAGATTTGGATGTGACTAAGCAGCGCGGCAAACTGCTGTAAACTGAAAATGTTGTAAAAAGCTCTTTCTAATAACAAGAAATCTGTCCAAAATGCCATCAAAGCAAATTCTCATATGGATTCCCAGAGTGAAGGACAGGCGGTGTTACTTTTACTGCATGCGATAACCCATTTGATAATTTTCAGTCTAAGCAACCAATGTCCTGTTGGTACTGTGTTCTTTGTATTCTTTCACCAGCCGTGTTCCAGAGGTAAAGTGTTTCCCACTCTGGGATCAATAAAGCAATATTGCTAATGGACTAAGTGGGCTGTCAAAGGACTACAGATGACATAAGTGGATAAAGGGTGTGTTCTGTGTGTGTGTGTGTGTGTGTGTGTGTGTGTGTACTCACTCATCTCAGGCTCTGCAGTGAGGTCAGCTGTGACAAAGTTAGAGGGGAACAACCCCACTCCCTGGTATGTTTCCCCTTTCCACCAGTTGGGGTCACTGAAAAAAAGAAAAAGGAAAGCCTCAGAAACAGATGTTAACCGCTGTCTCTTCAGTGCTGCATTAAGATGTTCAAGATTCACAGAAAAGATACATGAGCAGATTATTTTAATGCTTCATTTGCAAACGTTCAAACTTCTTTAAAACATCAGGATAAATATTCCTTTATTAATTTCCGAAAAGTCACTTCAGAGTTTTGACAAATCCACGTGTGCTGCTTTTAGTCACATTTTACCAACGTGCGTCAAAATTCACCTGTCGTCCAGGATGGTGATGATTTCTCCTGACTTGAAGGTGAGCTCATTGTCCTCAGCGGCCTCAAAGTCGTAGATGGCGCGGACTTTCCTGCCGTCGGACTTGTGTGAGGAGAGCAGGCCGGAGGTGCTTGGGTAAAGGCTCGACAGGGTGGTCTGCGGCTGCTGACGTTGCTCCTTCAGCGACAGCTCAATAGCTGCACACAAAAGAGGCAGATATGTGAAATTATGTGTTTGGCCTTGAAAGTCCTTAAATACTGCTGAGCATCTGCAACGCATTAATCCAGCTATAAGTGAATTATGCATACCCTGTCCAAATATATTTCTCCACTGACACCTGAGGAATGTAAAAGCCTCCTCACCTTTGGCCAAGTCTTCTTCTTCTTTTTTGTTTGTTGAGGTGGAGGGATCCTTTGCCACCAAAGCAGGGCTTGCTTTCGCTTGCTCAGCAGCCTGTGAAAAAAATGAGAACCGCATGCTTGGGTGAATCAACAACTAGGAGAATAAAAGTACAAATCTGGGTCTTGATGTTTCAGCAAAACAACCTCAAATTCACCAACTGAATTAAACATTTTTTGTTAGGTACTTTTTTGGCATTTTGCATTCATTAGATAGTAACAAGGTAGATACGATATGCAACAGAGGGCCTCTGCTGGAATGGAATGGAGATGCTGCAGGTCTTGACCAGTAGTCCACACCTAAATACTGCAATTTAAGACTTCACCCTTTACTTCAAGTATGCTAAACCTTAAAAAGAAAACAAAAACAGATAAAAACACCGGTCTATCCAAACCTAAACACCTACCTGGGACCCTACAGCGGGGAAAGTGACACCCTGCTCGCGTAGATTCTTGATCATAGCTGAGATCAGACTGAGTTGGGGATCGTTGCGGAAGTCCTCCGCCCACTCCACCATCAGGGCTTTGAGCTTCTCACACACTTTAGGGTGGCCCTGGGGGACATCATTAAAAAGTCACATTGTTTGAATGAGTGAGTGGATGTAGCGTAACTTCATTTCAGATTGCGGACTACTGGGTCTGTAAAATAAAGATAGCATCACATACCTTGTTCAAGACGTTGCTGACTTCACTGGCAAACTCTCTGGAGCACACCTCCAAGTGAAATATCTTCCCACAGTTTGAGACACAAGCACCAAGGAGCTGTGAGAACAAAGGGACAAACAGTTCATCAGACTCACAATTTAATGCAGAGCAACATGTCGAAGAATTAAGTTGGAAACCACCTGCTCACGTCAGTGAAATGTTAATTAAGGGTAACTGACAAAAAGACTACATGATAAACAATAACACTTATACCAAACATGGCTGCTTGTTGACACTTTGCTTACAGTCAGTGCCTGCATGGCCACATGGGGATCCTTGTGGTTCACTCTTCTCATTATAGAGCGGAGACATTCTTTAGGCCTGCAGCAGAATGGTAGAAATAAAAGTTTGAGGAGATAAGCTGTTTGGCAAGGACCAAAGAACAATCCAGCTATGTCAAGTCAAACATGTCACTGTAGAGGTCTTTCTAAACATTAAGGTATCAGTATCTATCTTAAATGTCTCCTTGTACACTTGGTGTCCTTGGTTTCTATCTCTAACCCTTGGATACGTGTGTTTTACAGCTTTGTGCAATGCCTGATAAATGTGTTTGTGTGTCAGGTTTAGTGTGAAGACAGTTGACTAACCCAGTGCGTGACTGCCCTATCTTATCACATATGTCCAGAATGAGGCCCCAGTCCTCAGCTGTGTTCATCTCACTGGTTGCTTTCTCTGCAGGAAAGAAGCACGAAGAGGAAGAAGAAAGGTTAAAGATTGCAAAAGCACTTCTTTCATGACGTGTTATTGATTTGATATTGGTAAGCGTTTCTCTCATGCCTGGATCAGAAGACATGAATCTAGCCTGATTTTGAGGCTGTTTGTCGAGGCCGACAAATTACCAGCGTCATGGCTGATTGAGAATGACAATCAGGCGTCTGTACTCATGTAGTGTGACATGTTAAACGATCTGATGAAAAGACGAGCGTATCAGAATTTTTTTGTCTTGACACGCCTCATGTCACATCTCCCACCACATGTTTCTGAGCACTGACCAATCAGGTAACAATGGCAAGGAGGAGGAGGGATGCTGAGGTTGCTGCTGTCAGGTGGGACAGTGAAAGAGGGGAAAAGTTTTTTGAGCTCTGGCAACAGTACTCTGCCTATTTGACATTTCCTCGAGGGAGTACCATGACTGAGTCATAAAAGACAAATGCTGGGAAAAAGCAGAAGCGCTTCATCAGTCAGGCGAGGAACTGCTGTGCGGTCATAACTGCTTATCATCTCTAATTCCAGATCAAACATTAGAGTAGCCTGATTGATGTGGCCAACACAGCTAAGCCTGGTCCTTGTAGACTTAATATCTATGGAAATGAAATTCCTGTATGTGAAACTCGTTGTACCAGTCGTAATTGTTATGCGGATGCTACCCAGTATAAATAATGACCGAATGGGCTGAGGTTTACACCGCTTCTCGCATTTGCTTTTAATGTTAAAGCACATCCACAACCGTTGTTTGTTTCTTTTCTTTTTTGTTTTGTTTTGGTACACAAGACCGTCAGCATCACACACAATGCTTCTGTCAGTTTGATTGACAGTTGCTTCACCCGCCTCCCCGATGACATCTGATGTCGTGCATGATCGTGAGATAAGACATGCCATGATCGGTTGGGATCATATGCGTACGCTTTGCCATTCCCTTCACCATGACACGGCAAGAGTTTAGGGCGCTGTGATCATTAGATCTGACACGGCGACCATTGTGAAAGACGAAAAAATCGTGGAGTCTGATCCCATTGCAGTTTCCCTGTCCTCGGCATATGTCACCATGATTTTTTGCAACTTCTCTTCTTGCCACACTGCAGAATGTTAACAATGTTCAATGGACCAGCAGTTTACGCTGTAGGTATACAACCCTCATATATAAATATCTGCTTATTCTGAATTTGACAAGAGCAACATGTTTCAAACACGTTGGGACAGGAGCAACTAAAGACTGGGAAAGATGTGGAATGCTCCAAAAACACCTGTTTGGATCATTCCACAGGTAAACAGGTTCATTAGTAACAGGTGATAGTATCATGATTGGGTATGAAAGGGGCATCCTGGAAAAGCTCAGTCGTTCACAAGCAAGGATGGAGCGAGGTTCACCACTTTGTGAACACATGATTGGATAAAGGATATTACTACGTGGGCTTAGGAACGCTTCATAAAACTGTCGGTACACACCGTTTGTTTGCACATGATTTAATTCTGTTTTTATTTACATTTTCCACAGCATCCCAGCTTTGCTGGAGTTGGGGCTGTAGTATCTATCTATCTCTGAACACTGAAAACCTGCACTGGCAAAAAGACAATGTAGTCACAAGTAGCAGTGGATGATGTGATGATGATGATGTACTATGTGAAGGTATAAATATACTGGTGCAGCTACTCGTTCAATTTAACTTTAGCATCTGACAGCACTTTAAAATATATTTTACATCAATGTGATAAAATAAGTTGATTTTTAAGGTCATTAACTTGCTGATTATGCCAATAATAGGTAATTTATCCACTGACAGGTTCTCAATTGTTTTACAGAAATTTATCTATGTCAAGACTCATACAGACATTACAATATCAGATCCCCAATCCCTACAAGTAGTAGGGGAGACCGAGGGGAGTGCCGAGGAGACACCTACCAGCATATTTATACAAAAACAGAACAAACAGCCTGAAAATGACCACTTAAGATGACATAGCACCTGCCAACCTAGACATACACATCATCATAAGCTTTAGCAAACTAGCAATTACTGCTGGTTTTGAGCACTACAGTTTTACGTGGTACTGTGAAATGAGGTGTTCGTGTACTTTGGCCACCTCCTGCACACTGTACATGCTAATGAAGTGGTTAACCACTCGGCACGGAACAAAGAGAGAGAAGGAAACACAGAATGACTAAATGGTTTCATACACCACCGCATCCTCTTTCATTTGCAGTAACTTAGCCGTGAGATGCCAGAATCATCATATTGGTTAGCCAACACCCGATGTGATACAGCAAAGCAGTGAGGAGGCAGATGGCTTGCTAGCTGCTTCAATTATTTGATGACAACTGTGTCCCACGTCTGTTAGCAGTTCATCAACCCTACATGTAATATTACTTTGAAAATGAATACAACATGCAGCGTTAACTCTTCAGATGGCGAACTCTGACCGCTTACTGTTGCTATCATTAAAATGTTAGTTGCTGCTAGCTAAATCTCCACATAAGATAAGGTTGCAAGCTAGTTAGCCAACTGTGCTCTGTGGCTAACTGAGCGAATCACAACAAACAGGCAAACGAGACATTGTAATAAAATAACATGGACTACAGCTTGTCAGTTTGTATAGTCTGTAATATATACAGCAAGACAGTCACGTAGCACAATCAATATAGCTCTAGAGGGTAACATTAAAGCTGAAGACAGCTGAAGAACACAAACAAAGCTGACTGGTCAAAGCTACTTTAGCTAGCCTGCTAGAAATAGCCTCCAGTCCTGATTACTCACCAACATCTTGGTCAAATGGGTTTGTCGTGAAGAGAGGCATTGCTGGCGTTTTGGCAACAACAGATTTCGCCTTCCCCTGTTATTTTCTTTCCCTCTTCGTCTTATTTCATACAATGAAAATGCATAGTAACGGCAACTTCATGAATGTCAAATGTAGCTGGCTGACTCTGTTCTACACAGTCACTCCTTCGCCAGACGGCAACAAGCGAAGCATTCTGGGTAAGTGAAGCGGACAGCGGCGTGTTGAATAAACTGCTGTGATCAAATATAACGAAACACTCAGCCACACAGCTGTAAATGCGACCGTGTGGACCGTACACTAGAGAAAATGAACCATAAGCGACAAATTGCCGTAAAAAAATTACATGTCATCGTCAGGTGATGGTGGTCATGTGACGTTACCTCATCGCGTTGACCACAGAACAGTTAACTGCTGCAGCTGAAACACATGGAAAGTTTCATCTTTTCTTTTGCAGCTCCAATGAATTTCCCTCTGGCCTGATGTAGATAATTAAAAATTATCACTGGTGGAAGAAGTAAGAGATGTTTTACTTAAATAAAAGTACGACAAAGTAAAAAATACTTGCATTAAAAATCTGAAGTAAAAATATTAGAATCAAAATATACTTAAAATACCAAACGTAAAAGTACTTTACTACAGTAAAGTAGCAGAAGTAAAAATATTCATGCAAAATATACTTCAAGCACAGAAAGGGTACAAAGTGTAAAAAGTACAATGTTGGCTTCCAAAATGGAAAGGAATATCAAATCTAAAATCAATCACATCTAAACAATGTTACCTTTTTAATTTGATTATATCAGCATTTACATAGATGCCTATTTTTGCATCTTAACCTCTGTTATTAAATGAGTTTGGGAGATTTGCAGACATAATCATGTGATTTAGGTCACAGCACACAGTCAAAGGCAGTGTTGACAAAATGCATTTTAACACTCCAAAAGATTTTAATCCAGAAGATTTTAAATTGTTTGTCCAGTCACACACACAAACCTGAGAATTTAAAATCTTCATTATCTCATTTCAGGCACTGACAATTTATATGGCTTTTTAAATGGTCTTTCATGCCCTATCATCTGAATGCATTTATCACAATATTTCATAATACAAAAAGCATTGACTCCACACACAGTTTATTTCCCATTTTATTGTGATCCATTGGAACTCTGTAATTTCATTAAGACTTAATGAGCCTTGAGCCAGATTACAAAATGCTACTCAGTCCTCAAGCATTATATGAATTGGAAAAGGTCAATCATACAACAATAACAACTGATTATGCAAATTATAAACATGTAACATATTTCACATATTGTATTTGGCATATTGAATAAATCGTTGTATGCTGGCTACATTACAAAAAAATGTACATATTGTTAATGTGAGCCTCATACTGTATAAAATTCATAATGGCAGTCTAAAATCTAAGAAATACTGTCCTTCATAAAACAGCAGCACCGCTCACACTGAGCATCTGTTCTCAAAAACAAAATTTAAAAAATGAAACTGATATCTCAGTTTGGAGAGAGGTGAAATTCACACCAGTTTACTTCTATCTATTGTCTCAGTCTGCAGTCATTTGCTGATGGTGAGTGGGTGCTCATCATTTTTCCTGGACCTTATTTCTAATCACATCTCTGAATCTGTGAAGTTCTCTGCAGTATAAAAATAATTCCACTCTATTAACAACATAATCTGCTGATATAGATTTTTTCAAAGTCTAGCGATTGAGAAGGCAGCCAAGAAATAAAACAATATGAAATTCAATCCAACCAACAATGTATCTTTTGTGAATATTTACAGATACACCTGTACACCAGTGACGGCACCAAATAATGACTTAGTAGAGCCCAAATAAATGCCTACATTCTCATGTTTCTTCAGTAAAAATACTAAATCGATACAATAGTGGGCTGGGTCTGTGCATGCTCTCTTTTTTGGCACCATACTGTGTTGTAAAGTGCCTTTAAGGCAAAGATCAGTCCGTGTCTCAGTGATGCTTGACTGAGCTGGCTTTCTCAGAGTCCTCTAGACATCTAGAGCTCCTCCTCTTGTCCTTCATTATCCTCGCATCTTCAGCCTCAACCTCTTCACCGCTCTCCCAGAGGCAGCTCACAATGTCTTCTATGGATGCTATAAAACTGGAACTTTCACTGTGAATAGAACAACAACAATAAAAGACATAGTTACATTTTAACACCTTTATGATGTGCTTACAGGCTGATATAACAGTTATAGTAAAACATAAGTAAATACTGTCATGTGCAACCTCATTATAATGATGAAGAAACTACACACAGTTAAAAATGCTTTTAAAAACTTTTCAAATGTAGGTTTATTTTGATTCAATCCCATTTACACCATCCTGGTGTTGCAAATACCAAAACTCCCTAAAGTATCGAAAGTGTTAATCTGCAGCAGAAAAGAGTCCTCAACACAGTTTAGTCCTGATTTAGTAACATTTGTTAAAAACTTAAGCACCCAGGTGGTTCCAGGATATCTGCTACTCGTTTTTGAAGATCTACATCATAAGTAGGAATGAATGGACTTAGGCCTGAATACCACACATATTTGGTTTTGGTTTTCAATGACAAAAATATAGAATAACACCAGCCGTATCCTTTAAAACACACACATCAAATGTACAAATGCTCCAGTAAGATTTCAAAATTCAGAGAGGTCTGATATATAGAAGGTACTGACAATCAGAGACACGTTCACAGATGAAACCGATACGGTCAGTGCAGTAGAAATCATTCCAGTTGGCATTATGAATAAGACCAGCGCAGTCCTCGCCCTCTTCGTGGCCATGGGTCCAGTTATCAGGCTGGCCAGGCTTCCACCTCCTGATAGCAACAAGAACAATACACCAAAGTTCAAGCATCATACAAGGTGTTTGTTGGTTACATTCATTGTAGCTTGTAATATTTATAATAACAGATGCATATGTTTATTGCCGATTGACTCACTTAAAAGCAGGTAAAGTTCCATCCACCCATTTCCAGACATTCTCCTCCTCCCTGTCGGTAAGGCCCAGCCAGAAATAGCCTTTTCCTGCAATTGCATTTCTTACGAATTGCTATGGATAGAAGAGCAAAAGATATTTTACAGGATAGTTAGTTTTGTAAAAATAAAATTTGATTTAAAGTTACTTGTGAATGCATCACAGTAACTATCACGGTCTAATTTAATTTACCTGTTCCTCAATGTCGTTAATAATGAGCATATGAGATGACATGTTAGAACAAAAGAGGGTGGATTCGTCAAAGTTGAGCCTCTGAGAACCGGAGGAGAAGTAATAGCAGCTGTCTCCAAACCTTCTGAACTGAGGTGGGCAACCTGGAATTAATCATATACTGAATATTATAACGAATACACGTAAATTCACGTCATATGTTGTATCAGAATCTATTTCTGCCCTTATGTAATCATTTAAATCACCAGGTGCTGGAGTGGTGGCCACAGGGGGCTGGACCTGCCGGGACACAGAGCTTTGTTGTTCCTCTACTGGTTTTTGAGGTTGAGGTGGTTTTTGAGGTTGAGGTGGTTTGGGAGGTTGAGGTGGTTTGGGAGGTTCAGGGACCTCTGTTGACGTAGGAGGTTTTGACAGCGGTGGAGGTACAGGCGCAGGTATTCCTGGTAGTCCCGGAGGCCCAGGAGGGCCAATGGGTCCAACAGGGCCACGAGGTCCCTCCAACCCTGCAGGTCCTGCTGCTCCTCTGGGACCCTGTGGCCCTTGGGGTCCTGGCATCCCTGGCTGTCCATCCCGACCAGGCAGCCCCGAAGTCCCAGGGTCACCTTTTTCACCAGGGATTCCAGGTCGACCTCCAGATCCTCTCGACCCTTTAGCCCCTGGAAAACCTCGAGCCCCACTTGCACCCTTTGGCCCGGTCACACCTGGAGGTCCAGCAGCACCCTTCTCTCCTTTAGGTCCCACCAAGCCTGGCATCCCTTTATCTCCTTTATCACCCTTTTGTCCTGACTGGCCAACTGGTCCCTGGGGACCCTTGTCACCCTTGGGGCCTCTTGGACCTGGTGGACCTGAAACATAATAAAAGCATATGTAAGTACAGTTACTGTTGAGGTCTTAACATGTTTCACAAGGAACGGAGCATTCATTTGTTGTACTTTTAGTTAAATATGATTTTGCTGATAAAATATTTCACTAGAAACCAACAGGCGTATAATTCAGCCAAAAGTCATCGTTCTTTTGCATTAAAATCCTTTCACTGTGTGGGGTTACAGTTTGTAGCTGTTTACCAGATGATGTGACTCCTGAGGATATTACAGTTTTTGCAGTACTCAAATCTGCATGTCACATATATTTGGATGAGTGCTATGTGCAGATTTATGAGAAACATTTTTGAACATTTCCAGGATCTACACCGAGGACGTCTTCTGTTCTTACCCTGCAGGATGGTGAAGTTGGTGATGAGCTGTGAGTGCTTGCTATCCACCAGCTTCATCTCCTCCATCACCATAGAGAGGCTGCTGACCTCTTTGTCTAACCTGGCGGTCAGCTCATCTTGCTGGGTACGCAGGTCTTTGCTATCTGCCTTGGCTTCTGTCACACTGTTGTTCAGGCCAAGTATCAGGTCTGAGTGTCTCATCACTGTCTCAGCACAGGACCTCAGGCCATTCAGGTCTGTGCTGATTGCGCCCAGGAGCTGCGTGGCAAAGCTCACGTTTCCAGTCACACGGTCCATGTCATTCTCATGTCGGTCTAGTCGTGCTTCCATCTCGTCAAACTTAGATGAGGTGGCGTTATCGTGGTCTCTCTGGTGGTCCATCAGCTCATGCAGGCTCTGGTCATGCCCCTCAGTTAGAGTTGAGGCGTTCTGGATCTGGCTAGCTAGTGTGCTGAGCTGAGCCCCCAAGTCATCCAGAGCTTCTCCATTGGACCGGGCCAGGGCTGAGTTGTTGGCTGCCAAAACCTGGAGGTTCTGGACCTTTTCCTTCAGCCAGTCTGTGTCAGATCGTGTCTGCCTGGCCGTCTGCTGCAGACCCTGATAGTCATTCTTCAGTTTCTGTACTGCCTGGCCTGTGTCTTCCACGGTCTTCTGCAGCGTGCTGAGCAGATTACGCTGCTGGGACTGGGTGATATTCAGGGCACTGACACTAACCTGAGTCTGGCTCTGCACTTTGACCTGGCTCTGTATCTCTGTCTGGAGCCGTGCAGTGTCTGTCTGGAGGTTGTCAATCATGCCACTGTAGGAGGCCAGGGTCTGGTTGACCCCACGCAGTGAGGCAGTGTTTCCTTCTAGAAAACTCTGCAGGGAGACGTGGCCGTTTTGCATGTCATCTCCTGTGATCCGCAGATCATCCAGCATGTCTCTGTTTCTGGTTGCCCTGAGGGCAATATCATTCAGTTGGTTCTGTAATGCCTCCAGATCTGACTTGAAAGTCTTGATTTCACTTGTGGCGTTAACAGACTTCTCTCCTGCCTGATAATCTGAAGTAAAAATAAAGAAAGTTTAATAAAAATCTCCTTGAACACAACATTCACAGCTACTGAAGGTAAAAACCATCCAGATTTGATTTGATTTGACCTGATCTGGTGTTCATAAGACTCACCTAGTTTCTTTAAGTCTGTCTCCACAGCATTGATCTTGCCTCCATAATTCTGCATGCCCTCTGTGACATTGTCCATTTTCTGGACCACTGCCAAAAGAGGAAAAAGAAGGTTTTTGACGTAAATAGATGAGTATAGAGCACATACACTTTAAAGGCAATGATTCAGGTTCACTACAGGTGAATAGGGTAAAAACTTTGAACTAATAAATATTACCATGAAACTTGGCCAGTTGAATTAAGACAATTATTTTTTGTATTACAAGTTTTCTGACATTTTGTATTTAAATATGTAAATGCATTATTATTTTACAATTTGGATATTTTTGTATTGCTCCAGGAATCCAAAAATACTGACATAAAAACAGACTACAGCCCCAATAAATAAAAAAATTTCCATGGTTTTAAGAATAAAGTGTAGTATAAATCATCAGGCTTTGAATTCATGATAGCCCACATGAAGAAATCCCTCTGTAACACCCATCAGACTATAGAGTAGAATAAAACTGGAAGGTTTGGTGGATATAAGTCCTCCTAAAGTATAAAGTTTTGCAAGATGTTTATTTGAAAGGGAGAAAATGTACACAGTATTGCTTCTTTTACTTTAGTAAAGAATCTGAATACTTCCTTTGCCACTCATCAATCCTTCACATGTAGCACTGATTCTGAACAGCAGGGGGTGCTGCTGTACTCTCTCGTCTCCAGTGAAGAACTGGAAACTCACACAGCAATATTGAACACAAGATGTTGAACAGGGTGAAGAGTTTCCTACAGTTTTTTTTGTAACCGAGCAACTGTGTATCTACGGATCAATACAAATCTCAGTCTTCAGAGTACATTCATAAATTCCATTTCGTGAGCGTAAACAATATCATTCACATAACGAATACCACGCTGCGCACCATAACCCTGCTTCTCTCTCCTCCTCACATCTGCAGCAAGAGTCCATCTCCTCTCCTCCAAGGTTTGTTTTTCTGACAGTATGTGGGCGTCTAAAACTGCCCTGGAAAACATCCTAAATGTTCCCTGTTATCATTCCAGAAGTGACAAAAACATGAAACAATAACAGGCACTTGGGACAAACAAAAACACATGGGTTCACTTTCAGAGAGCTGCTGGTCAACCGTCAAAACTGCTTCAGTCATTTTCCATCTAAAATACAACTTTTCTTTATCTTTTGACAGCTGTATGTGCTTTATTTGTTGCCCATAACATTCTGGCTATATTACTATATTGTTACAGTGCTGAGATCTGCCCTTGGTAAAAGAGGCGAAACAGTAATATGAAACAAAAATGCCTGATCTTTCCTCCCTGTTGTCTAACATAACGTCTTATTCCCCTCTGTTAATCTTTCCACCCGCCCCCCTCCACAGTCCTGTATTGGAAAAGCATTATATGTTACATAAGGCTGCTAATTTGAGTAGGGCTTCTCAGCTGCCTATTGTGACCCATGTTATGAGCCATACTTAAGCAGTTACCCAACATGAGGCCAGCAGATTAATGCCGATCAATGCTACAGAAGCAGCAGGTAACACAAACAACGCTTTTACCTTTTGGCAAAATGCGTGGAAGTTTGTTTAACAGCAGCTCTTTCTGGGGTTTCCTAATATTCACTCAGTTGCAAATGGACTCGCTTATCTTGCTTATCTGACATCCAGTTGATACATTTGTTAGCAAATTAGCAATTTTCTCTGATATTCCCACAATAAGAGCTTTCTAGTGTTTCTTTTTTATTTTATGACGTATTCAAACGTTCCACCTTCCTTTCACGGTCCATGTAGAAAGATAACTGTCATTGTTTTGCATGATCCTTTCTTTGACATTAAAGATGTGCATGACAGGAGAGGTCACATTTATTGACTGTTGAGCACCTTCAAACAAGAAACAAAGGAGTGCTATTTGTTCTCAGATGAAAGACAGACATTGCCCACTTGAGAGACAGTCTCACAATAGTTAGGATTATAAACTTCTATTACAGGTAATTTGAAGGGTTAAGACTAAGATACATCTGGATTGGTGCAGAAACCTGTGTTTACGTTTGCTGATAAACTACATCATGTGCTATGTATTGGGTGCAGAAGAGGAAAACAAAGCACAGAACCCTGCCTACGCCGGTTTCTCGCACGCTCAAACTATTTTGGACACTTGCAGCCATTTGTGAGTCAACCTGTGGTTCATGAGACAACAAATTGCTACCAAGCCATAAAATCTCCTCTGGGCTGTTAAGCCAGGGTATTCGCTGCATGGTCATCTGGTAGACATTAGAGCCAAACCATCAAAATCACATGGGCTCTACACTAACACAGATCCAAAGCTGGAAACCCAAAACAATCCTGACAGCACTTAAAGGCACAATTCAGATTCAGAGCTTAACTTGAGGACCGTGTTTTGAATAAAATCATTCCCCACTGGGCAATTGCAGTTTTTGTTTGTTGGTTGAGGTACATGGCTCACCAGGTTAGGGCATCTGTGGAGCAGGTAGGGCACCCATATTTTGCTTGAGGGTATTTTGACAGGTTTTCTATGATTGATTGGAGCCACAAATGTGCAATGTGTAACTGGACAAAAGTGCATTCCATGTTGATGGCGTCTGCAATAACTGTAATTCCTTTCTGTTTCTGTTTAACATCACTGCCAATGTTCAAACAAGGAGAAACAGCAAAAAATGGGATGCAGTAAAGACAATGTTGCACAACAAATGTGTTTCCAATCTCAAGGCCAATCTCTGAAAGATATGAATTCACTGGAGGGTAAACAATGGATTCTGTCAAGGGAGTCTCTACGAGTGGTAAATCTTAGGCTGATCCTTCTGACTTGGTTGGATATAGTTTTAGATTGTGTTGCCAGTGATATGACCTATTGACTTTCATCACACCTCAGAGAAAAAGAGAAAGAATCAGAAGAAACAAGATAACAGATTGACAGTCTATTGTCATGCTGGCAACCTTGAGGCTGTACTCAGGCAAGTGATGTGTTGAGCTAAATGCTAATGTCAACATGCTAAAGATGCTTACAACGATAACATTAACAGGCAATTCTTACAATGGTCACAGTCATAGTTTAGCATACTAGCATGCTAACATTTTTTACATTCATACACTAAACCTCGTACATCGTACAAATAAAAAATTAAACCTCATTAAGGTGCTGGATGATAAGTCTGACAAGAATTCCCTGAGGACCTTGAATCAGAATTTAATGGAAATCTGTGCAACATTTGTCAAGATTTATCTGGCTTGACCAAAGTGCAGGGCTAACGACCCACATTTCTATCCCCGGAGTTTGACCGCAAGCATTGCTAAAAGAACAGAGGGCGATATAGCTGAGGTGAACTTGTGAAAGTGAATCTCAAGTCTGTGGGTTTTAAACTCATTCTTATTATTGTCTTATTTGATAACTCTGTGTTGAAATACTTGGATTTGCGTAAGGTGACAACAGCTTTAAAATCTGCACTATGAAGGTAAAAGTCTGTAGCAGAAATATGAAAAACTACAGCCTTGTACAAGAAGTAGTTCAGTTTCAACTCACCTTTGTATCCAAGGACAGCCACTGCTATGGTGAGCAGGGCACAGAGCACATAGAGCAGTGCAATGGCCGCCCTCAAGGCCCAGTCATTTTTACACTTGGTGCACTCCGTACCCTCCTGAATTCCTGCAACATACAACAGAGTTTGTGTCACAAGCCAGCGTGCAGTATCCAATGATGACAAGCAGTAGTAACTCAAATATTGTGCAACTGGAGCAAGGAGTTAATAAAAATACACCAAAGGTTTTCATTGAAAAATTAAATCACACGGGATATTTTTTTCATTTCATAACTAAGTTTAGTATTGCGTGTCTGAAGCGGGACACGCTGTGCCTTTCTTCAGCCAAGTATCAATTGAAAACATTTGCCCTCATGAATAGGCAAGAGGACCCACTATGAAACCTTGAAACCGCTGCACATGTGTCAGCCATACGACAGAGAAACCAAAACAAAACAGTATCGTTCCACTTCTGCGCCATTCCTCGCTGCCATCCAACTGAAAACCAGTGTGCAGTGAAATTTTTGGTCATTCATGTCCCAGATGTTCCCTAGTCTAACACTGTATTCTGAAAACCACCAACACCATAGATACAATGCTAAACATTATACTATAGACAGGATGTTTACTTGACTTCATTAGAACTGACCAAGATGCCTCTGGCAAGCAGAGTAAGAGGGCAGCTGGTGTATATTCATTCATGTAACAGGCAATAAAGATCTTTCCGAAGGTGGAACAAACTTTAGTTCAGATTAATGTAAGAAGAGAGAATTTGTGGAAACCTGTGACACTTTATCAGGACACAAAGGTTAGAAAATAAAAAGACAGAGCAAAAACAAAATTGTTTAAAATGTACTTTTATTGTAATCACACCAAAACTGTTTGAGAAACACAAGCAGTCAGATGGTCATACAGGTTGTAAACAAACAAACAAACAAACAAACCGTTTAATTGAAGTAGCTACTACTATTTTATTTGGAGGTAAAACTAAAAGTGAGCTCACCTAAAATCCCTTACTGCACAGAAAAACCTGCCTGATCACCTGACTGCTGGTGTTTCTTTGTCTTTGGCATAGCAACATTACCACATCCCAACATTGTGATCAACATAACCAATGGACAGACCTACGAAAATAAAACATGAATTACAGTAAATGTTTGCGACATGTTAGGCAAAATCTGTACAAAAGTCCTGGTTTTCAGCATGGCCACGTGCAACAAAAATGTGCTGCTTGTCTAAAGTGGCATTAAAGTTGGGCTTCTGAGTTCGACCGTATTCATCATTTTACTGTTTTGCATCTTAACGTTATGTAAAATAAATACATAGTTTCTTGATGTATGCTTTTGATTATGTTATATAAACCCCTGAGCCAAGATTCTCTTTTACTGGACCAGAACAGTGCAGAATGTCTTTGGGTCATGTCATCCTTTAAAGACCGAGGCTCTGGTCAAAACATGCCTCTTGGCATTTTGGTCCGGTCTATTGTTTCCACTGGAGGAAGCTATAAAAATTCCCCAGCTGGACAGACATCTTCATGTGACTTCCTTCCCCTGAGAGTATCAGAGGCCTGGCTCTGTCCCTTTAACTCATGTCACCCCTGATGGGACTGAATGTGGAGCCAAGAGGCTCCAACCATCCCAGTCAGGGGTGGGCCAGGACCACCAGAGGGGTACTGGGGGGTTTGGCCTCTCGGCTTTGGACCCACACATCTGTACAAACATCATGTCTGACCACCTCAAAGGGGTCTGGCCGTGGACCCAGACATGGATATGCAGGCCACTGTTGTCCTAATGTGTGCTGGGAACCTCATGTTGAGAACCAGTGTGGAGAGCTCCATCAGAAACACCCAGCAAACCACATGCTGCTTCAAGGACAACATCACACCATGTAAACAAGCAGCCAACTGTCTGCAGGTTCTGGGTCAAGAGCAAAGCAGGGGTGGTATGTCCGTGTTCGTTAGAGTATGAACTCTACCGTTGTGGCTCCATCATATGTGTGCTCCTCATGCCTGCAAGGTCACTGAATTTCAAACAGTTTCTCACAGTCAAACCCCCTTCAAGATGTTAATTGACTTGTCTACAAATACCCTATTGAGACCCAATCAACAAGTGAACGTGGGTGTCATCATTTCCAAAAGTCTCTGTTTGGGGGTTGTAAAACACTGGAGTAATGTGGACGCTGGACGTGAAGCTAGCAAACATGCATTTTAAAAAGAAAACATATCAGTGTGGATATAACCTGAACCTCTGCCTGCATCTTATCTCTGCTAGTGGCTCCAGGCAATATTAGCCACTAGCATAGCACACCCAAAGTTGCACTGTTCAATACCAAGAGTGCTCTTTAAAGACAGAAATTAAAAGCAGCAATAGTCAAGGATGGCCTGACAAACTATATGAGGGGGCAGCAATGGAAAATGCTCAGTGACCTTTAGATTCTGACGTGGAACATGGATGTTATTTTCTATGTGTCTATGGTGGTAAAATCATAACCAAAGATGAAAGCGTTTCAACTGTCAGGACTTAAATCTAAATGCACAAGTGCTCTCTTCTCAAACTTCTTAGAGGTACCACTGTCACTGCTGTAGAGCCTGGGAGGGACGGGGTACAAAGCCAGACTCATGTCGTCGCAGCAATGATGCTTCTACTGAACCAACATGGAAGAAAATTCAGTCTGGGCAAAGCAGCCACTCGCTCCTTCCAGGGTCGCAACATTTTCCCACCGCTTGTCACTGGAGTGTTTTCTGTTCCCTTCTCAGGGATTCTGCTTAAACTACTATTCTGTCAGTGATGTGGCACACGGTAATGATGAAAGGCAAATGCTTCCAAGGTAGCCGCTATATTCAGTTACATAGAATCCAGAAAGAAAATAAAACTACACTCGATGCAGGTCAAGCAGTTCTTGAATCGCTTGTTTTGTCATAACAACGTCCTCAGTGGATGTTAAGGAATGTCACGGTCATCACAGTAATCATGGTGAAGGACAGTAAACATGTCTGACTGAACTCCTGCTGTCTGTTATCCTGATGATAATCCAAACATGCTACAGAGAAGTTTTGACAACATCACGTTCAATCTTTTCAAATCAAATTCCAACGGTCATAAAAGTTGAATTTGTATAAAAGAAAATCAAATAGACCCTTGAAGTCTAAAAGTCACCATCATTTCTTCTCTGCACATACACATACTGTTACTGCCTCTCACAGTGTACCTCATTAGCCAGTAAGTGTGTCATGTTTCATACCCAAAGAGCCATAGTGACTTCTTGCTGTCGATGCATAAACTATCACAGTGCATAAACGTGCTGACACATGCATGTCATGAGCTGACAGAAAACACATTGCTGAACCAAATGGCCCAGTGCAGAACACGGGAGGACTGAGCCGGAGAGAGTTGAGAAGCTGGACGGCAGCCAGGACATCCCAATCAACAAGCTGGAATCCAGCCAGATTATCCCCAAGAGGTACATAAATGCCAGAAAAGCCTAGAGAGAGCAGAGGTAACATGGAGTACTGTGTGTTACATATCAATGCTGTCAAGTGAGTAGCATGCATCTCTAATTTTGGCCTGTTTTTTGTATTTACATAACAATTCCTGGGCCAAACTCATGGACCAAGACAAAAAAAAATCATTTATCTCAAAACTACTATTTAGTAACAAAAACCTGCAAAATGAATGGCATTCCCATCAGCCCCTGCTGTACTTTGTACTCAGTGCTAGCATGCCAACAGGCTAAACAAAAATAGTGAGAATGGGAAATGTAATACCCAATAAGCATTGGCAGCTAGCATCTTCATTGTGAGCATGTTTGCATGCTAACATTAGCATTTAGCTCCAAGTACTGCTGTGCAAGAGTACAGCCTCACAGAGCTGCTAACATGGCTGCAGATTCTGAGTGGTAAAACCCTTTTTGACAGACACTATTTAAAGAAACATTTGCAAGCGACGGTATGTAACTTGTGCAACTCTCAGCCTGGTTAGATACGTTACAGCAGATGCTCCAGAGTTATTCATGACAGTACAAGTCTGAGTCATTTGTGGCTCAGCTTTAACGTTGTCAATTAGCTCACTGTTGTGAAACTGAATCACAGATGCAGAGAAACAGGGCCAACAAGAGAAGATGCAGAGAGAGAAAGATGGGGGCAGTCCAGTGTGGTGTCTGTAAAACAGCTGTATTTCATTTGGACTCGGAGTCAGTTAAAGAAAAAAAAATCTCAACACTTATTCCCTTATTCCATGTACCTGCCGTGAGACGTGCCTGCATGCCCTGTCTCACTCCTGGCTGGCAGTGGAAACTTCCATGGCAACACAAAGAAAGCCTGTACAGACTAGAGGCTTTTTGTGTGAAGCCTCTTTGTGCAGAGTGTTAATTCTATGTTATATACAGTAACTGGGTGGCGACCACAGGAATCCTTTCACTGCAGCCTTCCATTTTGCGTTATATGAAAGCTGAATATGGTCACAACCCAAAAACAGTAGCCACACAGTCAGGCCGTGCCTCTCGCCTCCACCTGGATGGAGTCTGATGGTCACGACTCTGCCAAACGCTGCATTTTTGTCTTACAACTCTGGAGGGAACACACATGTTTTTCTTTTAAGTGGTTACACTACTGTGTGGTATAATACAAATGTACAAACTGTCAAAACTATAATTACACCTAATTGTGGCTCAAGTTACAGTGTTTAATTTCCGTAATCAGCCTTGTACTTAAACAATTTGGTTTAAAATTTGCTTCACGAAACCAAAACACAGACAAAAATGTATATGAAACAAGGCTGAGGATCAAATACAATTTTCAGAGGCAAAACAGTTCACATAAGAATGTTTTTTTCATTCCTGAGACAAATTAAAGTTAATTTGCCTCGTTATGGCAACCCACTTAAAAGATTTTTTTCAGTAAATGTGTAATTTAGTGTGTGACATGTAATTCTGCTGTCTTGGTTAGACATACGATTTCCAATGGGAAAACACCCCATGATCCACATGTATGATAGTTGAAACCAGTTCATGCACATTTTTCTTCAGAGGAACTCCAGCATCCTCTCGACTGGCAGTTCATTGAGACGAAGACGACGTAATGTCTACTTGCAACCCCTCATCACAGGTTACGGCCTGTGCTCCAAACTCTCAGGCTTACATTATGTGGTGGTTGTTTAGAGGCCAGAAGAGGTGACAGCACCAAGTGTTTCATGTGGAAAACAATTTGGGGAAAGGTAAACAAGACTAAGAGTCTACAGAGTTACCGGCAGCTCTGTCATTTCAGTCATTTCCTGTATCTGTGTCACATGAGTGAACATGAGCACAGGTCATGATCGATTCTTTTGCCTCATAGTCACTGAAGTGAGCATTGGAAACTTTTTTCACAGGCTGCGTATCTTTCAAACATTCAGATGCTAAAATGAAATTTTCCAGAGAGGAAAGAAAGAACAGGAGACAATTAACTTTGTTCGAGACCTGCCTGTGTCTCAGCAACACATTCTGCAGAGATCTGCAGATCTGGAGCTAGCATGTTAAGTTAGCAGATAAAAACAACCAGACAAATCAGCCGCAAACATTAAATTTGAACTGTGTCTAGTGTTGTATTGCTTTGACATGGACGAGCAATAGCCCAACAGTGATGCATTCATGTGCAGCAGGGGGAAGGCGAACGTGCCCACTCAGAAGACAGGAAGTGTACATTGCACAACTTGTAATGGGTGGCCTTGTTGATCAAGAGCATCTTTGAGGCTATTTAGGTACAACAGTGTGAGCTAAATCATTAGCATTCTATATCCTCACTGTTATAATGTTAACATGTTGGTGTTTAGCATGTGTAATGGTTCTTATGTTGCCCATCTTAGTTTAGCATGCCAACATTAGCTAATTAGCACTAAACACAAAGTATAGCTCACGGTGATGCAAACGTCAATGGTAAAATTAGCGAACTGTGCATTGAGCAAACTGAAATCTTGACCTGGTGATGGCATTAGATGAGAAGTCAGGGGGTCATCAAATTCATCCTGAGGGGGGCGTGAAAGTGTGCACCACATTTCATGGCAATACATCCAAAAGTTATCAAGACATTTCTCTCAAAACTACAAATGTCAACCTCATGGTGGGGGTTGATTAAAAGTCACAGGATCACCAAAGTCATTGAGGAACAAACAACCCACATTTCCATCCCTAAAGCCAGGCTGCGAGTGGAGCTAAAAATGAAAAAATAAATAGATTCCTTCTTCCTCCTTTTCTCTTTAATCATCTGCTGACCAGTTGGGAACGTATGGCTCGAGACAAAGCGATCACTTTATCATTGTTTAGCATACAATTTGTATTTCACTCCAGTGTTTGGCCCTGTTGCTTCCTGTAAGCAGATGTGTCCATGTTCTACACTTGAATTTAGGTAAATAAAGTGACTTAAATGATTGATGGTTGTCTCTTTTACAATACTCTGCAGCTCGGACTAGAAGAATGGAGATGTGGTTTTTCTGACTTCATTCTTTAGACATGTTGAACCTTTAACTGAGCTAACAGGGTGCTCTGGGGTCGCGGAGTCCCCTTCTGGCCCTCATGGCTACCCCAGTATTAACAGTCGCCAACTGGAATGTTAACAAGTAAACACTCTCCAACAGGGGAAGTTACCACTGAGACAAATTACTAAGACATTAGGGTCCCTGAATTGCTGAGCTAGCCTCATATGGACCGTGTTTTTTCTTTTCACTCGCTGCTAACAGGTTTATGACACTTTAAATTGGGCCCCTGGTCCTCTCGAACATCTGGACCTTGTTACAGTGGAGCCAAATCAAAGGACGCATGCAAACATTTGATACATCATCCCCTCATGCCAAGCATTGTAAGAATAAGGGGGCTAGGTTTTTAACTTTGCCTTCAGTAGGCTATTTTGGGTGTTTTTATAAGAAACATGCTCAGTGGTGCTCACTTCCTTTTCATGATGAGTAAGGAGATCAGTGGTTTGCAGCCAGAGATCTGTATGTTGGGGTTGTTAAAAGAAAAATAACATATGGAGGGCTGCATGTCTGAACAGGATGAGATGCCTCTGTTACACATACACATGCACACACGCACACACACTGCCTAAAGCTGACAGTGTCCTTTGAAGGCTTTGGCCACAGACCATAACATAAACACCACACTGGGATATGTAGCACACTGTGGACGGGCGTCTTTGGAAAACATCCTCTTCAACACGCTATCATTCCTCAAGTCTTCTAGTATATAAACCTGCAGAAACGGAAAAGGGACCATACTCAAATTATTAAGAGGGGTTCAGACAAGGAGGTGGGTTATGCATTTTTCCTTTTTGCTGAAGGAGCCGACACAGCCGGCTATGCGACTCGGGCGCTCATATACTCTCATACACTACAGGTCATAGCATTATCTGATCTAATTCATATACACAGTATTTTCATTAAGTGAAATGCAATAAATTTTTCTCTTTCTGTGAAAGCCATTTACTTAGCAGCTCCTTATTTAAAAATGAAGTGGCTGAAATATTCAGTTAACAATACATATAATAATACAAAAAATAGATTAAAATTTCTTTCCTCGATTTCAAAAAATCATGCAAAATCTCCTTCACCTGTTTATATAACACTCAAATGTTGCTGCAGTCTTGCCCATCACCACCTGCTCTTTATGCCATCTATGAATTTTCAAAGAAATTTTCTTTCTTTATTTAAATGTAGGTCCCTCAGGTCATCTGGCACGCTTATGAATGCAGGCAACTTCCATGGAAGTTGTGCAACAACAAGAGAGAAACCCTTGGAAATAATGAAGTGTGGTGTGTCCCTTGACAGAACCTTGCAAGAGGAAAAAAAATTATATCCTTCAAAGGACTTGAGGGAAAACTTTATGTTGCATTTCTTGTTAGCTGAGCAGGCTGCTGTTTTTTTTTTTTTTTCCAAAGTGCTAAAAGGCATAAACAGAGCCTAATTGGTAGAGAAAACAGTTAGATAGCCCATTAAAACAGGGATTCTGATCCAATGAAGCAGTGAACATGGAGTTGATTAGATCTGGTTTTGTCATCCCATCTGTGCTTTGTTAGAAAAAGACAGACTATGACAAATGGGTCATATATCGTAATCTCAAGAGACAGACTTTTAAGCACGCAAGTGTGCCTCATAAACAGAGCTGGGCCACTGTATTAGGGACACATTGGCAGGCAGAATTGGATATAAAAAAGTCTTTGTGTTCCAGTCAGCAGTTTCCAGTGAAATCTGAAATCCCTGCGTGTGTCTCCCGGTCTCCCTGTGGATGGTGAGATTTGGAGATAAATAGTTGGAAACATATCTGCAGCCACAAGTTTCAGAAGAAGAAATAGAAATGATGGACCGGCTTATGGAATACAACATGTGATATAGATCCACTGTGAGCTGGCAGTGTTGGCAGGCAGGATTTTTGAACGCAACTAAACATTAATAATCCCATGGAAAGCTGTAAAATGCAACTCAAACAGCACCTGCATCTACACTATTAAAAAGGAATGTTCTTAAAGCAGGAACATGCAAGTATAGTACGTACACTTATGCACACTAATTAACTTTATTAACTTAACGGCACAATCACACTTCTCTCATCACTTGTCACTTCAAATAAAGATTATGCTTCTCTGTGAAGACTGATTGCTTTTTATCAGTCTTGTGCTGAGAAGAGACCACTCAGCATTAATAGGCTTTAGTTCTGATAAACACAGTTCTCAGTTTAGCCTGATAATCCAACTGAGCACAAAAGTCCAACATCAATGTAAAATCATAATTCTCTTTCTCTTGAGGACTGAGAACGGTGAGTCAGGGTTGGAAAAAAGCTGCACATTAAATACCAAGCGGTTCTTACTCTTGTGCACTATTTCTAAATCATAATATGCGCACTCTATGCATTGCATGTGCATCTGGAGCATTGGAGGTCCAACTAAAACGCAGAACATTTACAATAAGAAAGAGCGCTCCTTTAGAGCAAACGTTTCCATTACCATCATTCACATCCATGAGTTTAGAAAAACATGGAAGCCATAAACTAACTTTATTGGGAGAACTCGAGACCCCGGTTCCTCCTGCTCATGTTCTAGTGTTGGCATGTTGGAATTAGGTCATTTCAAGTAAACCAGAACACGTGAACCTCAGGGAGGCCGAGAGGAGGAGTTTGGTCACTGATCCTCACTTTCACCACGTCAGGCACATCATATGAGCAGCTCTTCTCTACTCTTTGACTTATAACTTGTTAGAAAGTGTGATACATGTTCTTCTGCCCTCACCATGCATGTAAGTGCACAGCTATGCAGTGAGCTAAACTCGCTCCCTACAAAGGCTGAAGAGAGCCGCTGGTCTTTGAGGTTTGTTCTGGGAGCACTGGTCAAGCTGTGATAGTGATTACAGATCAAAAGATGATGAGTTAGACCAAATGTATTACTGATGCAAATGCACTACGCAATCAATATCTGCACTATTGTTTAACATACTTTTGTACAAGTCATTGCTGACTTTCATTCAAGTTTCAAATTTTCAAGTTTCATCCATTCATTCACCACAACCTCCTTCAGTCACCTGACTTTCTGGCAGAAAGCCCTGAAGACAAACTTGTCATGAGTGCAATCAAAGACAGATTGGATAAAGATTTTTGGCTCTTACAAACATGACAGGCTTAAAACGATGAGGCAGGAACATCATTTACATGTAGATATACATACATTTCATGAATGTGTTTTTTTATATTTAGAAAATGGATGTTGAGAAAGATGAGTCTTTGTTCGTGAAGTGGATGTCACAGTGTGACGGCAACCATTTCACAACCAAAGACACTGTCAATAAAATGTCATATTAAAAAAAAAAAAAAAAAGGAAAGTGCGTCTGCTTTTTTCACAGTGGTAATATGATCAATATTACCTGGTTTGTAACAAAGAGGGTCTGACCGGATGATTATTGGACGTGGCGTCCAACCAGAACCATTTTTGGCTACGACACGGTGTCACCGGTGTTTTCTGGGTATTACTGTGATCCAAAGGCACAAGTGATAAAGTCTGCCAGCCCATGGTTATTGTAAAAGAGCCCACATGGGACAAGCAGGGGCCACTTCAATGACAAAACCCACATCAGATATAAAACAGTTTCCGTCACTGGTTTATGTCATTCACAGGGTTAGCAAAAGTGCACAAGAGGGTCTTGTAAAGCAAGAACTTATGGGAAGTTATATTTTTGGGCTGGAAACCTCCATGAAGAAATGTCCTCATTATTTGAGGACATTAAGAACCAATTTTTGTCCAAGCAATTATTACTTATTACCAGGAAAAATGTGCCACACTCTGTTGTGAAGTTTGGATTATATAAGTGTGATCAGTATCAAACAAATCTGTAATTGTAACCATGTTAGTGTGGAAAAAGGCTGTTTGATTTATGAAGGCTCCCACAGTGAAGCCTCACAGATCTGTGCCTTGGAAGACATCTAAAAATCAGACGCAGTGAGATCACAACAACTTGAACACAAATAAACTCACACACATTCTGTCATGCGGGTTAAGAATATTTCATTACACACTCGTGTGAGCCCGAAGCCACTGCGAGAATGCCAAGCTGAACACTGGAGTTAACTCCACAGACCATCTGTGCAGTTGGGTTTTTGTGTGGTCACGCCTGCTGGGTGGGCCGTCGTGGAAGTACTTAAGATACTGAATCAGCAACAACCATCACCCCGCCTGATGATCATCAGCCCGAGTCTGTGCTGTACGCCATCCCATCGCTGCACGCCACTTTCAAGCCTCATCGCCCAGTAGAGCCAATAAAACCGCACAGTGTGGACTCAGCCAGCCGTCCAGCCAAGTCTGGCTTAACTTTTGAGAAAGACGCTGACCACAGAGAAGGTGGTATGTGACTGCCAGCTCAGGCCGGTGTAGCTGCACTGCGGCCCGTGTTTACACTAGTTACGTAACATTCAACCCTGTTTCCAGAAAAGTTGGGACGCTGTGTAAATAAAAACAGAATGTAATCATTTGCACACAAACTGTGTTTACTGACAACAAAGTGTTCCTGAGCTCATCTACTAATATCCTTTATACAATCATGTGTTCACAAAGTGGTGAACCTCGCTCCATCCTTGCTTTTGAACGACTGAGCCTTTCCAGGATGCCCCTTTCACATCCAATCATGACACTATCACCTGTTACCATTGAACCTGTTTACCTGTGGAATGATCCAAACAGGTGTTGTTGGAGCGTTCCACATCTTTCCCAGTCTTTAGTTGCTCCTCCCCAACTTGTTTGGAACACGTTGCTGGAATGACGTTTATGAGGTGAAACATTAAATATATTGTCTCTGTGGATCAGCAAATTCTCACATTTGGCTTTATTAATCTTTTACACAGCATCCCAACATTTTTTGAATTGGTGTTGTCGTATTAAATTAACTTTTGATCAATAGATATCATATTCCAGGTTTCCAAAGTACAAAGAAAACACATTGTCTCACTCACTTCTGGTGCTATCTTGTCATGCAGGGAGTTTTTATTGCATCTGCTGAGGTTTTGAGGTGTCACCTCTCTGATTTTTGTTGCTATCCAGTAAAATGACTATAAAACGTGCTCCAAAGCACCGAGTAAACAGTCTTGTTCAACACATTTTTAAACTGCTACTCTTTGATTTTTCAGCAATTCAAATACATCTGTCGTTGTGCTCACTAACAGCTGTTTCCTCCTTTGCAAAAACATCGAGGCGCATCAGAATCTTAAGAATGGGGAAGTCATCTTCCTGAGCCAGAAAATTAACAACATAAAAATACCCACAAAAATGGCGACAAGCTTGAATGTGACTACAGGTTGTTGTGAATCAATACACATATTAATAATAATCTCTTATATCAGCATATCTTGCATGATTTCTATAGAAGATTTTAAAAATATAGAAGATTTTCTGTAGAAAATTTCTCAAAATTTGGCCAAACACCAAAACTACATGACGAGCTGCATCAGAGATGAGAAAATCAGTTTCCGTCTAATGTGAGTGAACTGACACTGTAATACTGTGCTGTAGTTATTCCTGCTAATATAAAAGTTGCTGTAAGTATGTTCAGGCAGGCCGAGCGGTTCTGATATTTTCCTCTGCAGCAGCTGTACAGATGTGAATACACAAACACATGCCTGATGTGAAACGGTCATCTGAAACACTTGAGGGCTGAGTCAATGGAAAAACTCCACATGGCTGGCTTCTTTGCACAACACGCAGACATTTTTCAGTATCTCCAAAAATACAAGTACTAAAGCATAAACAAGAAAAACACTGAGTGGTGCGCTGGTTCGCGGCCAACGTAATCGCAGCCAGAGCAACCGACGCAGCGCAGCCAGGTCTGAGAGTGGGATCGAGAGCAGCACCGTGACTCACAGCACAACAAAGAAAAATACACATTTTTCATTTGACTTTTCTGCTGTTTTTCAAAGAGAGGAAGCAGCGAGGTTGATGTTGGCCGTCTCTGCAGCCAAAAAGACTGAGTGTAACACTGAGCCATATGTAGAACGTCTTCACCCAGCCTGTCTCAGACAGTTGACAGAAAATGGAGTCAGACACTTCAAGTACTTGTGTGTGTTACTCTTGTGATGGAGCCAAAACCTGCTGTGAAAGGAGAGCTTAACAAACATCCATTATGTGAAAGAAGACACCCAATCAGACGATGGTCGGTCGCAGGCGTGTTGTTACCATTGGCCAACGTATCCCTTGGGGACATGTACTGTAGGAGCGGTGTGAAGCAGTTTGACGAGGTGGTTAAGCCTATTCCGGTCAAAGCAAGTATGGCCGTATATATAAAACCACTTAGTGACAGAAACTCCACTGCAGCTCCAGAGCTGTCATGTTTTATGCCTAAAATCTTTTTTCATTGACATGCCGAGTTAATAGGAGCTCCTTCTATAATGTCTGCATAGCAATGTCTGCACTGGATTTGTCTAATAAGTGCCTGTTACAGATGGAAGTCAAGGCAGCTGGAACACATTTTGATGTCCGAGCTTGATAACAAATGGAGCCATGCAGTAGTTCAGGCAGGGACTGAGGGAGTCACATGTTTCATATATCATCCAATCATATATTAAAACTTTCACGTCTGACACCAGGCGGCCCATATTAGCACTCTTTCATATCTGCATACACCAATGCTGAGCACTGGATCCCTGCTGCTTCCCGCACATGTAACCATCCACCTCCCAAACTGCTTCTTGTAGTCAGATTTATGTCAGTGTTTGTGCACGTTAATTCAAATGTTGCTTCAGGCTCTGCCACGGATAAGATATGGTTACAGTGCAGTCAGTGTGGTTGTGGTTAGGTAACTCAATTATGGTTAAAACTGAAAAAAAAAAACCAACAACAATGGTTGGTTAGCAACAGAGCGCTAACTCTACTCTCCTACAGGAAGGTCAGAAGCACCCCCGTTCACACGTATGGACCCAAACACACAATGGGAGTTATTGCGAATTTAGGCAATTTGCTACCTCTACTAAAAGACTCAAAAGCCAAAAAGTCTAAGAAGACTTTATGGACATGTCCTCTGGCCTGTGGGACCAAAGACTTCTACTCCACTCGACCACATAAAAGAACTAAAAACAAAATGTAGGAAAGCTGATTGTTGACATAAACAACATCCAGATTCTCTCTGATATCACTTTATCAACATACAGGGAGGTAAATGAGAAAAACTATGCGTATACTGTAAGCTTATAGAAATAACTGCCCATTCGTAGCTTAGCATGTAAATTATGTAAATGCTCCTGAGAGACGACAGTGTGCGTGAATGCACCGTTGCTGTCCGCCTCGGTACATCAAGGCCTCATTACTCCCTGCTTTGGTGGCTAATGTTGGCAGCAGACATAAATTATGCCTGACAGAACTGTGGAGAGTGAATATAACTCATATAGATACTGGGCTATGGAGACAGTTTGTCTGCTCTTTGATAATGAAGGATGTAAGACTGAAAAACAAAACTTATTTTCAAACTCTTTTATGATCTCATGTTTAGTTGCATGTATTGTTAGATCTCAGTTAAAAACATGCTGATTTGCACTGAGCTTGCACCGTGTGAACACATGCCTGCGCTGACTGGTATGATGTGCTGCAGCAGACTCTGTCTTATCGTTATCACTCTCTGTATTTCAGTCATTATCAGCTGAATCAATGCGAGCGTTAAACAAAGAACTGCTCTTTAGGGTTTGTTCAGCCGACCTGCAGCTGACCTGCGCCCGCTCCCCCCCGCTAACGCTCTCAGCACAAATCCTCATGGCATGCTTTACGCCGGCCCCTGCTGGGACGCAGTGATTTGTGCCGTGTCTGGGAAGCATTCCCGCCTGCCTGTCATTGGCTGATCCTGGATTGACCCACCATCCTTTCGACCAGTTACAGATCTGTCCTGCAGACTTCGCAGGTCTGGGATAAGATCAACAACAAGTCAAACCAGCAGTGCTCTGTGTCGTATTATCTGTCTCTCTCTCTCCTTTTGTTGCCCTGTTGTTAACTTTTTTCTTCTTCTTTGTAAACCTTTAATGTTTTCTCCCTCTCCCCTCCTTTGACTCACTCTTTATTGAAAACATGAGCGCGTAATCTTTCATTAGGACGACATGCATGCATGCATGCCCTGGAGGGGCTTGTAACAGGCAGGCATTCTGAAAACATTCTTTTCTGGTAATAAAGTCCCCGTAAATTAAAACCACTTGCTGTTTTGCTCCCAAAAATAAGTCGGGCGAGGAATGCGACTCCTCAGCTGAAAATAAAACTGTTGACAAATGTTTCCCCTTTGAATCAGAAAAAATAAAGCATATTAATAAAAGCAGAAACAACAACTGAGCAACATGGAGATAAAGAAAGCAGTTTATCTTTGTGAAATCACCTCCACTTGAGGTTGTATTTTCTCTTTTGCTGCCCCCCTCCTCCCCCTCTCTGCTGACACAGCACAGCCCGAGCACGGACCCTGAAGGCCCACAATGCCCACTCCCTCTCCACCTCTCTCTCTCTGAGTATATAGGCCTGCACTGAATAAACTTCCAGTAGGGACACAGGAAGTGGCTCAGCACCTTCTCAGGTTTGGACATACTCCCAGTGGAATAATAGACCTCTTGTGGAAAGCAGATGTCAAAATGAGTCAAGGACCTCATTCCTCTCCGCACATACAGAAACCAGGACAACATATTTCTCTGCCAGGACGCAAGTATGTGTGGAAACTACAGACAGATGACAAATGGAAGGAATAGGTCAACATTTTGGAAAATACTCTATTATTTAAACTATTCAAACTCTCATGACTGTGTGATAGCTGGAGCCGGGGGTGATTTGAACTACACTGATTCTGTTCAAAGCACCGCTAAAGCTCACCACCTGACACCTTTTATCTTGCCTCTTTGTCCTGCACTGAAATATTTACACCTAGCTAGCTGTTTCTATCTGCTTCCAGTCTTTATGCTAAGCTAAGCTAACCACCTCCTGGCTTTAGCTCCCTATTTAACACACAGACATGCGAGTGGTATGAATATTTCTCTTCCAACTCTCACTATGAAAACCAACAAGCATACTTCACAAAATGTTTCTATTCCTTTAAAAGAATGACTAAATTAGCAGACAAAAGACAAATACAGATGAATCCACATCGGCCACAAGGAGTCACTGAATGGTTTGATGGGTATGATCATATGTCATGGCCTTCACAGTTACCAGATCTCAGGCTGCTGTTTTTGTGTAACCCGTCTGTACCGCAGCTCCATTCTGTTCTTGTTGTGTTATATGAGAAGTAACGTGACACTGATATGTTTTGACATGTGTCAAGTCCTCCTTTAAGCCTCGCTTCTGTGCAGCTGCTCAAAAAGTGGTCAAGTAGCCGAGGAAAAAGCACAGATGTTACAAATAAATAACGTGCTCTGTAAATCTTGCCTGAATTGCAAAAATTCTTTAAAAAAAATCTGGTTTGCAACCCAGAAGATTCTCCAAACTCTCCTCCTCTGGTAAAGAAAGTCAAATACAGGCGGCTGTAGGACATGTGTAAATTGACCGTGATGACACACAATGCGGACTCCTACTGCACCCACACTTCCTGACATACGACTGCTGAGTGCCTGGATGACACACATGCTCTGAAACACCTCTTAAACCAGAGGAACCGCTGTGACCGTTTCAACCCAGACTAACTTGATCTCTGCTCTGGGACAGAAGCAGGAGAAAGTTATCAGGAGATGCTAATACATCACACTGAAGTTATGGTTCTTCACAGCTACGCAATCAAAGAAAATACAGAGCTAAAAGAGCACATGATTCGATTTATGAGCACTGAATTCAAGCAAATGGTCAGTACAGATGGTGTGGTGGAAAATATAGAAAGTAAAGAAAAGTTATTTTGATTAACAGAAGAGAGTATCATGACTGGGTATGAAAGGGGCATCCTGGAAAGGCTCAGTCGTTCACAAGCGAGGATGGAGCGAGGTTCACCACTTTGTGAACACATGATTGCATGAAGGATATTACTACATGGGCTCAGAGACACTTTGCTGAGTGGACACAGTGTGTTTGCAGATGATTGCATTCTGTTTTTAATGTTTTACACAACGCCCCGACTTTCTGGGAGTTTGGGTTGCTTGCAGCTTAAAAAAATGCAGTACTTGATTTCTGTTCTCACATTGTCCATGAATGCATTCCACAGAGAGACATGGATTATTTTGTTAAATCACTCTCCACAATAAGCACTCAGATATTTGTGCCAACATCTGAAAACAAAAATTTAAATACTTTATTTATGTGCATTGGACAGAGGCACCTTCAGGCATATCAATCATCCTAAATGGAAAGTTGGCCTCATCTTGATGGACTACTCATGCTGAACGGTCTTTTCAGACCCAGTTTAATATCTCAGAGAAAAGTTTTGGGTTCGTTTTCAAAAGTGGGTTTTGCGTATTTTGCTAAAATCTCTCTTGGAGGAAATGACAGTGTCAGGAGATCCGCTTCAACTCAAGGAATGTGTTAATGTAACATTTCTGAACGTGCTGCTCGCAGCTGGGGAGTGACCAACATCTGGCCAACGTGTATAACTTTTATTGCCTGATGAGTGGGTGAGATTGTGAACCTGTCTGGAACATTTGGATGTGAGAACCACAGACAGTGAAAGAAATCGGCAGACTCATTTCATTTGGTTTTAGACCAAGTTGTTATGTGTGTTTTTGTTCCAAGTGAAACAAAAGTACACTGAGATGCTGATAAGGTTGCAAAGTCAGTGCACTGGCCAGGAACACCCAGGATGCTGCGGTTACCCTTTCCACTGTATCCCACTGCTGTTAGAGCAGAGGAATAAAAATGAAAGCAGCAGCCAAAAATAAGTTAGTTTCTGGGAAACGAGGTGTGGCCTTTAAACCCTGCGGATTATTGTAGGTGGGTTCCAGCCAAGCAAAATATTATATAGCAAGAAAATATTCTTTACGCAATAATGCAGAGAATTAATGTCACTGATGTGTCATGAGGGATATGAACCAGTGGTGGTGCTCTTTTAAGTTCACAGCTGGAAGTCAAGAAGTCACTTACCAAACCTCTTATAGCCAAAGGACTGCACCTCCTCCTCATCAGCAAAGTCGTCTGGAAGGAGACAGAAATAAATTAATTATGAATCAGAGATATGAAAAGCTATGAAAGGTTATAGCATAGTTAATCAGTTTAAACAGAGACAGAGCCACTACATTAAGTTACGTACGTGTTTAACCATCTAAATGATTAAATTCATGCACAAAAAACATTATTTTCCAGAGCTCTCGCAGTCTTCATCAGCAGATGGAGTTTGCCCAGTTTTCTGCAAACTCAGCGAAATGTTTCTGCTGATGAAGACTGTGAAGTGCTATTGAAAGCTCAAGTGAAATGCTGGTAAGAGGAACTTGAGTTATTTTATATCCAACTACTGTTCCCAAGTGAACTTTCACCATCAGTTTCCATCCTGTTCTTCCTCTTCAGATGCTGTATTCTTTTTAAAATATCAAATTTTCAGAGCTTGTACCAAAAAACACAGCCTGCCTCGCTCAGATCAGCTCAGCTCTTTTATATAAACTGGCTTTTTCTTGCACTTGGTGGGATTGGTCCCACCTCCCATGGCCTGACAGGCCCTGAGTGACGTCTCCTCTTGAGCAGCGCTTGTGGGAAAGTACTTTGCCAACATCAAAGCTTTTTTTTCTGTGTCATCATCCATGGCCAGTGAAAATAAAGAAAAACCACATGTCGCAAGGATCTCCAGAAAAAAAAATCTCTTCATCCATAGTGCCAAAAGCGAGGAGGTGTGGCAATATGACAGCAATGGTTGCCCACCAGAGTAGTTTGGCTAATTATCATGAAAACAGGTGAATGAAAGCTAATGCTTCTTTTTTGTGCATGTGTCTGCCTGAATTAAATATGTAGTCTGGAAAAGCTCAGAAATGACTGTTCCTGGGGCTGTAAGGAAGCCCAGTGACAGGAAGCAGAGTGAGTTAAGAGGTGACAAGAACGATCCAAACAAAAAAAAAAATCTGAAAGCACACGTTATGAAAAGAATTTGTCCTTCCCAATACCCCCAATACCCTGTTTCCTGTTTGTGTTTCTAAGCAACATGATGTCCCATTGCAACGGTAATGTAACTGTAAGTATGTCTGGCTTTTCTAGAGTTTCTCCAGGAAACGGAGTCCATCACAGTTTACCCAAAGGGTTGAAAACTGACCGGATTTGAAAACAATATGAAAACAGATGAGTCAGGCCCAGTGTAATTTGTGTAATTTGGATTTTGGGATGAATGTTGCTGTATGGAGCCATGATACTTAAAATGGATTGCTCAACATCGCAGGAAGAGATCCCAGCGAGCACTGATTTGGTGATTGTTCAGGTCATAGGACGTCAAAGCATCTTTGGTAAAACTGGGACAGATTTTGTTGAAAAAACACTTCGTAGACATTAAAATTAACTCTGGGTTAGAAAGCATTTTAATGACTGTATTTCAAGGTACACCTGCTCTACACTGACATGCAGTCATTGAAACGCTCTTGAAACAATTATCATGTCTGGCCATCAGACATCTAAGAGACCAAATTTAGCTCAGCTACACATCTTTTGGCACGCAAATCACTAAATAAGTGCTGGGATTGATGACACACTACGATACGTCGTCATTTTTAGGAAAACGGCCGCTAACTGCACTCTTATAGTGTTTGTCCTTGTAGTGGCCATTTGTCCATAATGAAAAACACGCACATTTGACATCAGAAGGCCACTGATGGACCAGAGGAATGAGCAGCCAAAAGAAGTCCATTGTCTCTGTTGTTACTCTTTTTGGTTTTTCCAGGACTTTCAGCCACATCTCAAGGTTTTCATCATGAACATATTCTATGTACTGCTGAAAGCTCCAGGGTCAATCTATCTGTCGGGGTCAAGTTTTTTGGGCTACTCGCCTTCCTACACTTATATAAGCCTGAGGTGTCTGCAGCGCCACCCAGCTTTTCAAAAACAAAACAAAGCACTAGAAAAAGGAAACACCAGGAATAGAAATAAAGCCATCCCACGACAGTCCCTGAAAAACAATAACATGATGGTGCTCGTGTTAAGCCCCATCGTCCCTCACTGCAATTACAGTAGCAACAGGAAGTGGCCAACATGCCAGTCACATCACAGATTTAGTGTGAGGGCAGAGAGCTGTTTACACTCATGCCCACAATGCGGAGCTTTATGTTCGTGTTCTCAGATGAACCACAAGGTGGCAGGAGTCATGTGGTGTTTACACAGCGTGACAAGAGGCCTGCGTCTTGACCTCACAAGTGCCTTTGGAAGTGGATGAGAAAGCTCACACAAAATTACACAACTGAGGATCACGTCTGAGCAAATTTTGTGTAAAGCTTTATTTAAAATGAGGAGTTGATGCCCACTGATCACCATGACGCACGCACTTTTTGGTTTGTTATTCTGTGTAATTTGTTGAAAGGCAGCGTGTCATTGGCTGAGGAGTCCACCACAAGAAAGCAGTTCATGTACGGGAGTTAAGCCTGACTCAGTATTTCCTTCTGAGCCTCTGAATTCTTTAAGCCAACCCAAACGTTTGATCCATTACGCACCAGCGCAACATAAAACTGGAAAGAAATCCGTTTAAAACCCGCCAAAAATAGCTTTTATGACAAGCACAGACTGGCTGAAGTGGCGCTCTCTTAATCAATCCATAATCATGCGTTTTTGGCTCTGTTGTGAGTCGCTCTGTTAGTGTAGGTTAGTGTTTGATGCGCAGCGGAGACCAGATGCAAAGAAAAAAAAAATCCCAAACAGTCCTTTAATTGAAACCAGATGTCAGACGCGAGTTGTGGCCCACGCATTCCTCGCGTCTCAGACTGAGAGAAAGAGGCAGAAAAGTGACAAAGAAAGTGCGAGAGGAATGTTGTGCGAGCGGAAAGTAGATCAAACGATCATCAGTGCCACTGCGGTGCGCGCCTCACATCATTTCTGGCTAATTTAGGCGCCTGAGCGAGCCTACCTTTCATTGTGGTTTA
Source organism: Chaetodon trifascialis (assembly GCF_039877785.1). NCBI lineage: Eukaryota > Metazoa > Chordata > Actinopteri > Chaetodontiformes > Chaetodontidae > Chaetodon > Chaetodon trifascialis. Next base: position 8,483,832 of record NC_092066.1, read on the forward strand.
CAGGACTCTACCGTTGTGAAGCTGTTGTTTGAAGTTACATCCACAGCATCGCAGTGGCATTTGCCCAAAAGCTCCCTGTGAGCGCACGGCACCTTGGATGTGCGAGTATCCCAATATCCACTGTCTGTGTTGGAGTAGTAAGAAATATCAAAGCTCCATCCGTGACTCTTTGCTCTGCAGACGATCTCCTACAGCGCAGGTAACTTCAGCGTCACACCTCAGATGCTGCGGCACAAAGAGGGACTGAACTTTGTTGCAAGCGGGGAACGCAAGTGGGAGTTGCAAGAGCCAGAGGAGGAAAAAAAAAACTATCTTGTGATTTATCTGGTAGTTGGGAAAGATGCCGAGGTGAGGGTGTATCCCAGTCCAGCTCAGCACTCCGGTGGTACCCGCAGCGGTGACCGGAGAAACTGGAAAAGTGTGCAGGAGTCCAAACGTGAGAGGAAGTGGTGCGCCCGTAAGGCTGCTTGGAGAAACCACGTGTTCCCACATCTGTGCGCACCGTGTGCACCCCTGGTTGCCCTCTCTCTCTCTCCCTCCCTCTCTCCCTCTCTCTGTTTGTGTGTGTGTTTAACATTGCGCACAGTTATGCCGAATAAGCGCCAGTAACAGTGTCGCTGTGAACTTTTATAGTATGGCACTGCCTGACAAATCAAAGATTATCAGACATAAGTGAGACCAGGTTTCAGCTTTATTATCCGCATGTGGTGCTGCGGTGGGTGTCAAAGCCAAAGCAGCCATGTATTGTGTTGTCTCACATTCACATCACAAATACACACTGGGGCATTTTCTTTAGGTACGATTTTATTAATGGAGGATTAATTGTCATAACTGCAATTCGAATATTGAATAGAGGGACGAGTCGGTCCACAGAGGTGCCTAAACCTGAATTTTATTCCCTCCTTTGTAGATTTAATTTTGATTGGCTGGGTTTGATGGGTTAGAGTCAACTGAGTGTAATTTAATGTGTACTGAAATGTTAGTTTTGGTAAGGATTTCTCACAAAGTGTGGCACTTTTATTTTGAAATTCGGCAAATTTAAGTTTGAATTTCAAATACATGATGATGATTTATACACAAATATGCAATTCCCACTAACAGAGTTTGCATTAGCCTATTTAATCCTAAACGCTCTTGCAGAAGAGGCGTACATTAATATTTTTGTTAAGTCAACATGATGAACACGTTAGCAAGCACTTGCCTGTTTACACATCTGGCAGACAACATTAACGTTAATTTGGAGCCTTGTTTCCGGTGACCTGGTGAATGTAACCCATTATTCACTCTCTTTTAGCTCTATTTTTGGTCTCCACCAACTAGTTAGTGTAAAGCAGGTTTGTAGGGCTTTTTCACTGAAATAAGCTGCCTGCTGTACAGCTGGAAACAACGCTGATAAGAGGAGCAGGAGTGAACCAAAACAGCAAAGTTATGAGCCGTAAAAGCAAAACAATGAGCTGAAAGATGCTGGTTTCCATTTCTTACACACTTGATGCTCATTACTGAGGAAATATCTGCTATACATCCTCTATTGAGCTTTGAGCTGCACTGAGACATAATTTACATCAATCCTGTTCCCTCAAACAAAAGTCTCAGACCTGCTGGTTCCCAGTTCTTAACTGTTTCATCCATTACTTCAGGTCTCTGTAAAGCGGTTTATCCTCAGCACCTGTTTATCTCTTCAGTTCAGGACTCCACGCTTTGATCGGCACCACTCAACTTAACACAAGCCCACATTGTGAGCTGGTTATATGGACCTGCTGCGACACTTTGAAGTTTATAAAACTCTCCAACAACTCAAACATGCTCTCACAGAGATGTTGATCAAACTAACAAGGATCAATTCCTAAAGACCAGCATGTGCAGAATGATGACTGTGATTTGCATTAACTCCTCTGTCAGTGATTGGGTGCTTGTAGCCTCAGACCTTGTCATTGTCAACTGCTTTATGTTTAGGTCAACCATGGGAGAACATGGGATCAGCGTCTCTCCCCGCAGTGTTATGAGAACCAGGTGCTGAAGGTGTCAGAGGGGCTGCAGGCTGAGCTGAGCTGTTTTCCATTATCATCTGGTGAGGACCATATTTTCTGGGTCACAGCATGCAAAGAGGGCACATTTTTTAGGTAGATGGGGCACCAGTGAGGAGATGGGGACAGAGGAACCCTTTCACCCCGAGTCCCTCACGTCCAATCAGGAGTGGAGATGCTAACCTGCTTCCTGCTGAGACGAGTGTTTCCTTTGACCAAAAATATTCTGGATTCACATCTGGATATAGATCCAAGAATGGCTGGTGGTAGTTCACACATAACAGACTGAAGTTACCAAGCACTTCAAAATAAGGGCTTTGTGATCCTGGGTTGGTTGAATATTTACGTGTTAAGGATGCAGCTCTGCAGCAGTTAGCGCTCAGCACATGGCTCCGGTCGAGCAAAACAATCTCCTCTGATCCTGCGATCTGCTCTCTTCTCAAGTACATCATAATAATCCCACTGACAACGTCCCTCACCAATCCAACGGCAGAAACAATATGAAGCACAGCTCACTGTGATGACACCACTATTGTGCATGTTAGGGCTGTGTGTGTGTGTGTGTGTGTGTGTGTGTGTGTGTGTGTGTGTGTGTGTGTGTGTGTGTGTGTATGAATCTTTAATTGAAATATTTTTGGGACAAATAGTACATTTTCGTACAATAAAAATAAAAAACTTCTCTGCACCTCATATGAAAGACGTTACATCACTTCCATTTCACTTCTTTCCCTCCTCTGTCGTCCAGCTTTCTGTATAATAATAATAATATGTCTGATCTTAACTGTGCACTTTGGCCTCTGAACCCGTCTTATGTGACGTGTGCTGGCACCACATATCAAACAAACTCACTTTTCCCACGTGTCTGACATGACTAAGCAAACTCTTATGCAAAACAAGCGTGTTGAATGCTGGATTAACAGGCATCAACATCAAGCAAAGACTGTAATAGGATAAAGCTCGAGTGGAAAGAGCATAAATAGACTTGGCCTGATCAGGATAACTTCACAACTGCTGTCCACACGGAGCATTTTGTTTATTCCTGCAGTGGAGACGCACCGTCACTCATCTACTGGTGAGTTTCTTCGTTGTGACGGTCACTTTGGGTCTTTTTGATTAGGTATAACCTTGAACTTGGTGTTTTACTACCATTGAATGTAACATTTTAATCAATGTCATGATAGGATGTTATCAAAGTGAATATCATATCGATAAATTGATGTTTCTTATCATTTGAACTGCTCATTATGCTTGCTTGCTACTTTTAAGTCATATTTTGGATTAAGACTGAGAGTTTCATCAGTTTGTGCCTCTTTAAATGTATTTATCGTTCATAGTAAAACATTTATGTGTTTATGTAGCTCTTGCGCTCACTTTAGTGCCTCTTAGAAACAATAGATAGATGTGTTGTGGAATAGGATATAACAGAGCTGAGTGTCGCAGCAACTTAAACCCATAATGAAGTAAGTCAAGTGAGTACATCCTCATTTACTGCAAATCCCTGCTCGATGCCAACTTGTGTAAATCCTCTGGGGAAGGGTCTCCTGTTAAGTGAGGCGGGCGGGTTTAGCTCGTCTACGGGTTACCGAATTAACATGTAAACACACACTCTGATATGAGAAACGTCTCGAGGTTTCTTGTAATGTTTTTGGGACTTGGTGGAGTCTGACCTCCTGACACAGCAGATGGTGCAGACACAGCTTGCCAAGTTTTCAAGCTGAGGTGAGCTCTGTGATGTGTCTTATTAGGTGTCTCACCCCCTGCCGCTGACCTCCTAATGGTATCGCTTAAGGTCAGGCTGCTATCAGTCAGTCTGATGAATAACAAATGTCCACAGAGGAGACGAGAGAAATCTTTTACGTTTTAAATCTTTGACTGAAACTTTGTCAGACATGGAAGAAAAAAAAATGCTCCAGCTGTCCAAATATTCACCTCACGCCACAGAAACTGTTTTAAAGTTCACAATATGATATTTAGATTCTACTTATCATGGTATTACTGCACATTAAAGGCTTTACTGAAACACATCTTTGTCGTCAAACTACATGTCCGCGGTCTAGTTATCCTCTGACATATGAAGTATGTGGGACATATGACACTGGGACATGGTTTTCAAGGTCCAGGCAGATGTGTAGCACCACCAAGTGGCAGACCTACATATGGCCATGTGCGGTATTGTTGATGTTTAATCATGCTCAAGTTCAAATCCTATTAGCCTCCTGGGCCAGAGCTGATAGCGCCTGTTGTTTTAGTTTCCCTATTTAAACACATTCTGCGTATGTGTGAACTTGTGTAAGCGGTGAGCTAAATGTGTTCATCCCACAGCGTGCTCGTGGGATTCTGCACCAGTCATAACCGCACTCGTCATGTCTTTTCAGACTGAGGTTTGACGTCCAAGACACAGACAGAGCACAAAAATGAAGCTCCTGCTCGGTGTGGCTGTCCTGGTTGTGACACTGGGGGTCCTTTACTCTGCCCCAGAGGAGCAGCCCTCAGGCCTCTCAGAGGACACCTTAAAAGGTGAGTCAGTCAGTGTCAACACGCAGCTCTTGATTGTTTCATTGAATTATTTTTTGCAGAGTCAGTCACTTTTTCTTGTTTTTGAATGTGAAAAATTTGACAATGTAAGTGTTTATAAAAACCTCTCACCCAGTTTTTTCCCTCCTCCTCCTCTCTCGCAGTGTTGTCGATTAATGGTGAGAAACTTGTGGATGAGGAGGTGAAGAGAGCTCTGTATGGTGTGAAGCAGATGAAGGAGGTGATGTGGAGGAACGAGCAGAAGCACGAACACCTCATGAAGTCCCTCCAACACAGCAGCGAGAAGAAGAAGGTAAGTCCAGCATCAACCTTTCCTCAGAGAACAGAAAGAAAAGCAAGCAAATGAAAACGTTTCCCTTTCTGCCACCAGGGGGCAGCCCAACTGGCTAAGGAGGTGACTGAGAAGCTGGAGGAGGCGGAGGAGCAGTGTAAAGACTCCCTGCAGTCTGAGTGGGAGGAGTGCAGACCCTGTTTGGAGGACGCATGTAAAACCTTCTACACCTCCACCTGCCGCAGGGGATTTGCCACCTTCCATGCCAAAGTATGAAAACTATGATTTTCTTACTCTAACCTCCAAACTCTTGAAGCAGCGTAGCCAAAAATAACAAAACTGTACTCTCGTCAGGTGATACATTTTTTGGAAACAAATCCTTTGCCTTAGTTTGTGCTGTATTCTCCATGTTTACATAGAAGATCACCCGAAATAAACTGCACGAATTTGTGATGAATGACAGTAACACAACTAACAGATGTGACTGAGTGGCAATCAAAGAATCAATAATCGATTGATCATTTTAGCCCTTTTTCATGGAAAAGTGTCAAATATTTGCTGGTTCCACCTTCTGAAATGTGAGGATTTTTCTTCTGCTTTTCTTCATTTTTCACATTTTTGAAAAACATTTTATAGAGTAAAAAAATAATGAAATTGCGGCAAAAATCAGTAGATTAATCAATAATGAAATGAATCGTTAATTGCAGCCCTACTCCAGGCATTCACTCTGTCAACTTCACTGAATGAAGTTTAGTGAATATAACTGCATGTGTGTGGTCTATATGCACTACAGGCTTGCCACCCAACAACTCATGTACCCGACATACATCCCTCACACTCTGAAGACATCTTTAAACAAAAGTCAATAACAATCAATGAAAGGTATCTAGCATTACGAGCTAGCTTAGACTACTGGTAATTCAAAGCACATGCTATCCCCAGAAACTGAAATAATCCTGCAAAGTTGTAAAATCTGAAATGTAATAACTGAAAGGAACTTATATGGCATCGTTAAACACATTTTGAGGAACTCTGCACATCAGAGAGCTCTTTCTGAACAGGCTGACTGACACCCAGCTTGTCTCACACTGCCAGAGCTCTGCGCTGTGTTAACGAGGTGGAGGCTTCAGTCAAGCACCTTCAGGAGTCCTGTCCAATCAGCTGCTGTGAAGCAACGAGCTCACTCCCTGGCTTTCCTTTCTAACAACAATTAATGATAAAATATGGCTGAACTTGCAGGAGTGGATTTTTAAGAAGACAATGGAACTTTTTTGTGGAAAAACCACATCAGTAACACATTATTAGTCAAAGTAGAGTGTTTTAAACGCATTTAAAACATGTCTGGAGGGGATATAAAAAGGTTGACATCATTTTTTGTTGCAGAATTTTCTTTTTTTCTCATTTTGTACCCTGGTAATCCTCTTGACCCTGAGGTTAGTAACCGCAGCCTTAGACAAGCATAAAATAAACTTACCTCCATGCTTTTCATGCTGTAGGTGGAGAACTTATTCCGCAGGGTGTCTCGGCGCTTTGGCCCCCGGGAGCCTGGCATCACTGCAGGGGACATCCTGGTGAATCAGGGCCCTGACAACACCGACACTGAGGTTATCCGCATCGAGGATTCCTTCAACCGCCTGATCAGCAAGGTAGGAACGCTGGTGGACCGCAGCATCGCCCTGGTTTCCAGAATGGGCACCAAGCTCGACAAAGTCCTCCAGAGTGCTTTCCTGAATGACACCGACGCCCTGACGGAGGAAAACCCCACTGATATCTACAACCCCAGCCGGGATTCAGGCTTCCTGCAGGGTGTGGGATTGGAGGAGGTGCTGGACTCCTTCTTCGACTTCGGCAAGAGTGTGGTGGACGAGTTTGGAGCTGTGGTGACCCAGGTGTTTGATGACCTCCATGAGGCCGTGGAGGAAGAGAAGAAGAAAGGTAGGAACAATGCAATAACAATAAGCAACAATACACATCTTAAAGCAACGCCATTCAAAAAACCCCACTAATCTAATTGTTAAATTTTTTTCTCTTTGGTGCAGCGAGGGAAAATTTCCCACGTTTCCTGCAGAACAGGAAGTTGTGCCGAGAACTTCGCAAGCAGACCTCAGAGTGCTGGCGGCTGCAGAACCAGTGTGAGGCCTGCCAGGGAGCCCTGCTCACAGGTGACGCAGCACCACCCTCACAGCTTGTGCTTACTCCACCTTTTCATACAATAGCTCATCTGACCGCTCCTCCTCCCGTCTCCAGAGTGCCCCAGTGTCCGGGAGCTGCATGTGGAGCTGGATGAGGTTTCCCAGCTGCTGGATGTGTCCAAGGAGCAGTATGAAGAGATCTTGTCCATCGTCCAGCGTCACACTGATGAAACAGTCAACTGGCTTAGCAACATGGCGGCGGAGTTGAGCTGGGTGGCTCAGGCTGCGAGCAACAGCAGCACTCCTGACAACATCTTCCGTGTCACCAAGGTGAGAAACGAAGGAATGAACGCAAAGTCTGTGATTTATCTGCAGCAAATGTGAAGCTTCAGCAGTCAGACAAATCAAGTAGGAATCTGCCAACGTTACAGTCTTTTTAATACAAAACTCACTCCAGTAACAAAAAAAAGGACATTTTCTACTAAAAAGACTGGAACTTCAGAAACTACCTGCGTGATTTGGCCAGACTGCTTCAGATAAGTTTAAGAATATATTTTCATCCTCCATCGTTTACAATAGAAAGGACAAAAAAATACTTCTTTCACTCTGCAGGTGGCGCCAAAGAGCCACGATGAACAGAACGTCTCTGTGACTGAGACCAAGGTGGAGGTAAGCATCCTGAACTCCCCCCCACTCATCCTGTCTGTTCCTGGGGAGCTGGAGCTGCAGGATCCAGCCTTCATCCAGTATGTGGCCCAGGAGGCTCTGAACAAGTACAAGGAGATGGTCAGGTGAGAACTGAATGACCTCCACAGTACCGTGAATGACTGGTCCCAGCACAGACTGGTGTCACCCATCAACTCCTTCTAATCTTTCTGTCCATTCACTGTAGTTTTATTTTTAAAATGTTGTCATTAGATACTGAGCTTCTGACAAATCTCACATCAACACATTCTGTTTTTTCAGGTATGAGGACGAGTGAAACTCATTTCTGAACTTCTGCCAGCACTCTCTTTGAGAGCAGAACTAGATTTTGTTCCTGATTTGTAGCGTCATCTTGATGAAATGTAAATACTCTAAAGCTGAACCATGTCAATCACTGCTATTTATTGACTGCAAAAAGAAGAAATTGTACTTTGTATCCATAACTCTGGTGTAAATAAATAAAACAAATAAAATACAAGTAGGAGTGACTTACTTAAAAGTGCCTAAAACGATGAAATGCAGACGCGTTCCACGTGAGGAGTCTTGATGATCAGTAAATGCTTCACCACGCTTCAAAGACGAGAAAGATCAGACTGAATCTGAGCGAGGGTCATTGTCAGAGAATTAAAGGAAAGCTTTGAGTAAAACTTTTATTTTTTCTGTACAAAATCATATTAGTTACCATTCTCATTAATTTCATTATCTTCCCACTAGATGAAGTCCCATCAACAATCATGTTAGGTTCTCGTGAGTGACGCACACAAAGAAACACAAAAAATGTTCACATCTTTGTCCAATCCTGAAGCTTACTGACTGAATGAGAAGATGCCTTTGACATCTTTTCAAATTTCCTATCACGAAGCGTCGGGCAGACAGTGGAAGTACCTCTAAGAACTTATTATTGGACTTTTGGAGTCTCAACACCTATGAAAGCACTAACGTCCTGACCTGACCACAGAGCGTTTGTCCTGTCTGGTTCTCATTACTTCACTCCAGAAGTGATCCGTCATCTCTACAACTGGGAATCCAAATCATAATAAAAAAAACAAAAAAAACATAAGAGGAGCTTGACACAGGCAGAAATCATTTGACACTTTCTCATTTCATAACACATCACGGGTCGACTTTGCATAGTTGCATTTACAAATAAAATTTTTTTTCTTGTTGGCTTTGGATAAACTTTCCCTCCAGCAGACACACAAGTGAAGACATTGAAGGCGCGTTCAGTCACAGGTTGGTGGCATTTTACTGAGGAGAGGAGAAAGAAATGCTACAGCTGCATGGATGATTTACATGATGTGAACTCAACACGCAGATCCTGTGTGGACCATCTACTGTGAGATTACTCATCTACTGCATCTCAGCCTGTGCAGATGTGTGCAATACACAGAGAAATATGTTAGAGTCTTTTACAGCAATGAGAGTTGTGCACCGAACAAAAGACGCTAATTCCCGACAGAAACAAACTCAATCTGACTTAAATTTCACAGCTGAAATGAAATGTCCATTTCGAAACATTTATAAAATGTTAAACAGGAAAAATGTTTTTGCACTTGTATATTATCAAAATACCTCTTTACGATTTCAAGTCCCTGTTTAAATAAAAAAAGTGTAATAAATCAATTTGCCATTCGAGTGACCGTGTTAAAAAGAACCGTGCAAATCACTTCTCATGTCCGCATTCATCCACCTGATCACACCTGCTAAAAATACATCTGTATGCACATGCTGTATGTACACCCGCTCCGACCGCTCAGTACATTCTTGCATCCACAGACTACACCCCTGTCACTTACTCATCTCATCGTTCTCCATCAAAGCTTTACAGTCACAGCACATACTTCAACCACAGTCGTTGGTCACTTATAAAAAAACATACTTACCAACCTACATATTCAAACCAAGCTCATGTACATAAAAGATCTTGACTCCAATATCAAAGAATTGTGATGTGAAATAAAAAAACAATGGGGGGGGGCATTTATCATTTAAAAATGTAAAAAAAAAAAAAAAAAACGCACCTGCAAGTAACCATTAATTTGAAATTAGGAGGAAATCCCTCTCTTTTTGATCACAGTGTTGTGGCCAGTCTGTACGGATTATTCTGATCAGCAGGGTTCCCAGAGCTTAATGTACCAGCACCAATCTGCACAGATGGACACCTCCCCAAACATTTGGTCCCCGGGTGCACAAGGGACAAACCTCTACCTCCCAAAACATTTGCTTCTTGCACTTGCAGATACACCAGTGTGGTTGTGGACTGGTTTGTAGCATTAAAACCTCCTTCTCGGCAGCCTCGTCAAGGCTTTTCTCGTTTGTTGAAGTACTGCTGTCCCAAGCTTTGATTTCCACTGATGTACCTCTGTATGACCCCAGAGTTCACCCACAAACCCCCCAGACTAGAGGTTGTCGCCTGGCTGGTACTGTGGCTCCGTGGCTGTGAAGTAGTCTTCCAAGAAGGACTGGATGTACTCGAAGGTCGGTCTTTCATCTGGCTCCTTCTTCCAGCACTGCCTCATCATCTCATGGAGGGACTCGGGGCACCCCTGGGGGCAGGGCATGCGGTACCCTCGTTCTACCTGCTCAAGTACCTCTCGGTTCACCATACCTACGAGAAACACAAGAAATATGATGTGACCGGACTGCATTGGTACAGCAAATTTAATCAGAAGTACCTTATTTTGAAAGGACTGTAGTCATGCACGCAAAATGGAAATAAATGTTTCGAAGACATGGCGAATTGTCAAGATGGTGTAAAAATGCATTCTGAGACAGATCCATGGGGGGGCGCCACAAACGCGTACCTCAAAATCCAGTGGACAGAATTTCACCCATTTCACGGTGCATGCTATGGGGACAAGTGTTAACCAAAATCTGAAGTGCTGTACTGACTGCACTTCATATTTGCAGACAACTCAAAACGCGTTTGAACAATCCTCATTAAGCTCACTAAAGACATCAGCTGCTATCTCCTGACCATGGACACAGAGTTTCGCTCAAATCTGATGAAGGGGGGACAAAACTTTGAGGACGCAATTACTGAAGGCTCCGTGATGATGAAACAAGTGTGTGCTTGGTCTCACTTCCTGTGTAAACAGAATAAAAATCGCTGAAGGGACTTCTGAAGCCTGAAGCCTGCTGGTTGCGGCTCGTCACGGCTTTATTTGAGGGAACCTTTGGCGAGTTTTCCGGTCAAGAAAAATGGTGCGGTTTTTGATTAGGACACAACCCAATTTGCAGCCTGAAGCCGTAGAAAATGTTGGCACCATGCAGCTGACAGCAGCATGAAAATGCCCACACAAACCACTTGTGGAAAAAAACTCAGCCTCAGGGGAGCAGGGGTTGTTATTTCCTCTAAGAGTCATCACCAAGCTTAAAACAGAGGGCAAAAATACTGTAAATTAAATGTAATTCTACATGTAAGATGTCTCAGCCGTCTCTGGCTCATGTACTAAATGACAGAAATTCCTGTTTAAATCTAATAAAATGTTTATTACTCATCAACTGCAACAATGTCAGAGAAAAACCAAACAGAACTGCTTCATCTTCTGGTCTCTTCCTGCCCTGTCAGAGCACCAGCATCGTGGATTTCTTCCCAGGACAGGAAGACAGTGAGCTGAACCCTGTGACACGGCTCAGAAACGGCCCCATGGGGAGCTCAACTGCAGCTAAAAGAGGTTATGACACAGAGTCAGTGGCACGGTCACAGCCACATCCCCCCTCCCCAGCCTCCATCCCTCGGTGGGAGAGTGGGGATCAGGTTATCTCACACTGGGACAGAGGACAGGCCCAGAGCAACTGCTGAGACCAGGATAGTGGAGTGTCAGATGCTGAGGTGTTAGCGTGATTTATGTCTTGGATCTGAAAACCTGGGCTCTAATAACACGCCTGTCATATATCTGAGTGAGTTTATGTTATCTATATATACACACAGGCTAAAACAGATTAAAGATGATGTGTTTCCATGCAAGATGCTTGGTATGCAGTCTTGGTATACCTGCCTCAAACTGCTGCTACGCTATCAAGCTAGGGAACAGAAATAGAGCTCCACAAAAAGACTGCAGCACAGCAGGACAAGAGCCACAAATGTCTGGTGAGTCATACTACAATTTTGATGAAGGGAAAAAGGGGGGGGGGGGTTCCAGCCCCCAGAATGCACAGCTCTGAGGTGAATTAATTAGACCGAACGGTTTGCACTGAAACCAAGAAAGCCACAGGAGCCAGATGGCCCTCGACAAGAGATGGTGGTTAAGTCTGCCATATGGTACGCTCTGTAATCAGTGCCAGTCCAACAGTGTCAACACCAGACAGGCACTGCAGTGCCGCTCTCAGACAGCAGGGGGCAGAAACGAGCCGACAGGAAGAGCCAGACGTGCATGAGAGAGGCAGGGGTACTTTCCCATGCACTGATAACTCATCAGACATCTGCGCTGACCCACATGAGCAACATGCAGTTCTATTCTGATCCGCATGTGTGAGAAAAAACTAAAAAAAGTCTCAAATGATGAAGAATCAGACCAGCGTGGTGGAATTATCCTGAGGCAAAAATGAATGGACGATTCCCGTTTTCCATGAGGGAAACCTGTGAACACTCCATTCACGGTCTTTGGGAGCAATGTAGTCAAGAGAAGCAGGAAAAGGCTTCCTGTATACAATGAAAGGGAGCGGAGGAAACACGTTACCTGGGTACGGTACTCTGCCCTTGGTCACCAGCTCAGTCAGTAGTATCCCAAACGACCAGACGTCTGATTTGATGGTGAAGCGGCCGTACAGAGCTGCCTCAGGGGCCGTCCACTTGATCGGGAATTTAGCACCTGGAATTAAGAAAATAAAGAGTCAAGCAGGAGGAGTAAGCCTTAAAAAAAGCTGATTATTTCTACTGTTTTTTCATTTTTGGCAGCTTTTTCTGCCCAACCAACAATCCACAGCTCAAAGATGTTCAGTGTAATCTCACATAAGATACAGAAAAACAACAAGTAAGAAGCTGGAACAAAAGAACGTTTGACAGTCCTGCTTTGGACTGAACAATTAACTCACTGTTTGTTTTAAGACCAGTGTTTGTTTGTAGTTATGCCAAGAGATGAAATGAGGGTTCGGCGTTGGCGTTCAGGCCTCAGAATAAATGTGTAACCAATTCAAGTCCTCTGTGTGTGTGTGTGTGTGTGTGTGTGTGTGTGTGTGTGTGTGTGTGTGCGCGCGCGCGCGCATGTGTGCACTCTTCACACACACCTTGTCTGGCGGTGTACTCGTTGTCCTCGATGAGCCGAGCCAGGCCAAAGTCAGCGATCTTGCACACCAGGTTCTCAGCCACCAGGATGTTGGCAGCTCTCAGGTCCCTGTGGATGTAGTTCATCCTCTCAATGAAGGCCATGCCGTCTGCGATCTGGGACAGGATTGGACGGGACAGACAGGACGGGTCAACGAACAGAAAACGGTGTCGGGAACCAAAGCAAATTTCAGAATCTTTTGGAAATATTACTTGTGAATACTACAAATGAAGAGGAGTTGCAGTGAGTTGTCAATCCAGGAAATACACACTTGACTGATCTACCGTTTGACCCAGATTTTATTGCAGGATGAACAATGGCAAAGAAGAAAAGAGATCATGTGCAGCTGCGACAAGTCGGGATAAATCTTTAACACAACTATCCAACATCTCCTCAGTGTGGCTGTCAGCTCCCCCGGGGGAGACTCGAGGTTTCATCCTGCCTGGCTCTCATTCTCAAACACTTTTCCACTCGGCTGAATGAGGAGGAGAAGAGGGGGCCTGGGAGCGTGGAGAGTGGCGAATTAAGAGCAGATCACAGTAGGTGACCAAACCAGCGAGCTCAAGTGGCCTCTGATGAGCAGCGTTTAAGTGCTGCAGGCAGTTAAGTGGAGGAGTGCGAGGGGAGGCACATACAGCGAGGAGGAGGAGACGTCAGGTAGCATTGTTAAATAAATATGACAGCCAGCAGGAGGACAAACTGAAACCCTTACTCACAAGGACTGAATATTTGAGTGACACACTCCTACACACACCCTGCCCACATGCAGCTCTCTTTGTTTTATTGCTGAAGCATGAGGCTCCTTCCTGCACAGAGAGTTCAAACAGCACCTGGGCAGGTGAGGTGAGCTGAGGCGAGTTTCTGTGTTCATGTTCAGACCCTACCTGTGCAGCCATGTCCACCAGCTGGGGCAGCTTCAGGTATTTCCCATCTCCTTCCTTCAGGAAGTCCAGTAAACTACCTGTTGAGAGTGAGGAAGAGCACAGTCAAGCCGAATCAATACGTCTGTCTGGGCAACACCAAAAATAAACGTAGCACCAGTTCAGCATCAGAAAACATTAAAATAACCAAAAGCACTTGAAGGCAACGTGAGAGTGAAGATCATGAGTTCAGTTCCGTTTAACGTCCTTACTTCACCGTCACATAGACTGTTTTATTCTACTTATCATTAGAGCAATTTTCAAAGGCTGCACAACTGCTGATGATAAAGTGCTGTTAGCTAATCCCACTACGCTGAATTGAGGTCTGTTTCTTTAATATGCTTAGAGGGAGAACTAAATAACTAGCATTGATCTATTTATGTACAAAGCACTTCTTGGCAAACTTCCTGGGCGTCTTACATGTATTTTTAACTGTAGACTCACACTGAATCTATAGATACAAAGACATATTCACACCGCTCTAGGTCCCCAGACTATTTGGTCCTTGTGTTAATCCTGAGTCAGGGAAACACACACAAGTGGAACGATCTGCAGAAGCCTGCACAATTAGACGAGCCAATCCCTTTTAATCAATTCAAATCCCTTTAAAGGACACAGAGCAGCATAAATGCATCGTTTTTCTTGATGATGAAGATGATGTCCTGTTTGTTCTAGAATTTGCTGATGTGTACCGTAACGTTCGTGTGCTTTCATTGAACTGTAAACAGGGCGTGCTTGAAAAGAGAGCTGGCCTTCAATGGCCTTTCCTGTTTAAATCAAGGTTATACTGATAACAAATCATTTGCATGTTACCTGATATGGGGCTCCAGGGATTTAAGCTGTGTACTAGTTGGTGACTTTATTTAGCGACAGCCCTGAAGGTGGGTGTTTTGGCAGAATCTGCAAGTGAATTAGCAGAAGCGGGTGCGTCCACCTGTCCTTACCTTTGCCCATAAATTCTGTCACAATGTAAATGGGCTCCTCGGACACCACGGCATAGAGAGGCACCAGTTTGTCGTGTCGGAGTTTCTTCATGATCTGAGCCTCCTGCAGGAAGGCCTCTGGGGACATGGTGCCCGGCTTCAGGGTCTTGATGGCCACCTTAGTGGTGCCATTCCACGTGCCTGCATGAAACAAAACCATCACTCATGTTTGAAATAAACCAGCATTGCTATTTGTGCAGCTTGAAAGGTGTTATTGATTAAATAAATCATCTCAGACATTTCCAATTTATTAAGTGACACATGCTGTAATGCCAAAACATCGAGGTACAGTTAAGACTTTTTGACCCCTTTTAAGTGATTGGAAAAGTCAATCCTAAAATCAACGGCCGTGCCAGTGATCTCTGGCTCTGTTCCCATGTGCAAGAAGCATCTGGGAGACAAAGAACACGACAGCTTAAATAATCAGCCACTTCCTGGTCGAGAGCCACTTACTCACGCCCTGCTTACATACAATGAGCTCGACTGCTTCCGTCATAAGGCTGACCTTCATGAATCATGCTGAACAAACTGCATGCACACACACAAGCTGAAGGATAAAGTAGGGCAATGCTACTATCCAATAATAATCACATGCTGTGGCGAGAAAAAGGGAGAACGACGACGGTCAACCAGTGAAACGCAATGCATTTAAAAAAACGAAATGTCGCCATGGAGGGAGTTTCGGGAGCAGAAAACCATCAGGAACAAGCAGCTGCAGGGAGCGACGGAGAGGATTCCTGGGATTGCACAGCGGAGGCTCGCAGGTCGAGGCTTGCTGCAGGCCAGGCTTAATGAAAGACTGAGTGATGAAAGAAGAGCGTCGTGCTCGCTGAAAGGCCCCCGTCTCACACGCAGGCCCGAGAACTGAAGCGTAGGAGGTGACCTGTGATTACTGAGCTGTGTGTGTGTGCGTGTCAGTGTGCAAACCAACAGCAATCCGTAATCAGCATATGCATCAGTATGTGGGCCAGAGTGGCAGCTCTTT
Organism: Chaetodon trifascialis; assembly: GCF_039877785.1. Taxonomy (NCBI): domain Eukaryota; kingdom Metazoa; phylum Chordata; class Actinopteri; order Chaetodontiformes; family Chaetodontidae; genus Chaetodon; species Chaetodon trifascialis. The sequence goes on from NC_092066.1 coordinate 8,499,654, forward strand.
ACTGAGATCAGTCCCACTCGATTTCGAGCGAATGTGAATGATTTCTTTAGACTAAACTTTAGGAGCATCTGCTGCTTCGGGTCATTTTACATTAAATTTACATGAGTTGTAAATAATGTAGAGGGGATGTTTTGTTTCTATATGTGAGGCCTAATGGCTGCGTATGTATACGTCCATGCTGTTGTTTATATTCTTTACTAATTCATGATCAGTGTCAGAGTCAAACATTAAGTGTGTTGTTGACAGAGGACTAATCTCAGTGAGTCCTGACAGGACAGATCCTGAATCTACCTTCAGCAGCTGCTAACGGATTCAACCTGCACCCACTTCATGCAGGATTCTTCATGGATTGAATTTGACACCAAAAAGTCTTTTTCATTTTCTGTTTCTGTGGGACAAAACACAGAAACTACTGCAGACTGCAGCGGTTTACCTCCAACGTTACGTATCAGATCAGTGTGCTAGGTACCTCAAAAGAAGGGCAACTACAAAACAGGATGGAAAAATATCTGGTAAAAACTGTTCTAATGTGCAATGAACTGGACTGACCTGGACTGGACTGCTTGGTGAGAAATGTGGCTTAAAAGGATCTACAATAAAGATGCAGCCTGGTTTGCAGTCAGCTGTTAGAGAGCAGTAAATGGTACATATTCTCTGTTTTCCCTTCAGTTAACTGTATTACAGTATTGTCCATTAAGCTACAGACAGCACAAGTGGTCACGATGCCACCGAGCTTCCAGCTATTACTCATTATGGAAGCATTTGTTGGGGGCGGGTTCTGTGGCTCCGAGGCTCATTCATAAACCACTTTACAACACAACACGCACAGCAGATATGCATGCACGTGTGTTTCTGAAACATATAACGTGTGCCCGAGTACAGCAGCAATGGCGTCTCACCCATCCAGACTTCTCCGAAGCAGCCCTGGCCCAGTTTGACCTCCAGGCGGAGGGACTCTCGTGGGATTTCCCAGGCGTCCTTGGCTAGTCCCTGAGTCTGAGGCTTCACGGTGGGGCACACAGTCGTCAGCCTGTAGCACAGACCATCTGCATGCTCTGGACACACAGGAGGAAAACACAGTAGGAGCTTTAATTAAGACACAGTCACTGCGTAGTGTGGAGTAAATACACGATCCAAGCAGTAAGCAGAGCCGCGCCGCAGCAGGTGGACTGCAAACATGTGATGAATAAAATATCACGACATGACAACAGCAGCACAGTACAACCAAACCGCAGCAAAGCAAACACACAGAAGTGTTGACCCATCATTTCCACAGTCATTCCTCACAGAGCAAACATTTATTTTTCCCTTTTAGAAATAATCAAATTTCCTGCTACTTTCACCACAATGACGTGAACCGTGCCGAACTCAATTTCATTTCAATTTCAGCTGCAAAAAGATTCGGGGGCTGTTTTTGGTATCGCAGCCTTTTCAGGCACAACAAGAGCCGACAGCAGCAGCAGCAGCAGCAGCAGCAGCAGCAGCAGCCGTCGTGTGAAACATCCCTTTTGAATCCTGCTCACAGAAGAGGGCAAAGCAGTGAAAACCAGGCTGCTGTATTCAAGCCACTGAACAGGTAAGATGTTACAAACCTTTTCTGCGTGTTTGGGCTTTGAAGGCTACACTTACAGGAGCATAAAGGAGTGCGGAGCTTCGAATTTACCCGTCATCAATTACTAAGAGCGCCGCAGTTAGTGAATTACATGAATTATGTGGAAATAAGCAGGGCAGGGTCAGCAACACAAGACCTAAAATCAAATGTCAAGACTCAAAAAGCATCCTCTTCTTCATGGATTGCTCTGCTTCTGGGAGTCTGACTGCAAAGTTTTTCATAAACAGCTTGTCCTGCGTGTGTTTACATCATCCCCACCCTTTCTTGTGACAGTCCTCTTTGGATTTTAGGAACAGCTGCTTATCGATACCGTGCAGATTACAGCTGGCTTAAGACTCTTTTTTATGGGACATTTTTACATTCACAACTCTTTTTGGCTTAAGTGTAACATGGTTTTGCTTTTTTTGGGACTTTGTCGTGACTACTGATCCACAGCCGTGTCAGTGAAAGCACCGCTTCAGAATCACTGCAGAAAAAAATAAATAAATAAAAGCTCTGTAAAACATATTCAATATATTTCCCAGCTGCAGACCAGCAGCTGAATAATACATTTTCTACTGAATTTTTCAGCTACAATGTCAAATGACACAACAGCAGAGCCCACACGTACTGCAGAAACACTTCAAGAACACAACCATATGCACAAATGACGATAATAAGCATCAGCATGTTTGTCCAGATAACTCAAACTTGCTCCAAGTAAGAGTTGCAGTCGAGCTGTAAACAACAATTTGTCTGCAGGCTGCATACCTGTGTAGTGTTTCACCAGCTTCTGTAGTGTCTCAAACTGGGCCCGCGTGGTGATGTAATAACCGCCGTTGTCCAGCTTACGGATCTTGTAGTGTTTGACGTTGTCTCCCTTCACCTCATCCCAGTCCCGGATAGACAGAGAGTAGGCACCTTTAAAATCCACACAGATGAAGTTAGATCTCTCAAATCTGCCATGCATCTCAGGCTTTCTACACCATGACGGATACTCTGACATGTGACTTTTGTTCTGTATAAATTAACATCTGGTTGCAATAAAACCACAGTTTGCAGCTTGCACATATATGAATAAGGACAAAAATGTATTATCACCAATTCTTGCAATTAAATCTTTTGTACCTTTGGTCGTCTCACTCTCTCGTGCCAAGAAAGTGCCCCGCTGGTTCCCTGGAAGCAATAAGAGACGCTCAGCATCTTTGCGGCCCATTTTACCAAAGTACCATCTGCCAAAGGAGAGAAAGTCAGACAGTCAGATCACAGGAGGAGCCTTCAGTCTGCTATCCTGCACAACAAGTAGCATCTTCTCATCCGTGCAGTAAAAGTATGGCTCTGGTTTTCTATCAATCTTAGAAATCCTGTCTGCAAACACATTGTCTTTGTACTGTTTTCAGTTGAGCATATGTCAAAAAGTTTTCAGGTTGTTTTATTTATTTGTTTTACAAAGCAACTTAACTTTCACGGAATCAGGGTTGTAAAAATATGCTCAGTGTTATTTAACATTAAACATCAGGAAACTACATGTGGCTCATATGTGGTTCCCCTCAAAGACAGACTGACGCAGCTATAGAGCATGAAATCTCATTTTAGTCAAAATAATTCAGGCCATACAGCTATAATTACAGGCTGTTATTAACTTCGCTCCGAGCGATACATCTTTAGCTCGTTACATTGAGGGGTGCTTTGAAAAGGTTCGTTCCTGTTGCTCTGAATAATAAACCATTTCGCTCGCAGCTGTAAACAATCTTAAAACCGAGCTCGTCTTTGTCTTCTTTTAAAGAGCGCACCATCTATTCCGAGGCATCGTTACAAGTTCAGTCATGTTCGATTGTCTCACCTCACAGGCATATTTTTTTTTTCCAGACTGAAAGTGAGAAGAAACCAACACCCCCCCAAAAAAATCCTGTCGATCACTTGCTGTCACTCTTTTAGACTAAAGGCAAAGTTAACTGGCTGCTTCACCCTATTTTTTTTTAATGAGCTGCTTAAACATCGAGTATTAGTAAAATGTCCGTCAGCCAATGAGAAACCAGGTCAAAACTGTCTAAAAACAGCACAGTCCCGCAACGTTTCTGTCACACCGGATGAGCAGCAATGGGAACACCACCGGCTCTCGGCGATCGCACAGGCCTCCATTGTTTCGACTCTGCCATGTTGGTACATGACGGGTTAGTCACAACGTGTGACCGCCCAGCCGCATCATGTCGTCCTAATCAGAGGAGGAGAGCTAACTGAGCAAGGTGAGAAACACGAAAGGAATGAGGAGGAGAAAATAAAAGTTTTAGAAAAAAGAAACGGAGGAGGATGACGGAGATGGCCTCAGACAGAGTTAGAAAAGGTAACGAGCTCTTACTCCTCAGCCTGTATGGAGTCGGCTGGAGCCACGTAGTTACTGGGGATGTAACCTTTCTGTCCGGTGTTGATGGAGCGAGCCTCCCACCAGTCGCCTTCCCTGAAGAGAGAAGTACATTAGAAATCAGAAACACACAATAGAGAATCAAAAGGCACGAAAGGAAAACAGAGCTTGTCTGAAAAGAAGACTAAAGGTGTGAAAGTGGCCGAGGAAAGGAAAGGAACAAGGTCACAGCGTGCGTCATTCAACCACGTCACTCATCCAAGTCATCATATCGGGGGTGCGGTTTATAAGCCGCGTCAAGCAGTGAGCAGCTGCAGCGACATTATACTGGAAAAACACTTTCACAAGAGAAAGTGCTGCATTCAATATCGGACATGAGTAAAAGTATGTAAATATCAACCAAAGTCCTCAAAGTATGAAAAGGAAAATCACTTGATCAACAGCCCTCAACTGACATGCATCAATGTATGAAATGAACGGATCATAACACTGATCAATCAATGCATCTCTGATCTTTCAGAAATATTGGATATTTTCATCTCTTTGGGTGACACGATGGGTGTTTTATCAGCCTAGTGAGCCTGAATCTGAGAGAATCTGGAAAGCTACAGCTGTCAAATAAACGAGGTGAATTAAAAAGTGCGATATTCTCTCAGAAATGGAAATGATGTGCAAGTAGCGGAAAATGGAAACACTCCAGTACTAGGACTTCAAATTTGTACTGAAGTACTGTGCTGGAGTAAAGATACTTAGTTACACAATTGTAAGAAATGTTCCTGAATTACTTGAAAATATGCTCAGAGCTGTGTGACATGAGCTCAGTTTCTGCTGTTTCAACGCTTTCTAGAACTCTGCATTCACAGGAAGCACACATGCAGCCACAGCGTCTGGTAGGCCTGACAGCACATGTGCATGCTGAAATTCAAAGAAGAGGATCTGAGGAGTGGGGAAAATCTGTCTCCTGGCCCTTTTGAAAAACTGAGCAAATCGGTCGTCCTCCCACCTCCTCTCTGAAAGCAGATGGCATTTTCATGACTGCGAACGCAACGCGCTCATGGGCCGCGTCTGAAGACGAGCGAGATGAATCTGTGGAGCTCTTGGAGCTCTGCCTGTTTTCACACCTGTGCACGCCGGGGAAAAAGACAAGGCTGCAGCAGTGGGTGGAGAGGAATGAGTGGAGGAGAATGTCCTCTTTCATCCTCATTTATTGTTATTTGCTTTAGTGTTATGTTGATGAAATGCACCTCTGGATATAAAGGACCTAAGTGGCAAAAAAAGGCAAAATTGAGGGTTTTTTGACCTTCAGGGACATTTTCACTGTGTGAGTCTGAACACAGGATCTGTAAATGTTTTATCATTATTAACATCTATTTTATTGTGTGCATTGCTTGTATTTTACTGAATGAACAAACAGTGGTATGTTTTAAACTGTAACCCAAATGTAATACCTGAAACTAGGGGAATGATCTGAAAAGCGACGGGGACTACACAGATGGCCCATTAGAGGAATCCATTAACCCAGACAGATTTCAGCCTTAATATCAGACCTGAATACAATGAGGGATTAAACACACACACACGCACACACGCAGCAGGAGCCTCTCAGCGTAAAAAGCAAATGCACTCACGTGTTGTTGATAATCTGGAAGCGATCTCCTTTTTTGAATGACAGATCATCTGATGTCCTTGCTTCGTAGTCGTACAGCGCTACGAAAAATGTCACGCCGCCTGAAAGCACGACAAACGGAGCGTTAATGGAGGTTTTTTTAATCTCAAAATGAAAATAAGAACAAGTGAAACCAAATGAAAGCAGAATTATGACAAAAAAAACATTCATTTTGATCTCACCCCAACTATTCTCATACAATTCAAGACTGAACCAGAGAACAAAACGACTTTCTGTTCGAAATATTCCACTTCCTTCCTCAGAGCCTTGGCTGAAAACATAACCAGCTCTCTGAACACTGATTTATTTCAAGGGAAAGACAATATTCCTTTCACGGTTCCCAAACCCTGCGGCATCGCCTCAAGTCAGTCACTCCAAATTGGTGCCACTTAATCTGGTCTACATAATGAGAAGAGTTGATTTGTCCACGGTCTGCGGTGGCAGAGTGCAGCGAGACAACAGCACTCTGATATGTTTATCTGGAGGAGGAAATTGAACGGGCGGGATTAGATCTGCAGCGGCCCCTCAGGCCAGATTATCTCCCTTGAGAGAGCGGGACAGGGGATGTGTGTGTGTGTGTGTGTGTGTGTGTGTGTGTGTGTGTGTGTGTGTTCCAGGAGGAACCATCATTCTTTGCTGTGTGCATTTGCTGCATAATTTACCCATCCAATCTATGATGCTTTAACGACCCGACACTGCATCATTATTTTTCACATTGGTCATTCCACCAGCAAACCCTTAATCAAAAAGTTACTCAGTCAAACTGTTATTGAGTAGAAACTTTTAACGTGCATGGCTAAATCCATTGAGTTCAGTGGATGGAATTGTTTTCTTTGGCTCCGGAGACGCCACGCCTGCTGCACTGCTTACCATATTACAGACCTATTTTGGGTTTCTCTTTGGCCTTGATGTTTCGGCTGACTCATTTCCACAGTCTAATTTGCATAACATCTGCTGCTCATAACGTCCTGTGCATAAAACATGCTCAGCAGGGTTCATTCTAAAGCTGTACACTGATTTGCACTTAATGACAACAGAGTGAAATGTCAGACAACGGAGGGAAATGTTTCAGGAGTGTCGGGTTGTATTTAGTTTTGCTAATTGGTTCATTTATATCCAATCTTTATAAACAGATGAATCAGAATCTGCAGGCAAGGGACAAGATTTGGTATTGGACATCTTCTGCTTGTAGTTCAAGTAGTGTTGACCAATCATGTTCCAGTGGGCTTTGGCTGCATGCAGTTAAACAGTCCATGTGGAGAGCGAAAAAGGCTGATTGCATTGCCTGAAATGTAATCTCGGAACCAATCGGCTATCGTCTGAGGACGATTTACCTTCTTATTGGTCAAAACATTGTTGTCGAGTTTGAAAGTCAAGTTGTTGATCAGACCGTAATCAATGACCTGCACACGGAAGAGGAAGTCTTGGCCCAGATATCAGTCATCTTTATATCCGCTGGCTGCACCACAAGCCCTGAAACACTGGCTGACGGCCCCGGAGGCTAAATCTTTGTGAGACAATAGCCGATGGGATCTGAGATTGATCTATATCCCATTAAAAAGCAGCACAGCTTCTGCATTTCTGTTTGTTCTCTGAAGGGGCTCGAGGACACAAAGTTTTCTGAATTATTTTGAATAATAAAAAACATTTCATTCACGCTGAGAAACTTTCAAAGCCTTGTATTCTCAGATATGCAGATTCCCTCGCTGCAGGTCCCATGTGTCTCCCTGTGAAGCCTTAAATCCTCTCCTCGAACTGACCTGTGATGACGCTGGGGAAGGGACTGCTCACAGCCACTGAGGTGAAGGAGGTGGAGGCCCCGCCAAACGGCGTCATGACTGAAGACGCTCCACCGAAGGGCGTGAGGGCGGCGGCGTGACTGTTGTAGCTGTTGTTGTGTGTCTTCATAGCTGGTGAATGACCCATCAGGGTGGGGTCAGGCCCGTAGTGGCCCAGGTGGGTGTTAACCGGCGTGGCATTCGAGTTATCGGGTCTGTACTTCAGCGCCGGGCCCTTGTCCTCTTTACTCCTGACACATCCCATCGTCGAGCCTGCAGGGGGAGAAGGAAAAGGAAGATTTGATTAACAATGAGTTTTGGCAAATGGACGCATGCAAATCAGGCACTATGATCACAAGTAAGACTGGAAAAATAGTTTCCCATTTTAATACAGGGCGTATGCCAAAGATGCCTGTTGTACAAGTGGTTAAAATCTCTGAACAGAGAATATTGAAAGACGAGGCATCCCACAGATTTCTTAAGTCTTCAACTCACTGAACAACAGGTAGACTATGATTAGAGCTGCGTCACTAGGTAGCTTGCAAAATCCTCTAAGAACACAAATTACATCTTGTTTATATCTTGTTGCGTCGCTGTACCAACACAGACATGGGGAGCCAACACAAAGTCTGCTTTCATTCATGCTGCACGGACAGGGCAAAGAAATGGAGGTAAAATGGTGAGTTCCTTTATGAATAGAGATGCATGTGCCACAAACACCCTCACAGTCTGCACAGAGAGCTGGAGGTGAAGCAACTCCACAGGAGCAACCGAGCTTTTGCACTGTTTGTTCTCGATAATGGTCTGGTTTCGCTTAAATCATTATATTTCCCGCTATGTGATGCTGTCCAACCAGCACCAACTGGTCCAGCCTGGCACAGGCCCAAAAATCCCAATGTGAGTCCCAGCTTTAAAAGGTTGCCAACAACTTTACAATGTGATCTCAACGCTTAAAAATAAATCGGTATCCAAAATTCAAAGTGGTGTTTTGGTGTGTAAATGAACAACAGAACCTGAAAGGCTTGATCTCTTGCTTTGTCGTGAGGCTGAGCTTGTGTCACAAACGGAGAGAAGTAATTATGATACTGTTCATACTAGCCTGGAGCTCTTTGGGGGGTCTTGGCATTACTCTGCCATCCATGAAACAAAGGCTGCAAGCCAACGGATGACCTCATATGACTTTACAAGTCTCAACAAAAGCCTGTCAAGCCAGCCGAGCTCGAAACTAGATCCTATTACAGCCTATGGCCATCTTAACTCTCTGTGATCCCACTATCACTGACACAGATTTGTGAGAGGCAAAAAGCCCGTCAGTGTTAAGAGTCAGTGCTCTCCCCTCCTGAGCTTTCTGATATATGAGTCCCTGTTTGTGTGTGTGTGTGCGTTCGTGCTGTACTTTGAGGACTAAGACCAGATAACTTCACATAAACAGAAAGGTAAAAAAAAATTCTCCTCTGAAGTCATGTTTTGGCTCTAGCACTGTTTGCCTTCAAGCAGGAAAGATGATGTTTAATGTGTTGAGAAGTCGTTCTTGCAAGAAGAGCATCCAGTCACAGATGAATGCGTGTCAGTTTATGAGTGTGTGTGCGTGTGTGTTTTGAGCTGACAGGTCCTGCTCCGTTTGCTCGTTTTTCTGTCACCTTTGGCCTCTTTATCAAGGAGTTCTGTTTGTCTTTCCAGGTGTACACAATAAAACGAGCCGCCCCTGCACGACGGACCTACAGTAAACTCCAAGACTGATCCGCTGTCAGTGACTCACATCCTGGCATTTGTAAAATGTTACAGCATAGTTTCAAATGTCCATCAGCGGCTGGTCACACACTGGTATCTGTCACAGAGGTGTGTGCTGCTGTCATTCATACAGAGGGCAAATAAAGCCAGGACAAAAAAACAAGAGGCAGATACAGGACTCACTTCACAGCCCTGTGGCCCACAGTGGCCACCTGTCACCTATCACCTATCTACTAACGCAGGTAAATGTGTGTTCTATCTGGGATTGGTCTTGCTGTGTCCATATTTCTGTGACGCAGTCACATAAATCTGATGTTCTGGTTATTACCGTTGACAAAGAGGTAGAGTTTTCAGGACAGTTTGGCCTGTTTGTCAGCAGGATTACCGAAAAAGTACTCCTCGTGAAACTTGGTGGAAGGGTGTAGCAAGATCCCATTAGACCCTGGAGCGAATCCAAATCACAGGGTGGATACATGAATTATTGTTCACTTTCATTAACACTGCGAGTTTGGCCTCGGCTGAATAAAATACATCTAAAGAATGTACATCTAAAGAATCTGCATGTTATGTATTTCATTTGCAGCTTGATTTTGGCTCATGGAATAACAGTTTGAGAGCCTCAGGCGACATCATGAGGCAGCATCATTACTTAAGGTTTTAATTTACAAGCAGGTTTATTGTGCCTCAGTAAAAAACACTTTTCAGCTCTCAGTGTTGTATTTTAAGGTCAGTCTGTGCAGTGGACTCTGGTTTGTTTCTGACATTAGCTGCTTGAGCTAACGTTAGCTTCTCAGACTGACGGGACAAATTACTTCACAGCACTGAATCTCAGAGGTGTCAAACTCAAGGTGATGAGCTTAACAACAAGATGATGTGCTTCGCAGTTTGACAGAGATTTCCACACTGCTCGCTGCCCACCAGTCGAGCAGGCTGACAGCTAACTGCTAACTGTGAGAAAATGATGTGAGCCCATGAGCCCCACTCACTCTGCTCTTTTTAACAGCAAAATGACGCATTATTTGCATCTTTCCAGACATCAAAATGATTCAGAGAGGTGTTTTTATTCCATAAAACTATCTTTGGATGAGCATGAATACTGCAGAAACCCAAAAGCAGAAAGCACATTAACCAGACTGCAGCCAGCAGTTCTCATTTTGTAGTTCGGCCAGCTCTCAGTTCTCATTAATTAGCTCTGGCTTACTAAGTTTGCCAGCTTTAATGACAACTGACTGTTTTTATGACCACCAAGTTGATGTTTGACATTTAACTTTTAACAAATGTTGTTCAGCTTGTTAAGACGTGAATGCTTGAAGTTCTAATTAAAACTGCTTGTGATTTGAAAATGACACTCCAATAGCAATTTGATATAAAGGCGATTAACTGTTAAGCCCTTATTAATGACAGCTTCTTTGCCTCCATGGAAACACAATCAACAGTTCCTAAAGGATTCATTAAAAACCCAACACACATCTTCCATTGTTGATGTTTTTATCCATATTTGTTCTCTTTGGGCTTCATTTCTAACATTCTGTGTCATAATCTGAACTTGTCTTCACAGAAAACATTTGATCTGTCACTCATCCACAAGCTGACCGAGGGCCCAAAAATGAAATCTGTGATGATATATTGATTTGGCAGTTCTTTGTTCTGTCAAACTGGATCTAAAACTAAATCCCCTGGTGTAGAAAACAATTTATTTGGCCTCTCCTGAAACGAGGGGCTTTGGTTTGTGAAGGGCAGCGTTACAACTAAACCTAATGACGGTCAACAATCAATCTATGGATGTACTCTTTTTAAAACGGATGGTGTATTGACTTCTTCCCATGAACAAATGGCACTAACTGAAAGCCAACGCTGAGGCAGCGGAAACAGACAGTAGGATGAAAGATGGGGTGAGAAGGCTGGCTGGAGATGAATTATCATAAGGGGAAACGGGGAAATTTAAAGAGCAGGAAGGACAGTTTGAAAGGCAGACTGACGCTGCACCCAACAGCCATCCTTTAAAAAGACAGTGAACAGTCCCCTCAGTTCAACAGCTAAGTAAGACATTCAGTCACTATTAGTATTTTTGCATTTAACTCTGTGTCTACACATCAGATACAAACTGTAAGAGAAGTGAATGAAGGTGAGATTTGAACAAATCAGAGCATTATATTGAAATCGTGCACGCTGGCCAGCTAACTGGTCCACAGATTACAGCCACTCCGGAAACCAGACATCCTCTGCAGGATTGCCACCACACACATGATAACCAATAACAGCTGGTGGCAACAGCATGCGACCTCTGCGAGCACAGCAGCACTCCTGGCCTTTTGTTAAAGCTGGATAATACGCAGCATATCCAGCACGGAACATATCTGTAAGACTGAGAGCTGTGAAGAGAAATGTTGCAGGTGTAAAACTGAATTTGATGATATTTCCCAGTTCTCATCTCAAGAGCGTCATTTTTCATTGGTCTGCTTAAGTATAAGAGATATAATTAAGAGTCAGGAACGTGCAGAGAAGAGTTAAGTGAGCGCTAAAAACAAGTGTCACATACAAAGCTGAATGTAAAGGAAAGAATGAATAAACCTGCAAATCCCAGAAATAAATGCTAGAACTAGAATAACATCAACTAGAAAATAATAAAACGGGCCATCTGGGTGCTTTTTGCCATTTGATTCTTTGTTAATCTGACACCAGCGACAATTAACATCCTTCACAGCTCAAATCAACGCAATCATCACTGCTGCTTGTCTTTGTCTTATGTAATTCTACCAACAATTTCAAGAAGTCACTTATGGGTTGAGGAAGCTGTAAAGGGCAGATTTCATTATTTTTAACATTGTACATTTCACAGACCCCACTGTCTCATAAACAGATAATGAAAACAAGTATTAGCTGCAGCTCAAGTCAAGTGCTTTGAACTTCCTGGTGCTCACTGTATTGTGCAATATCTCAATAAGTAGGCTGAGCTAAACCACAAATATATGTTTTCCGCATCATCGTAGCCTGGAGCCACGGACATCGGAGCAGAAGCCAACACAAACATGAGCTCCACCTTTGACCTCATCCTGTCGACCACATGTCGACCATGACGTGTTTTCAAATGCCACAAACACTTAGTGCCCGACCTTAATGCTAATGCCGCAGCAAACGAATGGTGACCTGAAAGGCAACACGGTGGAAGAGTGTCAGCGGAGTTTAAAGAAGGTATCAATGGTTCAAATCCTCAGCCGTGTCCTGGAATCAAACACTCTAGGCGGGGGCTAATCCTGATGAGAGCAGTCTACTGGTGATCATGATGACTGTAAGTACACAGATTGTGTCCCTCAGCGTTAATACTATGTGGAATACCTGCTTAAAAATTAAGCCAACTATCAGGATCAACAACTAGAGTGAGGATAAAGGCACCGTGACTTGATGTGAATCAGTGTGTGGGCGACTTCAAAACCTGTGTGGACGAGCAGAATCAGTTATCAGCAGTTTCACGTTCTGTTCAGGGTCCCAGATTTCTGTCATGTAACTACAGCCTGGATAACTCCCTTTTCCTTTATGATTGGCCATTATGCAGCCAGAGGATTTTCCCTTAAAAGGTCCATGAGAGATGACATGATCTGACATCTCAATGCCCACAAGTCTCACTTTGGATCCCCTCCCCATCAGCTCAAAATACAAACATGGCCTACAGCCAAACCCAGAATCGATGTAGGGAAATCACTTTAAACATCACTTTAAACTGTGGTTTGTTAATAATTCAAAAAGGATGCCATTAATAAAAAAAATAATAAGAAGGTTTCATTTTTGCGGATAATTCACTTTTCATGCTTCTACAGAGACTAAACAGCTCATTCTTTAAAGGACCAGTGTGAAGCATTTAGGCTGACCTATTGGCAGAATATAATATGCATAAGTAGGTTTACAGTGGTGTATAATCATCTGAAAAAAAGAAGTGTTGCGAATGAGCTCTTTATATCTACAGAGGGAGCAGGTCCTGATCCAGAGTCTGTCATGTTTCTACAGCAGCCCAGAATGGACAAACCAAACACTGGCTCTAAAGAAGGCCTTTTGCTCTTTCATTCACTTGGTTGCAATCTGCAACCTCACCACTAGATGTCCCTAGACACAGTAGACTTTTAAGGACAATTGGGGGTCTTAAAGAAGAAGACTGCTCAGGATTTAGGAACAGTGACTGACATGGTGCTGATGTCCACAACTGATCCTAAAATCAGATCAATACCGGTCTCAAAATCTCCAAAATACCAAACTCACTCTTTCAAACCATCTCAATCCTCGAGGTTCTGGTTACGTTCTGTCAAAAGCAAAAAAGAAATGTTGATGTACAATTTCGATTTAAACAACAAAACATTTCACAGAACAAATCGCTTTGAACCACCAGTGGAGAACTGTGCTCTGAAGAGCAGAAAAGACCACCCCTCCTGTTTAGCACCCAGAGAAAGGCCTTCGATTTATTCTTTTGTCAGTCACATCTACCTTTTGTTATGGAGAGAAGAGAAAGTACCTTGTGGCGCTCCCCCACAGAGCCCAGCACACTCACAATCCCCTGAGCTATACGATCCCATACACATGCATTGAGCAGCACAAATGCTAATCAGGGCACAGACACACTGTCCTTACAGTGGAGCCAAAAAAAAAAAACCAGCAATCAATCAAACCAACAGTTCCAATTAAATATTCAAAACACCCAGATGCCTCAGTAGACAGGGACAGATTTACAACCACAGCTCTTATGAATGGACACTCATTGTTGCAGCAACTAAACACAATCACCGCCGTGTGCAGCATATGGTGTTTTACCGATAACTTCATCCATACACACATTTGTAGCGTTCCTCAGTGAGTACCCACCACCCCCGCCCTGTCTGAAAATTACATGAGTGCCGGAAAGAAAAACCCTCCATGAAAAACATTAGGCTGAGAAAAAAGAGTCTCTGTGGTGAAGAGGATGATCACCGCCAGTGTTTCTTCTGTTATGACAAATTTACCAAAACTAATGACGGCTGAAATCGACTTTACAGCAAATTAAATTACAGGCAGATTACTGCATCCGCTCTCAGATGGTTTCCTAAATGAGGCTGTTAGATAAACAATGAGATTAGTGGGAAGAAATGTGCCATTCTTTTGGTGGCTCCGAGGGAACACTGAATACCACCTCAGGCTCATCAGATGTGGGTCATGGGTCCCACTTTAATGAACAAATGCAAATTGCTAATTAGCGTGTGCTATAACTTTACATGCTTACAAAAACAAACCTGTATTTGAATGCCCTTTGGATGGGTTCAAGTGCTCGAGTTATCTTTAGCACCCAGGAGACAAACTCTATTTGGACACTTTAAACAAGCTGCACTGAATATGACACGAAATGCAAGTAACATCACGCACATGCTCCCCCATGTATCTGTGAATAACTCTCCTCTCGGCATTACTGTATGAGAGCGCACAAAAGGCAGCGGTATGCCTCTAACAAACGCTGGAGCCAGACCAGATCCAAGGACATGTGACATGTGGGGCTGTGTTCCAGACTGCCAGTGATGCCGTGTCAGATTAAGGAGACACAGGCTGCTGCTTCCCACAAGGCTCAATACAACAATGCTGGAGAGCTGCGGGAGGGAAGCTTTTGCTGTAGCTGGCATGCAGACACCATTCAGGAGAAGAAATCCCAGCACGACACGTAACCAGGCCAAACTGTTAACCTTAAGGGGCCAGTATGCTCTGTCAGAACCGCAGGCCCAATGGTTGGATATCTTCGGAAACCGTCTCACGACACACCGTTCAAACATGGGATCTTTCTGAAACTGACGATCCGAAATTAACACTTAAACTGAGGGGCAACCCAGTTATACAGTTCCAGTCTTTACAGACCTGCATCACAAGAAGAATTGACACCCCTCTTAAAAGAAAATGAAAATTTGATTAAAGTCTGGCATTCCAAGAGGAACAATGGGTGCAAAACAAAGTGAAAAGTTTAGGTTTTGTCATAGAAAAGCATGTTAGTAGCAAAGAAAATGTCTAAATGAGAAGAAAACCCTTCACTACACAGTGTCCAACGAGCCGTCTTCATGTCCTCCTTCTATACTTGGCTTATTTTTATCACACAAACTCCAGAGTATCTGCTCCCAACAATGGTTAAGTATAGTTCTGATGGCAACGGTGTGTATAAATTAGATATCTGTGACCACCGTGAAGTCTGAGTAAGGAACAGGATGCAGCTCTTCACTCTTGTCACCGTTCTACCAAATCAGTCAAGCTGCAGCTCTGGAGTCGACTGGGAGAGGCCCTTCGACCTTTGAGCCTTGTGTAACCTCTGCAGTCAAACTGACGCACTCGTCCAGGCTGTATATTCAGTAACTACATTCATGAATCGTGGGGAGTTATTCCTTCGTCCTGTTAGTCTTCAGGGCATCAAGCTGGAAATCAAACTTGAAACAAAAAAACTGAAGTGCACTGAGACGTCATCCAGCAAAGCACCTGACCAATCAAATATGTGAGTGCACCACCTGTTAACAGAGGAATCCCTTTGAGGAATGCTAAAATAAATAGCATTGTGATAAGTTTCCAGAGCTGCAGTCATGTCTCACTGTGCTTTCATTTCTAGTGCATTCATCTGTTACTCCAGCTGGACTTCTCGTATCACCTTCCTCGTGTCATTGCTACCTGAAGCAACACGCCTCTGTCAACCCAGCCCTGTGCACGCTGCGCAACTGGGATATTTCTGATCTGAGGTCTGTTGAACCCAGGGCCACATTCAACATCACAGCTGAGTGTGGTCACATCAGGTCACACCTGACCACATCCAGCTGTGATGTAGATGTAGCCTCGCTACTATACATCACCGGGGGAGGAAACGGCCTGCTGGGCTCACTAATAGAGTATAAAAAGGCACGTTGATATCTCTCAGAGTAAAATAAATAATCAGTATTGAAAGTCAGGTCTCGTATCAGCACTGATATCAAAGCTTTTCTAAGGATACTAAACCCGATTGTGAAGCATGAAAACACTAAAAAGCAGGCCTGAATCTATTTTCATAGAAAACGCTTTATTGATTAATCCTTCAGGCAGTAAAATGTAAGAGAATACTGAAAGATGTCAGCAAGCAGCAGCTTCAAATGTCTTGTTTTGTCTGACAAACAAACCCCAAACACCAAAATCTTCATTTGACACTGATATAAAACAGAGAAAAGAATCACATCCTCACATCTGAGAAGCAGAAAGCAGTGAGTGTTTGGCATTTTCGCTTGACAAATGACTTCAGCGCTTTATCGATCACCACAATGTCGTTGATTTGTTTTCCATCGATCATTTCCGCACTCAGAGAAAGGCCATCGGGTTACTATTGAGCACGTGCATCACAATGTTCAAAGAGGTTTTCTTTATTCTTCTTTTTACATGTCTGAGGCAAACAGCGGCGCTTTATTTCTACAGGCCGAAACGCCTCGTGCTATGAAAGATAAATCAAGCGCAGCAGCCTGAAAGCCAAGTTGGCGGACTTGCTCCGTAAACAGTGGCCGCAATCACAGGGAGACGAGAAGGTACCCGGGGCTGCAAACCATTACTGAAGCGTAACTCAGTAATTTCCCTGGCACACTCTCTGAGGCACAGATCGGTGTTATCTTCGGGGCAGCCTGCCATCTCTGCCAATCACAGCGCGCGGAGGGGGTCGGCGGGGGAGGCCAGAGAGAGGAACTTCCTTCCGAATCCATTCATGCCATGGAGGCCACCTGCTGTGACTGTCAAAGGCTGGAGTGAGGCTGGGACAGAGAACGATGCATCCTCCAGCCATAAAATAGAGGAGCTTGTTCTCCGTGCCCACCCGAAATCTGAGGATTCTCTTTTCGCCTTCAGAAATCCGAACGTTCGTTCAGTCTGCCAACATGAGAGCGTGTCGCGCTGTGACTCTGACCTCACTGCCGAGGCCGAAGAGATCTGGAGCTTCTAATCAGCGAACTGTAATGACAGTGTAGAGGCTGGCTCATGCCGTGAGGACACTCGAGGAGTATGCGAGGATCCTTCTTGTCTCCAGTTAAACTCAAGTCCCTGAACCCCGGCCAACACCACCTGTTGGCGCTCCTCACTCGTCTGCCAACAGCCCTCTCCATTCCAGCTGTGTGTGTGTGTGTGTGTGTGTGTGTGTGTGTGTGTGTGTGTGTGTGTGTGTGTGTGTGAGTGAGAGAGAGAGAGAGACGACTGTCCAGCCAACTGGGTCTGTACTAACAGAGGGATTACCGCGGAAGAGGATTACTGTGGCACCAGAGTATATAAGCACACCAACAGACACATGCACAATCAGGGACAGTGAATATGTGAGCACGAGCACGCACACACACACACACACACACACACACACACACACACACACACACACACCAAACATGACAGTACAACAGCATTCCTGTACTTTAGATCTTATTACACATTCATTTTGTTGAGTGTGCAAATATGAGAAGCACGGTTGCACCAGCACAATAAAAGCAGGTGAGAACATGCTTGGAAATGATGGCAAAAGGCCTAAATTATAGAGCTTTTGTCATCTTGTAAGCTGCTGTAAGACAGTGTGTCTTGCAATAAAGGCCTGTAACAGCTGAGGCCTGCAGCAGCTGATGGTGTGTCTGTAGTGAGAGACAGAGATTGGGTGAGGCAGAGAGAAAGGGGGTAGGTGGTTAACGTTAAACTTGTCTGAAAGGAACCCAAAGGTGAATTTGAAACGAGGCTACACAAGTTAAAGAGGTGATCTGATGTGATTCTGGTGATTTCACGGCAAAAACGGAGAAAATGTAAAAATCTCGCCTTGTTCCAGGACGCTTTGGGAGTCTTTCCTCATTGTTTTCGACTGATACAATCAAACCATCCCAAATCCGCAAGTCCTGGTTCAGGGTTAACAACCAGTCAGAGCTTCATTACAATGTTAACACACCGAGGAAACTCTCCTGATGCATTTCCCAACTTTCTCCAAGTGTCACAGCACCACAAGGCCCCGATCGCTCACTTCCAGGACCAAATGTGACTTTTTTCTGGCGAGCTCTTCTTACCTTAAAAGCGACCTTTGCAGTGTTGTACTTCGGCTACATGCGTGCCTGTGATTTTTTTCTCCCCCACGTTTTTATTTCACGTCGACAATCCAAAGAAGTGGAAACAGCCGACACAAGCAGTCTCTTAACGTGGAATCTCAGTCTTCCGTCTGTCCCATACCGATTAACTACTTCACCGGCCCAAAGTCCTCCGCTGGGATCCTTTATATTCCGTTAAAACGAGGACGCACCGCTGACAAAGAACGCTTAATATGGCGGTTTAAGAGCCGAGCAAAACAGTTAAAATATCCAGAAATCACCGGCCGCTGATAGGTCGGGGTTGCCCTGAAAGACACACAACAATAGCCGGACCAGGACCGAGGAGCCGACGAGGCCAAAGACGGAATGATGCGGCGTTCGGGTACTCAGATTAGACTCGTACATCCGGCTGCTCAGCTTCAATTGATCCAAAAACACAAATTAACACAGTGGCTGCAAACCTTTCTGGCTTTTGACCCCTTAAAACAAAGAAATGTCGTCACCAGTTACATATGTTTACCAGCTGATCTATGCTTATTTTTTTTAACTTCATTACATCTAAAACTAGATACATATAAATCAGTCAAATTCCTTGTATGTGCACACACACCAATAAAGCCCAATCAAGAAAAATTACAAGAAAGTCTGACAAAATTCACGCCATTTTGTGTACCTGAGGGGATTTAACTTTTAACCCAGACCTCAACTTTGGGAGTCACTAAACAACAGCAGGTCTATAAATAATAAACATGTCTTTTGTGGTTGCTGTGGTCCTGTATAAATTAACACCACAGATGATAACTATTGTCATCAATGATGAATGACGTAATGTTTGACATCTTGCTCTAAAAAATATCAAAAGTGTTGCCAAATACTGTTCTGTCAATCAACACATTGATAAATCGACTGAATGTTTCAGCTCTCGTACATAAATTACTTGATACTTTGCAATACAGTGGCATAATCAAGCAAGTGTCGGTCTGCACCCTTTAACTGATGATTTGGAAAACATTATTCAACTAAAATAATTCAATAACACTTCACAAATAACATCTTGAGAGCCTCGGTGTCCACAGAAGTTCGGGTTTCTTTTTTCTTGCTCTTTTGTTTCGTACATGTTGGTTCACGCCGGTATGTGTATCATTTCCTACAACACTTGAACGTTACATCATCTCCCATTGAATGGTTTTCCCTTGTGTCCAATATGGCCGACATCACAGGCTCAGATTGAGAGGAAAACACACCACCTGGCTCAGTACCAGCCAGATAAAGATGCTCCTTTCTATCCTCGTTTGTATCACATCAAATCATGTGAAAAACAAATATCTAACTTGTGTGATTTAGACGTAAATTGCGACGTTGTGTCGTAACGTTTAACCTTTGAACCTTATTCATGAGCAGGCATCTGGCGCCCTCTAGGCTGTATGAAAGGATGAATGGGTTCAACGTTATGTACTCACGCTTCTGTTAACATTAAATATAGGCCTGCAGTTAATGGTGTATAATAGCCTATTTAACTTACTGTGGCATTAGTCCCATAACATTTATAAGGAAAAATAGAGTGGATCTCTCTTTTTGTTATGGACACTTATGATCACAAAAAACTATAAAAACTACTTAAAAAAGGCTGGTTTTCAGGGGTCAGGTTGAAATTGCATCTTAAATCAATTTGTAACAGCTAAAACAATAACGACACTTTGACAACATTGATTGCAAGAAAGTTGGAAAAAGTAAATAAAATCAGAATGCAGCCATTTGTAAATAAACTGTGACAACAGTTTTACTGTTCCTGAGCTCATGCAGTAACATCCTTTACACAATCAT
The DNA here is from genome assembly GCF_039877785.1 of Chaetodon trifascialis. Taxonomy (NCBI): domain Eukaryota; kingdom Metazoa; phylum Chordata; class Actinopteri; order Chaetodontiformes; family Chaetodontidae; genus Chaetodon; species Chaetodon trifascialis. Next base: position 8,519,650 of record NC_092066.1, read on the forward strand.
GTGTTCACAAAGTGGTGAACGTCGCTCCATCCTCGCTTGTGAACCACTGAGCCTTTCCAGGATGCTCCTGTCACTCATGAGACTATCACCTGTTACCAATGACCTGCTCCTGTCCAACTTCTTTGAAACGTGCAGCTGCATCAAATTCAAAATGAGCAGATATTTACAAAAAACAATTAAATTAATGAGGTTGAACATTAAATATATTGTCTTTGTGCTGTTTTCAGTTGGAGTAAATGTCAAGAACAATAAGCAAATTATCACATTCTGTTCTAATTATGTTCTGCATAGTGTCTCATCTTCTTGAAAATGGCCTTGAACACTGACGGTTCAGTATGTGTGAGGTGTTCAGAGCTTTTTTTAACTGATTCTGAAGGGCTTTGCTGACCCCTACTGACTCTGACTGCACTGTGCGCAGGCGGCTCCGCAAGTGTCCCCTGGGAGACATCAATGAGGGGACACACACACACACACACACACACACACACACAGAAATCCTATTGTGATTCTTTTAGTTACATGTGTCACCATTTTTAATAATGACATCACTGTAATTCCCAATTCCTATGTACTTTCAAACATCGGCCTAAAACATTATATATCTGAGTGATTGGAGCTCGCTCAGGCGTCAGGTTGGATGATTTTAATCAGAGATGTATTTCTATGAAATCAACAATAAACAGGGTTAGCACAAGCTAGGTAGGCTTTGGTAGGCTAATTAGATGACTTCAGATCCTTTGAGTGGTACCTGAGGTTAGTGTGAGCGAGGTGTAGCTGTAGTCATATCAGTGGCCCCCAGCCCGGGGGTCGACACCTCTCCAAGGGGTCACAAGATTATTTAACGTTTAAAACGGCAAAATAAAACCATTTATCACATGAGAAAAAAGGTTCATGGAAACTGAAAAATTTGAAAAAACTTTCACACTCACTTTGAGGGGGGGGGGGGGGGGGGTGCTTTTTCCAAAAAGAGTTAATGTGCTTAAAGGGAGATAGAAACACTTTTTTTTCTGATGTCATGTACAAGACAGGAAGGTGCAGAAGATGAAGGAGGAGAAGAAAAAGAAGAAATTATTTCTGCTGTCAAAAATTTCTGAAGACCTCTCCATCTCTTTTCTTCTTCGTTGAGGTTTATTGCAAACAGTTTTGCTTTTTGGTTCTCACTCTACACTGTTTATTACATCCATGCATGACGCAGCCTCCTTTATTTGCTCCAGAACAGCTGATGGAAACGAGCCTTTCCTTTTCCTTTTTGTAACATTTCAAAAATGCTTCAAATTCACTTGAAACATGGCTACTGTTATAGTATTTCTTGTTTTGCACTACCATGTCATAATTTAATGAAAAAACATTTCTTCATCATAATCATACACTAAAAAGGAAACACACATTACTTCATTTTAGATTGGTTGTCATTTTAAATCTTACATACGGAGGATAAAGGGACAAGATATTAAAAAAGTGGTTCTGCTACACAATTTAATGTCCATTTTTGGACTTTTCTTGAATATTTCTGTGAGATACTGAAGGTGCTGCCTGTGCAGATCTCTTCAATGAAACAAACTGAGATGATTGGGGGGAAACTCAGACATCCAGTCTGTGGCAAGGGGTCACAACACTGCTTCACTTCAATGGGCCACAAACAAAAAAGGGTGGAAAAAACCATTAAACCAATAAAGTTCCATTCGCTGTCATTTTTCTCCAAACAAAAACTCGCACTGGAATAATCTACAAAGATAATATGATCACAGTGGATTCTACACACAGATCTGTCTTGCAAATGAGATCATGATGTCAGTGAGATCACTTGATTAAATAAAGGTTAGAATAGAAAATACTTCAAATATCTGGAAAGAAATCCAATTACAATATGTTGTCAGATGAATAACGACAATAAGGAGAAAGCATGAATTATTTCTGGTTAAGGCAAAACGACCAAACGTGAGCTTTTTCACTCATCTGCTCCTCTCTCCCTCTGGGTGCCCTGCGGATGACGACTGAACCGCATGTCTCTCTTCTCTCCTCATGATGGCGCCGTTTGTCCAGGCTACTGAGCCGCATCCACACCTGCTGTAACAGGCCTCATGTTAGCGGTCTGCTCCAGCTCACGCATATGGGGTTTAAGTTGTGCTCTTCGCTGGAATCACGCCCAACGAAGAGGAAGATGAGGATAGGCCCCTTCGCGCAGTGACTGGCTCTGTTCGTCATATTGCGTCAGAGTAAACAAAACGCTGACGTGAGTCTCTCTTTGGCAAACTCTTCAACTGCTTGGTGAGCTATAGGTCTGAATCAGTGATGTGCAGCGCCAAATCAAAAGGTGCGCTGACCTCGGCTTGGTGACTGCATCGAGGGCCAATACAGGATGGGATTAGATTTTCACACGGGCGTCCAACCCTCCAAATTAAAAGCCTGAGAACTGGCATCCTGCAACACTCTGCTGCAAGCCATCAATCTTATATGCGTATTAATGCCAAGTTTATACTTCACTGCATATTTTTCCACTGGATTATTAGCTAATAATAAGTAGCACATTACAGAGAAGTCGCAAGGATAAAGAGGTTCGACTGAATGCCAAAAAATGCGCCAATTTATGCCTCATCAGCCCAGAAGAATTAGGCCCGACTGCTTCTTGATTAGCTGCCACATACAGCACAGCGTAGCCACAAGCCTTTTCTAGTCTTTTTCGTTTTAGCGCATTTATCAGTAAATTATAATGACACACACAATTTCAGAACAATGTTGGAAAAATGGGTGAATGGCTGATAAAGCCACGTAGGCTGAAGCGCTCCGATGCGGCACCATGCGTCACCAGCCCGCGTTCAAACCAGACTACGTGCGTCCTTCTTATTTCGACAATCTAATGATTAGGCCGAGGCCTTTAGCGCTGTCACTGCATGGCCATTAAAAGCCACCCCCCCTCCTCGACATCCAGCGAGCAATTATTGGAAACAATTAGAAAAAGTTACTGTAAGTACAGAAAGCCGCAATTCGAGACGAGTCGTTTCAGCACCGGACAGCTCCCGACTCCCCAGAGGCCTTGAACTTGGTCAGCGGAAGCCTGATCCGCACTCTTCCACCCAAACCATGCAGTCACACGAAACCACCACCAGCACCGGCAAACACGATCATTTCCCAGCTCAGTCATAATCATAAAAGCCTAATTGGAGTTATTGATGACGCGTTGGAGGGGGTGGGGGAAGCCGATGCGGTCGCGGTGAGGGACAAATTGATTTGTACTGGCCGTCACATCGTCCTGAGCAAAAGTTCATGAATTCATGTGTGCTTTCACCATTTTTTTTAAATAAGAAAGTTTGGAAGTAAACTTCCATCTTAGGGGGGAGGTGGGGGGGGGGGGGGGGGGGGGTGAGTCTGACGGATGCATTGATGAGGAAGGAACTGTACTTTTATATTCCGGGAGGCAGACTTGATGACGTCTATAGCATCCTTAATGTGACTTATTGGAGGGAGGAGGGAGGGAGGAGGGGGGGCAAGGCTTACGATGCACGGATAAAAATCCAAGGCAATCACAGCACAGGACAAAAGTTTTAGAGCAACGATATGTAGACGAACATACGTCGCACTTTCCCACCGAGTTTTTTTGTTCGCCCGTGCGACTGGTTGAGTCTTATTAATTGTGTCTAAAAGTGAGATAGGCTGTTCTGAGGGGAACATAAGGAGACGACGGAGGCGCTTCAGCCAGGAAAGAAGTGCCGTGAGAAAGATACCGTCTCTCTCTCTCTCTCTCACACACACACACACACACACACACAGCCTTCCACAGCCGCGCCCGGATCGCATCCTACAGCACAGCGCTCTCCCTGCTTCCCTGCTATAGGTATGTGCTTTATCTGCGGATTGTCTTAAAACTCGGAGAAATTCATTGATGGAGAGCGAGATAAAGTAATGGAAAACAGTCTTCTTCTTCTTTTTTTTTTTTTTTTCCAAACCCTGCACTGCATGGAGATCTGCTGGTGTTAATTACTTTGGCGCTGCATGCCCAGGATTCGGTGTCACAGTTAAACTTTTGCGAAATGGGACGAATAAAACAGGCAGAGGTGTTTTGAGTGTGTGTGCAAACGGACGCTGCGCTTATTCCAGCTCATTTCAACAGGCTCATACTCGATCCAGCTCTGTAGTTTGTAATAAGAGAAGTGGCACAGCATGTGAATTTGGTAGAACAAAGAGCCAGCGTGTTGTTTCTGTAGGAGTGACTAACCTGTTTAATGTTACCTGTTTTTTTTTCCTTCATTTTCTGACAGCATGGCCAGTTCGAGTAAAGCGACTTTAATCTTGCTCATCTACGGAATCTTAATGCACTACAGCGTCTTCTGCACACCTATCGGACTAAGTTACCCTAAGATTAGGTAGGTGTATGCGCTTTATGCAAACCTGATTGTATTTTCTAATTCATTCATGTTAAACGCTGCTTAACACCATTTTTGTTCAATGATGCTATTGCATCGTGATTAAGGAGAAAATCTTACTTAAAGATTTGGATTTGGGCACTTTTATTTCAAATAAGTGTGCGTAATTGCGCACAAAGTATGCGCGAATTTTTAAATCACAGATTTGAGAGACATAACATAGGAAAGTACAGTAATTTCAGCACGCACAAATGCAAGTGTTGTGTGGAAAATGGTAATGGAAATTGCGTAAAGGTATCTGTCCGGTGGGACGGTTCGCAGAACTCTCCTTATTAAAAATGAGAGTGCAGTCAATGCCATGGATAGCCCTCGGGATGACGGTGGACTGGCGTCACCAAGGAGAGGCGAGGCGAAACGAATAGGAGAGCTCCATCCACTTCAGATTTATTCCCTTTTTTCTATGAAAAGCATATCCGTAATTTGGGCGTGGTTCGTATTGATTGTAAATTTTCGCTGCTAATTTCAGCATTCTTTTGATAAAAAATTGGCTCCTCGCCCACACTACAAGCGATCATTTTCACACCCATTGTTTCGATGTTTAAATAATTAATGAAGCTGTAGCCTCCGTTGAGAGCAGCAGCATCAAGTTGGAATTAAGAGCACATTTTCCCGATGGGAAAAAAATCAATTTAAATGAAAAATAAAGACGCACATAATTAGTATTTTTTTGGATCAAATTGAAAAAATTCGTTTTCTGGTTTTATTTAAAATCCTTCAGCTATAATATTTTTCCTCCTATCTGCAATGCATTTAACCTCCCACTGCTTTTAGAGACAGATGCAGACATTTTGGCATTCTCTCACTCCTGCGTCCCACTTGTGCACAGATCAGATTTGTGATGAATGCTCTCCCTCTTGCAGACTTGAAAACGACGCCTTCGATGAGGATGGCAATTCATTATCCGACATGGGCTTTGATAGCGATCAGATTGCTATACGAAGCCCACCATCCCTAAACGACGACGCGTACACTCTCTACTACCCACCAGAGAAGAGGTAAACATGCTTCCACACCACAGCCAAAGCCTCGAGCTGGATTCCGTTTTAATGACTCTTTTGCGATAATGTTTGCTTGGTTTGTTATTTTTCCCAGAGTTCCTCATGTTATTTGTTCAGTGTTATTTTCATACCGAGTAGCCTAAAATGTGGGTTGCAAATACTGTTAATAATCAAGAGAAAAAGGTCGGCAGATATGGAAGCAAACAGGCTGTGTGGAAAAAAAAAAGTAACAGCACCTGATGTGATTGTGGAGCTGCGGGTGGGTGGGGACATTTTAGGCTACTTTTGATCATTTTGTCTGCGCTTTTTAGTCACTGATGATCTATGTGTTTTGGCGTTTTATCATCTCAGATCAGAAAGGCATGCTGAGGAAGAATTAGATAGAGCCTTGAGGGAGATCCTGGGTCAGTTAACAGCGAGACATTATCTGCATTCTCTGATGACAATTCGTGCAGGGTAAGGGCATTTCTTATCAGCGTTCACCTGCAGTCATCATCCTTTCTGTTCCTCCGCTGCACAGGTCCGGGCTGCTGCATCCCTGTCTATCATTTTATGTGCGTGTTTTATTTATTCTTTCAACCTCACCGTGTCTAAAACGTCTCGACATTTTCATTTCTTCCTTTTTTCTTGTTTTATTTCTTTGGTGGCGTGGCACTGCGTTCATGATTCGTGTCCTCCCCTGAGAAAACAGGGTCAGCTTTCTGAGAATAAAATAGCCCACTACGATTTATATGACATTAATCCATAAATCGATTTTATTTGCCCTAACGAAAAACCATGCGTCAGAATACGCAATGGGCTGCAAGTGAATAATTCAGAACTTTTCTAAAACGCTTAAATCACTGTTTCTTTGACAATGTCTTGCTTTGCCGCCGATTAAAAAAAAAAAGGATAAAAGGCCCATAAATGCATTATTAATGATTGCAGGCAACTTTGCATCATGGCAAGATGAGGAGGATGTCCAATCAAACAAGAGCAGAAATCTGTTGAGGAGAGACAGGCTGCAGCTTTAACTCATGTCTTTTTTTTTTTTTTCTTTTTTTTGCAGTGAGGACAACAGCATGGAGGACGAGTCAGAGCCCTTATCCAAAAGACATTCAGATGGGATCTTCACCGACAGCTACAGTCGCTATAGAAAGCAGATGGCCGTGCAGAAATACCTGGCAGCGGTTCTGGGAAGAAGGTACAGACAGAGAGTTAGGAACAAAGGACGCCGACTTGCCTATTTGTAGCGTTGTTCAAGCGCCCAAACTGCCCTCCTGTGTATATACATCCAGTCGTTAAATCAAAGTCATTCAGATATATCTGACCAACCAGTGGATTGCGCCTGTGTTCTTTCAACATGTATTTATGTATGAAGTAAAGCCATTAAAATGAATATTTTAATAATAATATCGTTTTTTTTTCTTTTTGTACAAAAGCACTTGATACCGCACAGTTATACTTTGTGGACCAATATTTTATTTTCATGTTAAGATGTTGAAAACAAAACAAAATGACTTAAAAAAAAAAAAAAGAAATCAGAAAAAAAAAGATAATTGTGCACCTTCAACGTTATGCGCTTGAAATCTTTAAAGGTCATCTACATATGCAGAAAATAAATAGATTTTAAAAAGACAATCAAAGTATTGAATGTTATACTTATTTTTGTAACCAACGTTCTATTTTTTTAGTGTTGTTTGTTTTCCAAACAGGCCCAAAGAAGCAGTGAGCATGCTATGTGAGGCATATCCGGCTTATCCTAAATGATAGATGTTGCCCTTGTCCACCCTTCATCTCGCTCCCTTAATGGGAGCTCTGTGGGTTTGTATAGCTTGCTGCCCCTCCAGGGGAATTCAGATGGCTTCTGTTGTGCAGCCTCTCATTTGATGGATAACTGATTGGCTTACACGGTCATTCATGTAACTGGTGGTAAAATCCAACCCTCTTTTAAACAGAAATTTAATTGCAGGCTTTTGCAAGGGCATTATTGCCTTTACTAAAGATAAAGAAAGCACTCCAGTTGCTGTTAGGAGTATGCGGCAAACACTGCTTGCTCACTTGCCTCAAAGTCATTTACTGCAGGAGACAGATCATGCTCCAGAGGACTGTGTAAAGAATGTTCCATATGTGTGTGCATTATGTACAGTATAGAAACTACACACTGCACATATTCATCTCAATGTTGTCTGTGTTCAGTCAACGGAATTATTTGGAAGAATGTGCTTCAACTGTTGATTTGGGCAACCAATATTCAGGGTGGACCCAGGACTTGTAAGATGCGGGAAATGAAGCATTTCTTTTTGACAAGAGGAAAGGAAAGGTAGCATCTGAGTTAGAGTTAGGAATATTTATCTTATTACATATCTATTGGTGCATGTGGAAACGGACACCTTGCTAATTTTGCTTAGAAACTGCATGCCATCGTGCTTTTTTGGATTGTGCTATTTGGGAGGTGGGCTGTGCTCAGCCTATTTCAGCACCACTCCCCCCCCTCCTCAGATGTGTTGGGAATGTGAACAAGGAGGGCTAGAGGTGGTGGAAACTGGTACTGCACTGACTTGTTGAATTTTTACCTCCCTTGCTGCTGTCATTGTGGATATCATAAGATAAGACACTGGACCCCGTTCTTGCTGCTTGCCTTTGTCCTGGTAGCGGTTTTTAGAGATTCTTTTGCTTCTAGATCGCCGTGCTAAATAGTTGATTTGCCAGTGCCGTGGTTCTTTGTTGAGACGAAGCCAATCTGTGTTAGATGTCTACTGGGGTATGTGCAGTGAGGGTGTGATGAAGAGATGATGTCGAGTGAGAGATATGCATGGAGAGGAGGAGAGAGCAGGAGACAAAGAGAGATGATGTGTGCGTGAGAGAGGATGCAAAGTTACATAAGAGACAGCAGCCACGTCTGAGAGAGGCTGTCGCACCTGGATACAGAGACAAGAGGCGAGAGCACCGGCGCCTGTCCTCACCTTCCAAAGTGAGATCAGGGTCAATGAGTCTGATAGGAAATATCAGATGTTGAATTCCCTTCACTTTGGAACCAACAGATGGAATAACAGTATGTGAGCGAAGCTGGACGAGGCCCCTCTGAGTTCACCTCTCAGACTACAATTGAGCCCTCCAGCAGAGGGGTCTTCCCACTGACTTTTATTAGGGAGATATCTTGTGTATTTATTCAATATTATGCAAATGCAGCTTTATGTGCCCCTGCAATCAAATCAGTGGCCTGCGTTTCCCAATAGAAACTCTCAATCCACTCCTTCTTCAATTTGGCTTTATCCTACAGGCTCTGTGTGAATGTGTGTGGATGCAGACGTTCGTAGATCCGTGCGCATTTGTGTTTATGTGTGTGTGCGTGCGTGTGCATTTGATGTTTGTTTGTGTGAATGAGCGAGTGAGCGCGCATGCGGAGGTGGAAACAGCTTTTGGCTTTGGTGCCTTGCTTCGACGTGAGAAAAAAAGAAAAAATAAAAAAATTCGCCACAAGTGACAGATGGCAATTTTAGTGGCCCTACAATGCTGCAGTCCATTAGCTTACATTGAGACTTCCTTTTACTCTGTTTAATCGCTCGGCTTAGTCTGCCCCAAGAGTAGTAGAATTAGGCTTTCTTTTAAAGCATGGCCAATGATTCATTGATTAAAAAAAAAAAGAATAGAATTTATATGTAGATGGAGCAGGCAATGTGTGTGTGTATGTGTGCGTGTGCATGAGTATGGGGTGTTCAGTGTCTGTGAGAGTTGTGAACAATGACCAGTGTTTGTTACTGTTGATTATGAGGTGTTGTTGATTATTTTGATATTGGTCAGTAATTTATTAATCAGAAAACAGCCCCTACATATTATTTACAACTATGTGCATCACTATCTAGAATAAAAGGGTTTCAGAACATGACAGAGATGTTGTTCAGATCATAGAAAATGCCTGTTGTTGATATTTCTGAAAGCGCCAAACGCCTTACTTCAATGTTTAATCTCTTATCTATCTGAAAACAATGTGTTTTAAAAGTGAACCTTAGTACAAGTGACATCGTTATACACACAGGAGTCCTTATATGGGGTTTTACGTTTCTCAATGTTATGAAAGTGTTGTAAGATTTGTATGAATAAATTTTTGTAAACAACATTTTCTAATCAATGTCTAATCTTTGAAATACATCATTTTTGAGGTGATACATGTGTTGTTAGCGACAGTATAGTGGTGGCCTCGCCTCACATTTTGACTTCTTACATCCCAATCAGGCTTAAATCTACCTTTAAAAGTTGAGTTTATATGATCGCCAAGGGCCACATAAAGACCCAAACAGCACAAAGTTCAAGTCACGTTACAGAAAACAGAGTGAAACATCCTCCAGCAAACAGCCACTCTGCTGTTCTCCAGTGGGTTATGATGACCTGAAGTACTGTTGAGTTAGATTTATCTTTCCAAAGCCAGAGCAACAGAAATGAAACAGAAAAGCTGAGATCTGAAAGCACCGGTGCACCGTGCAGAACGGACCTATCAGCAAGAGGAACCAACGCTGCATCACGAGCACAAAGCAAAGTGAGGTGCATTTGGTGTCTTTTACTGATCAGTCCTCGCCACATGATGGCTTTTCCAGGTGGTTTGAGAATTTCAAGTTACAGTTTATAAAATGAAAACAGAGAACAAAGGTTGAAGTGTGGATGCGCCTGTAATGCAAACCGAAGAACCGTCCAGCATCTCCAAAGAGACCGTCGAGATAAAGTACGAGGCTGGACTGAGCAGCAGAGCGCTTCCCTCCTCCAGAACAACTGCGCCTCGGCCTTGGAAGTGCAGCTGTGTCCCGTGGGAGAGGAGGATGGGTGTGGCAAAGGAGTGTGTGTGTGTGTGTGTGTGTGTGTGTGTGTGTGATCTGATCCTCATCAACCAGCAGGAGTGTGTGTGTGTGTGTGTGTGAGAGCGAGAGAGAGAGAGACAGAGAGAGAGAGAGAGAGAGAGAGAGAGAGTACACATGCACCAGAGCTCAACTAACCCAATCAGAGAAATGTTGCATGGCAACGGTCCACAAAGGGACACGGTTATGTATACGCATGTGTCAAGTGTGTTTGTATGTGTGGAAAGAAAGTGAGATAGAGAGAGAGTGTGTGTGTTTGTGTGCAAGTCCGTGAGTGTATTTCGCTATTTGTGTGCTCAACACAAGCAGACCTTCTGCAGGCTCTGCATTACGCCTGGTGCACACACACACGAACACACGCACATACTGTTATGTCTCTCACAGATACTGCAATAACACCAACAGTTGCTGGCACAGTCAGACACAGGTGGTAAATATGATTAATGAAATTCACCAAAATGAATTAGCCACAAGAAACTGCCACACACACATTCTGAGACGTACATCTTTGTTTCTTCCCCGCGAGGATGTTGATTCATGGGAGCTGCCCTGTTGCTATGAAAAGGCTGACAGATAGTCGATTGTCATGGTTTGAGCTACCTGTGTGATATATAGGACACCTCTATTCTTTATTTATCCCCCCCTTCTCCCCCTGCCTCCCTCATCAGCTGTCAAGAAGAAAAGCAGTCTTAGTCCTCTTGACAAGCAGATTCTCACATTTCTCCTGTGACATTTTCTGTTTTTTACAAAATGGGGCAAGCAAATCTGAAGAAATGAAAAAAAATGTATTCCTAAATAAATTGAATTTGATATTCACGACCTGATAGGCCCACAAGTGGATATTGAGACAAATTCTCAATTTGTTTGCACAGCAGCAGACTTCACATGAGGGGCCACCCTCAACCAATTTGTACATAATGTACATTAATGCCTGAATCAATAAAAAGGTGGCTCCTCCTCCCTCATAGCCTCGCATCATCACTCCTCGATGGCATGCATCCCACCACTTCTTATCTCCCCATTAGTGTCTTCGAGCGGTTTTACAATTGAGCTTAATTTTTCAAGAGTTGCGTCCCTTGGCTGGTTTTTGTTGGCAGCTTCTTAGAAGGAAAATTGGGAGGATCTGGTAAAAGCTACAGCTGCAAAATCAGCCCAACTCCCACTATTTGGAATCATACACAGCTTTTAATAATCTTCCCTCTGCCCTCCAATGCCTCCAGACATGTCTTAATTATGTATAAGGTGTTAGAGGGGGAAGGGGAGGTTGTGTTCAGGGCTTTTCCAGTGGGGATACCCTTACTGCACCCACCCCTCCAACCCCCATAGTGCCACAGCCACACCCAGCCTTCTTTGTCGCCATGTGTCTGATGAGCGTGTGAAGCCAGGAGTGTGTATGCATGCTTAATACTGATTTACTGTTTGTATGATTAACATTTCTGCCTTTAGTCCAGCTGTGTGTGTGCGCTTATTTACCTACAACGCAAACACTACCCCCCCCTTCTCCCCCATCATCTCTCTTGCGTGTCAGGGTTAAGAATACAGCACTCACAAGAGAGGCCCAGACACAGCAATGATGCAATCACACACCTCCCTCCCTCCCTCCGCAACCCCCACCGTGCATTTAAACTCATGAATCATTCAGCGGTCAGGTTTTGGGGGGACGCTCCGGTCATGCCTGCAATGAAACCCGTGACAGTGGCAGCCCTACGCCCCCAGTCCCCCTCTCCCTCAGATCCCATCTTGTGGTGGGCTCTGTCACATCTACCATTAAGCAGGAGGCACTCTGCGGTGAACAGCAGCCCCTCTGGGAGCAGCAAGAGGGAGGGAGAGAGGAGGCAGGGAGGAGGAAAACAGGAGATGTGGGCGAGGGTATGTAGACATGGACCACTGATCAAGAGTTGCTTCTGGCTTAGAGGGAAACGCTTTACCTGTGCTGCATGAGCAACCATGGGTAACCACAACTATCCATCATTTATCATGAGGCTATATGGCCAGGAAGGAAAACGACCATCTCAAATGTCATTTTCTCAGCTACTGTATGTGTGTGTCTCCAAGCTAAGTTTGAATAAGATGAGTGCCCTCAATCTCCATCCTGAGACTTTGCCCTTACAGAGGATGCTCTAGAAATCCTGTGCTCTGTCCACTCTGACAGTTACGTGATTATTTCTCAAATATGCCAAAAAAAATCAACAAAAAAGATGAGACTTTATTCTTTCTGTAGGAAAATTTTGTACTAAAGATGTGCCGGAAGATAATTGAATAATTGCAAAAGCTGTGATCCAAGTAAAATTCACACCTGCATGGATAGATTTTTAATTGGCCACAATGCAACTAGCTGTTAATCACCTCATAAAGATGATAAGGAAACTGTGCAAGCTTCCTGTTTAAACACTGCATAGGCACAGAGCAGCATTTGTATGTATCTGAAATCATGTTTCTTGCCACCTGGTAAATTTTACTCCAAAATTCACTCTTTTTTACTCATTTTTGGTCTCCACCAGCTACTGAGGGAAAAATCTGGCTCTTTAGCTACTATATATAATCATTTAATTAATCATTTTAATGATTTTGGACAAGAATTAACATCCTGGTCGTTGAAGTCTTTCCAGATGCTTCGACTATCCTGCAGCTACTTTTTATGCTTGGGTTTAATTTACGCAGGTGTAGGTTTGCTTTCCAGGACAACAACATTTTTGCTTAAAAGTCTATAATCACCACAGTGCGTAATGTAAGTCTCAGTGACAGCTCTGACAGCATTTGAATTGTCCAGTGGTAAGTCCTATCCATCTAAATTCAAGCACAAACATGAGTATCACGAACAGTTTGCAAATACGACCCCTGGTTAAATAGTATTTGCGAGACTTCCCTCCCATGTAAGTCCATTATGACTGCGGATGCCAGTGCAAACCCTCATTTGTTAGCACACATTTTTAACAGGCTTATCCTCAGATCTCTCATTCCCTCTAGTCAGCGGTACTTAACCAGAAAAAAATCCCCCGAGCTTTTGGCTCTGTGTTTTTTAACATCAAACAAATTTCTTTAAAGCCGTCTTCTCCCAGTGTGGTTCTCCACAAGGCACCAACGAAAAACTGTTTGCGTCCCATGCGCTTCTCAAAAATTTCTGTCGATAACAATGTCAGTGGGGGTGCACCGCAGCAGGTGGGCCTGCCGGCTTTTGAACTTACTCGAGTGTGTGGTGACTTGATGTCAGTAGAAGTTATGTTTTTCGCACGATTCTCAAAAGAGGTCTCTGGCAGCTCAATGCATTGTTCTTTTAAAAATCAGGCCATGCACCTCATCATCCAAACCTGACACATGCTGACCTTCAGAGTTCAGCGTGAGGTGAACAGACAGACACCTTGCAGCTTTACCACATCTCTTTGTCTTACAGTCTGCCTGTAGCTCATACACTCACACAGCTCATTCTGGTCAGGGCGAGGCTGTGCAAACACTGAATAATGCATCATTGCTGGAGCAGTTAGGTGTGAAAACTCTGTGTGAGATTAGTGAGAAGAACCACGTTCATGCTCTTTTTATTCTCCTCCCCGTCTCTCTCACTTGCCTCCACATGAAGGAGAAAGACACCCTATTACTCCTTCCCCCCTGCAGACATCCACTGTTGCATCCCTTTCCACATCGTTCACCCTCACTCCTCTAAAGTTGTGACAGATTTCCTGAATGAGGAGAGTGTTAATGAATGGAGAACAGTTGAGGGTAGTTCAGGCTTCATGGCTTATGTGCCCATGAGAGTCAAACTTGCACGCTGACACACAGCTCGTGGTTATGTTATCTTTTTTTTTTACTTTATTGGCAAAGACTGTATAATACAGGATGCAACAGTAGTGTTTCTAAGGGCACAGCTCCAAAAGTAACAAGTTCTATGGACAATGAAACAAGTGTTTGAAGTTCCTTTTCTCTGGTACGCAGCCTGAAAGATGCTACATGAAGACTTCCACGTTACCGCAGCACCTTTTGTTCATAATGGAAACAGTTTCCTCTTTTAACATTTTTGCATCACCTTTGTAAAACGCATCTCCTCCGTTCTTACAAACTTCTCACACTTGAAAGCGTTCACATACAGAGATCCTAGAGACTGCTTTATCCCAAACCTCGCATGCATGCAAAAAGGGTAAGCGTTCGGTTTGAGAGGCGGAGGCACAAAGCAGGCAGAGGCTTTTCCGTCTTTTCACACATATTCCTAACAAAAGGTATTGCCTGTCACCGAGCGACGCATAACTCATCGGGAATTGTCTGTGGCAGTTCTATAAAAAGTGAGGCTGTGTGATAGGGAGAGAGGTGTGAGTGGAAAACATAGGGAGGCGAGGGAACCAGCCAGGCTGTTCATTCACACCTGTGAGCAACATCCTGCGCTCCCTGGGCTACAGCATCCGCATCGCATACAGGGGAAACAAGTGCTACCTGTGTTTCCCGCAATTTCCCTTTTGTCTCTCTTCCCTTCTGTTGGAGGGCTCCCCTCCCACACTGCTCTTCCCATCAGGGATCTTTTGTTGCATTGACTGACACATTGCTGAAACAATCGTGCACCTAAAGCAGTAATCCTCTGTAACTGACTCGTGTACTGATTCAACCTACACACTGTGACCCGCATTTGCTGATCCAAACTTGTCTAACGGTACCGCACCTGTGCATTGCTCTGTAGAGGAAGTTCATCTCAAGTGGGACTGGCTTACAGCTGAATCTTTACATCATGCAGGAGTTGCAAGTTGTGTTCTTCCTGCTTTCGTGGTGGAAATACATATTCTAACCGTTCTAACAGGAAAAGGTAGGCTGAAGGTAGTTTATGTGGATGTTATTTAGTCACAATATTACCCTGAAATTGATTATGAAACATGGCATAGATGTAATAGTTCTGGATTAGTTTTTGGATGTAATTTGCTGATTTTTCAATTAAGAAATCTCCAATCTATGACTGAGCCCGTCCTCACCAGAATAACAGCTGCATAAGTCCACTTTGCAAGTCGGCTATTAGGAGCCATATTGTTAAGAGACAACCTGCAGTGGCCACAGTACTTATGACATGAGCAAAAGGGGAAGTCAGGTAACTTAGTATAGAGACCATGAAAATCCTCATTTGGAGGAAGGAGGGGTGGATGGATAGTTCAATCGTGTGCAGGACTTACACCCCGGAAACCACAGTTTATATCCCACGTGAGACCTTTGTTGTACCAGCTTGTCGTCACCAATGGTGATCTATGAGGTCCTCATGAGAAATAGATGTTTTTGGTATAAACAGTGGAGCTTGATGGATGAAATCTTAGATTGCATTTTCATTTTGCGTTTAGCAAGGATGAGAGGTACAGATTATTAGATGTACATCAGAGTTGTTTTTCTTCTGAAGTGACAGCTTCTGTAGCTGCTATTAGTCACAGTCGAGACTGAGTACATTCATTGTGTTGGATCAGCGGCTACAATGTAAACATCTTGTTAGATCTGATGCAAAAACACTCATGCAGGCATGGTTTTGTCATGCTAAAGATACTGTAAGCAGTCATTCATTGTCACTTGCTGTGAATACCAAGAGATAATGAAAATAAAGCATTGACATTTATATCACATCACATCATAAAATACACTTGAAAATGGTGCAGATATTCTCGTCTCTGCAGACGTGGTCACTGAGTTAATTTTTGCCGTTCTGTTAGTCTCAGTAGAAAGGCTCATGCCTGTCTATTTGGGGGTTTGGCAGCTGCTGTCAGTCTAGTGACATTGCGGTACTGGCACAGTGATTACTGAGAATGCAGTGAAAACAACACTGCTTAAGATGTCTCCAAATAAAAACAAACACAATGCAGATGATCACGATATTAAGCTCAGCGAGAGACACAAATGCAGCAGATGATCTGATCACTGTACACCGTAATCAACCCACTTGGGTTAGGATGGAGTAAATCTGCTCACAATAACCACAAGTCAACCAAACAAGCCATGTGCGGATTGATCACACGTTTCTAGGCAATAATTACTGAAGGGTTCATGATAAGTCAGAAGTGTTATAAATGCATTTGTAAGTGACTGAACAGAATCAATGTCAATGTTGTGTTATAGTGAAGCCATTTAACAAACAACAGAAGCTTAAGTTAAAGGCTCAATTCACAACATTTTTTATTTATACTTAAAAATATAGTACATATTATATAAATCTATTATTTATAAGACACTTTATTCGTGCAAATAAATAAAATCAAATAACAAAAGAGAAGAAATAAACAATAACATAAAAATGCACAAGTGGGCTGAACAAAAAAGCAATCCTGAGGGCTTTTAAAAATAACCCATGACCTGACACTCGAATTAAAGGCTGCTGCATATGCTTGTCATAAATTTGCAGAAACTATATTTTCAAAATATCAAATAATACAATTTCCATACATGAAAGTAATGCTGTTCTGTAGAAGTGACTACACAGATGATCATCAGATCCGGTGTGATAACAGTGGATTTGACAATCAGTTACAAAGAAACTGTGAACGGAAACAGGAAGTGAATTGTTTTTTGTTTTTTTTAAATTACTGAGCTGAAGTTTATTTTCCTTGGTTTTATATGTGCTTGGCCAAGCTGTATTACCATAAACCATACAGTGATTAGTGCATAATTACTCTATAAAGTGATTTCTGTGTTGCAAAGGTGCATTTTTTGCATGAAAACTGATATACAAATAAAGTTTCTTGTTCTTCTTTTTATTATTATTATCATTCAACAGATCCCAGTCATGAACCTATATCTTGTATTCTTGCTGTAACTTTAAGCAGCGCATGTTGTCTGCTGTTGAATGCATTGCTGTTTTTCCATGTATGAGGTGATACACTGCCTGGTCCACAAAGAGAAATGCTGACAAAAGCTGAACCACTAGCAAATGGTTAGGATAAGGTTTTACATCCCTGTCTTCTGAGAACAGAAAACAAGTAGAGTAAATTGGACTAGATCTACTAAAAATGTAATCCTGAAGACGGTGTCTTCACTTAATGACCCAATTCAGCTCACCTGGTTCAGGACTGCGTGTGGTCGTGAGGGTAAATCACTCTTTACAGACTGTCTGCTCAGATGGTTCAGGTGCTTATAAACCGTGAGCTGAGCTGACTATAATTCATGCAGGTGAGGTGCATGCAGCCATCTTTCATTATAAATAAATTCCACTTTTACACAGTTTGACAGCTAACATCTGCATAACATGATCCAGTAGCGTATCTTGGCAAAGAGCCTGTGTGCATTGCTTTTGTAGCTATGACTACAAACTGATTAGACTGCTTTGAAATGCCTTGTACAGCATGCATTGAGAAATAATTATCAAGTCAGCTGCAGGAAAACAGCAGAACTTAATGAGTTTATTTTTAGTGTTTGTACTTTGAATATTAATCTTGTTTTCAAAATCAAACTGTACTCGTCAAAATTACAGTTCTTTTTAAAGAACAACATATCATCCAGTCCTCTAAAAACCTAATATGTACTTACAGTATGCTGACTCTGACCAAGTCATTATCAGTTAATGATACACCAAAGGGTGTGTGTTGATGACATCACATCTGTGATTAAGCTTTTCTTGCCAAACCTTCTGCCAATCCAGCCTCCAGGTCATCTTTCCTGATCTGCTGCTGATTGCACAGTAACTGGAACACATACTGAGAAACAGCTGTCACTCAGTCGACTCTCAGAGGTGTCCATCACAATGGCTCGTGGATCCAGAATATTCACCATCTGCTGCTGTTTTGCTGGACGTGTAGCGTAGGCCCATATCACTTCCACTGTTTGGTGGAGGAGGCATCTAGTCACTGACTGACAGCAGCTTGTGAGCATGTTCGGAGCCATATGGGGAAAGACTAAGTGCAGCATGTTGGCACAAGGCAAAATCATCAGTGTAAAACTCAGCACTATGCTGGACAGATGACATCTATCTGTTCATTTGGGAGCTACATTTAAAGTTTCCCGCAGCCACTGCAGAGGAAAATCACCACCACGAGTGCACGAGAGTATGGACTGACTCACTGTCACAATTAACTGAACAGTTGTCCCAACCCCAACAAGATCAGGCTTCGACAATTCTGCAAAGCTCTGCACTTTGTCCAGTGCATGAATGCATTATAAGAACTGGACTCCAAGATGGTGTCCATTCATTCCACTTAAAATTGCCCAAAAAGCACATACGCCAAGAGTTTTCCTGGTTTGCTCCGACATTAACTGCTGCAGGGATGAGTCCTAAAACCCAGAGAGGAGTTAACATTGCTGCAACCTGGTTCCTTCGTCTTGAAGTCACTGGGTTTTTTTGAATAGGTTTTTGGTTCGACGCCTAGAATAAGGTCTGTGGTTAACACAAGATAAAGACATTTTCCCGTTTGTTCTGCGACATAAAACGTGATTTAGCGCATGAACTTTGAAGCTTTTCGGTGTTTTAAAAATTGTGGTTGCTAAAAGTTAAATGAAACTAGAGAGGTCTTTGAGGACATTAAACATCATCACGCCAAACACCCCAACAAATCTCATATCACATCTTCTATCCCCGCAGCACCTTGTTGTATGGCCCACTGCTCACAGTCATTAATGTTTCTCTCCTTAGCTCCACTCAGTACATAACCTTCACACTGGGATGAAATCATACACAGACCAGTTTTTCTAGGCTCTAGGAAAATTTGCAGTCATAAAACATGTCATGGTTTAAAAATTCATAATGCAAAGAGTAATACTTGACCTCATTTGCAGTTCAAGGTGTCCTGTCAACAGTTTTACAGACATCTTATTTATGATGGAGGGGAAAGAGGAATTTCCACTCTGTGGATAATAAAGTTTTCGTATTCGTATAATACATTCTTCTATGCATTACCACTGTGATAACTTAGCATTAAGGTCGACTGGCAACTCTTTTAATACATCCAAGGTCCAAAGCCAATGCTTTTTAAATTCTTATTTTTACAATATCTGCACATGGCAATGAGAGTATGGTTAAGGGAAAGGGGAAAGATCGGCTATGGAAAACAATGGTGAAAGTATTTCTAACATCAACAAACTCAAGCCTCATGCGTGAAAATCAGACGCAGACCCACCAGCACACCCTTATTTTCCCCCTTTCTACATAAAGAGCACCCTAACTTCCTGCGCTGCCACTGAATGTTAAAACTGGATGAGAATTACAAGGTGTCCAATATGGATGGAATTCATGGGTATACTGGGCTTAGTTGTCAACTGCAACAATGAATGACTGTGAAAAGTGCTGAAACGATTTGATCAATCGTCTAGTCGCTGATTGACTGATGATTAATCTGCAGTTATATTGCAAATCAATTAATTGTTTGAATAATTTTTCGAGCAAAAATTCCAACCTTTTGCTCGTTCCGAATTCTACAATGTGTTTTATTTGTGATATCTGATGGTAAATTGAAGATCTTTTAGACTGTTGTTTGGACAAAACAAGCAATCTGAAGACGACACCTGAGAACTTTTTTTGACATGTCATAGACTAAACTAAATTAGTGGCAGACTAACCAATAATGAAAATAATCAATACTTAGATCCCTGCCTGTAAATGCCTGTTTCCAAGGCAAAGTCCTTACTGACTGTTGCCTCAGTCTGCATAATTCCCAGGTAAGCCGACTGTGCGTCCTCTGCAGTCTTTCAGGAGTAAACTTTGTTATAGTCAAACCACCATCTCTTAAGTCAGAGCACGACCAGACAGGAACAGGGAAAACAAAATGCAGCGCTCAGAAACATGCCTTCGACTTAAAGCGGGGGGCGAGTGAGTGTATCGATCTCTGGTCACAACAACTTCCTCTGTCAGCAAAATTCTATTTCTGGATCCACCGTATCTCAGGAAGCCAACGAGACCTGATTTGCGGTGAATGACATTACATTACCTTGTCTCTCCTCCGGTCCCAGTGATCTATTTCTATCCAAGCACTCTAAAACATGTTGTCATTTAAGTTAAATTTAGGTTAGACAGAGAGACTGAGGGAGGCAAAACCCCTTTGCCATGTTGTTATTGAGGCTGCTTTGGATGCCTGTTAATTGCCTCCCCCCTTGGGTAAAATCCCACTCCAAGCAGTCTCAGCAACCCATGTGTCACATTACCTACCTAGCGTGAATGAAAGCTCAAGGTAATGAGCAATACTTTTCCTCATGTCAGCACACATTCATGAGCAGTCTGATAAAATGGAAGCTGCACCCCGACAATTTGGACTGCTTTCACAAACAAAACTACTGCAAGCAAGTGTCAAAACCTCCCTGCCAAAGCTGGTGGTGCAGTGGTTTCTCCCATCAAGCGGGATCGGAGACTCTCGGGGGCTTGTGTGCGGTGGCAGTGACAGGTGAGTCTCATGAGAGGAAGGGTCTCATGTTCGTGCACTTGGATCTCCTGTGTATGCCGCACTTGGTGACGAGATAAATTGGACAGCGAAACAAACAAGTTGCTTTGCTGCTTTGACAAAGATGCTCTATTCAACTGGAGTGTAAACATATCCACCCACAACAGAAACGGAGGGGACTGTTTTTGCTCAGCCAACAAAAATCCCTCTCTGGAGAAAAGCTCTGGACAATCAATGAATTCTGATTAGATTGACAACAGCGACGTTGAGGACGCTGCAAATGAGGCGCTCCTGGTCTGCGGGGTGATGCAGCGTGATTCATGACAATCTTGAGAGTCATTCATCCCCCATCAGGCAGTCATCGTTCCCAAACCTCTGGGTCAGCCCCATAATAAATATAGATGTTGACACACAGATTCTACCAGTCACAGGAGCAGACAATTCATGTTGTGGGTGGACTGAATCTGGCCCCCGTGTCCGCACCTGACACCCTCCAATTATATGTGACAGATGCTTGGCGCGTGCACACGCACATTAATACTCTGCAGCATGGAATGAAATCTCCATATCTGACACTGGGCCTCCCCCCCCCCCCCCCCCCCCCCTTCCTTTTGTTCTCTGGGTGTATGTGACCAGATGTGGCCCTACTACAAATTTAATAAAGATGCCGAGATGCAACTGTGTGTTCGCCTGGGTGTGTGTGTCATAGACTTTGAGGCCCTGCTTGAGTGTGAGAAAAACGCTGTTAAAGCAGTATGCACATATGAAACTATAAGTCTGTGCATGTGTGTGTGCATGTCTGGTGTGTGTTTCATGTGCATGCACTGATCCTATAGATGAGCTTCTCCGAACTGCCTTATTAGCAGGCTCCATGTGTCAGTGGTTAATCCCTCACTCTCTCAAGGGACAGCCCCCCTTCTCCTCCTCTCCTCCTCCCCCGTCCTCCTGTCACCCCCTCATCACCACCTCCACAGATGGGTCCTTTTATTTCCCCACAGAATACTAATAATGGCCATTGAAGGATTCCAAAGGGGCTGGTTCACCCCCTTTACACCAGCAACGGGGCTGAATGGTGTAATGATGCAAGCGGTGGCCGAGGGAGGGAAAAGGGAGGATCCTACGAGCAAATAAACAACGGCTAATCCAAACAAAGATTTTCTCCATGGATGTTTAAGTGCTTCCTTTTGAAGTCATGAAGTGCTTGTATGTTGACTGTGAAAGTCACCAAAACATGGACGGATCCGATAAAGCTATCAACTTGACAGTTTTATAGTGGGAACGCTCTTCTGTAATAAAACTGTGGACATTATAGAGTCAACTTATATGTCAGGTAGCCATATGGTGGGAAAACAGCTCATATCATCAAACAGGGACACAGCCAACAGCAACCAGGGAGGAATAAAGAGGGGAAATGAGTGCGCTACTACAGTTTCTAATTATAGAAAAACATTATTGAATGTCTTGTGATGGTGCAGTGTATAGCAAACACAGCCTGGAGTCAAGTCACTTTGCCTGTGAGGCAGGGAGAGAGGAGGAGGAGGAGGTGGAGGAGAGGACAGAGCTATAGAGAAGGTGAGGAGAGCTTTTAAACAGCTAAGGTGTCCCACTGCCAAATCGACTGCTACTAACTCTCAGTTGGACGAAGCTATTTTCGTGATTCCTGTAACAGCTCACAACACAAGCCAAAATTAAAAGACACATAAGCTGTCTCAGGAGAGAGGAGAAAGAAACAAATGAAAGCTGCACGGAGTAACTTTGCACGCTGGCTGCTCCAGCTGGCAGCAGTGACGTTCAGAGCCAAGACGCTGCCAACAGCTGCGTGAAATGTTGTCAGAATTAGGACTTACTGTTGTGTTGGGGCCACAGCTGATGTGACACTGTCATTCTGCCACCACAAATGTTAAAAATCAGCCTTTTAGTTCAGACAGGTATGTGAAGAAGGTGACAACTACACTGAGAAAAGTGAATAACGGCAATATATGCTTGTTTTTTGTCTGACAATATGTTCATCTTCTTACCAGGCGGGTTTTATGTTGGAGCATTTCACTCATTTCAAGCTTTTATGTCCTTAATTATCTTTATTATTATTATCTTAATAACCTATAACTACAACTGACTGCGATTTTATTTTCGGAGAAACTTAATGTTTGAAACTAGAACTTCCAGATATATAAAGCTGTTTGATCAACACTGACAAGTACAAAACAGCTTTGTCAAAGTCAGAATTTCTATGTATGCCAACAAATGTACTTGTTTTTAGTCTGGCTACACTACATTTATATGATACTGTGGCTTCTTTGAGACAAGATGTTCTCACTTGTTTTGAATCTATTCTGTTGGCAGATAACTTTGCTTACTTTAAGTAGTATTTCTCACATTTTATCACTTTTTTCCTTGTTCTTGAGAGCTGAGTTTTTGCAGTGATTTGAAGCCAGACCAGTTTTATTTTTGACAATATTGTCACATTGTCACCATGTGTATATTGTATCATACAAAAGATCTATTCTGGTGTGTTACAGTGTTCAGTGATCCCTGATTTGCAGTTCAGGGTCAGATTTCACCCATTGAGAGCACACGTGTCTCTCATTATCAGGCTGTGCTTCCGCTTTTCTACACATCAAAGTGACGGTTTTCAGTCTTTCACTGCTTTTTTTGTAACTCGATTAAATATGAAGCTGTGGCAAAAGTTCATTAAGGAGGATCTTTTATTCTTCTATCGGTGAATCTCACGTAATTCTTCCCATTCTACTCGTCTCCATCACCTCAATGCTTCAAATTCTTCTTTATGTTTCTAACATTTTCTAAGCCAAGGGGTTTTTGGATGCTTAAATATCACTCAGATCCTGTCATCTTGTTTACTATACCACCATGATCCCCAGATTGTTCCCTTAAATTCAGCTGACAGATTTCATTTTTCAACCGATTTGCTCCAAAACCACCAGCGTCTAGACACTGATGAGATCCTGTCCGATCTCCTGTCTGTATCTATCGGCCTATATTGAGTCTCTCTCTGTTGGTATGTCAATAAATATTATTCAACATATTGGTTCCAACTGATATCTCCTTATTGAAGTATGAATATTATTATGTAGTAAAAGCTATGCCTTAGGTAGCGCTAGCAGAGACCAACCTTGTGTTTTGAATTTTTACATAAGTGACACAGACTGTGCCCTCAGGAGGGAGTTTAACATTGTTTTGGATTCTATTCATGACATAGTTCTTGGGAATAATTATAAAAGAATAACATAATAAGAATACTAAAAAACTTTTTATGCCAGATATCTGCTTATATCAACCAAGAGGCCTAGTACGTAGTGCTTCAATGACAAAATGAAAGATTACGTTCAACTAAAATGACAGTCAGTAAGAACTAAATGAAAAAGTAGCATTGTCACAGTTTTAGCTTCTTTTCTCTTGTTGACCTTTCGAGTCAGTTTTTAAATCTAACTCATTACAGACCAGGCTTTGCATGGCCAGCTGCCAGAGTACATCATGTGAACATCTTAGTCTCGACTGTCCTAAAAGGCCTCTTAGGTCTGCTGGCTTCAGCCTTTTAGCTGTTCAGAGTCCAAGCTGAAGTCAAGGGGTGATGGAATTTTTGCTGTACTGGCGCCTCAGCTTTGGAAAAGCCTCCCAGTTTAGTGCTCGGTCAGCAAGCACTGCCCCTGCTAATAAATCCTGTCTTAATGGGGAACTCCACTGATTCTACACATAAAGTTCAGTTAACTTGCCAGCCTGTGAAAGCAAATGTATAATCTAGTGTTTTAGGATCCTGACCCATACTTGGGCTAACTTGGCCTCTGCTGCTTCGATTTTGACAA
The DNA here is from genome assembly GCF_039877785.1 of Chaetodon trifascialis. Classification (NCBI taxonomy): domain Eukaryota; kingdom Metazoa; phylum Chordata; class Actinopteri; order Chaetodontiformes; family Chaetodontidae; genus Chaetodon; species Chaetodon trifascialis. The sequence continues at coordinate 8,544,026 of NC_092066.1, forward strand.
TTCTACTTTCAATATGTCTCTCATGACCCAAAAACCTAACAGAGGTAAAACAATAAATCTCTGAAACACCCCGTTAGAACATATTTTTATGGAATTGCCATCTTGTCTGTCTGACAGATTCATTTATTTACATAATACAGATCTTTCACACTACCTCCGGATTTTATGTTCTCTTTAATCTCGTTGATTATTTATGTGTCAAATTTGTTTTCTTCCACATCAAGAGTTCAGCAGCACACTGCATGGTGTTGTCTTTTTATGCTGCTTCTATTACCCTGCGCTGGAAACAGGTATTGTACAAACAGAATTGATTATTTTCTCATCAATCAACATTCAGTGCATTTAGAATGCATCATATACGCATATTATATTTCCCAAGAGGACAAGTGTTAGCTTCTGTGCAATATAACTGGGTTGAAGGTCAATGTCATAAGGTTAATAAAAACAGCAATACAATAAAAAAAATGAAAATTGCAACATTATAGGCCATGTGCGCTGCGTGGTTGCCTGTTTTTTTTCTTGCCATTTCATTCTTTCCAGCTGCATTTGCCCACTAACATCAAGCTGCCCATTCACAGTCCTGCATGTCCCTGACTGATGGAGAGCCTAAACATGAAAGCATCATGTTTATCCGAACAGAAACCCTGTTTTTTATCCAGTCATGAGGCTCTAAGGTAATTATCTTGTAATGTGATTACTTCTTACATGTACAGTTGATGACCACATACTGTTGGCTTCCTGTGAAGTGTCCTTTAAAAGTATATGTTCAATGAAAGTTTAAATGAGCCACTCCAAATATGCTTGGTGTGCATTTACACAGACCTCCTGGCAGGTGCTGTCACCAGCTGAACTCTAACTGATACCCTGTCGTCGTGAATCTTCTCTCGTGTCCCGTAGTCCACTCTGTCGGAGGAAGTATGTGGCATCCTCTCAGTCCTCCAAGGGCATGAATGAAACAGAGTGGGACATTTGTCTGTATGAATATTACATTTTTTTCCTCCAGTCCAATGCTAAATAATTGAACAGAATGCACTCTGGAAAACAGTCTTTGTGAGGTTCACAGATATTGCAAATCCTATCCTTTTGGGTCCTTTCTTATTCTTTCGGTGTAAAAAAGACCTCTGCATGAGCTTGAGAGATGGAAAGCGTGGTGGAATTCCTCCCTGCTGGCTGCAGCACAGGCCGACTCGTCTGCCTGCAGAAGCAACAGATGGCCATGGTCTTGGGTTGCTAGGAAACTGGTAATCAAATACTTTAATTCAGATTGATTTGGGAATCTGAGGTTTATTAAAAGCAGGGTGAAGTCTTTTGTTATTCAGATGGCAAGATGTCTGATTTCTCCTTCTTATTTTGGTTGGACTGCCCTCAGAGTTGGATATAGACTTGGCACTGGGCTCTGGACAGGCTGTGAATTCAAATGATTGACAATGTCTAACAGTCACACTGGAATGAAAGGAGAGGCAATAAAGACAGAAATATCCAACATGTCTGCCGGTGAATTTATAGCCAAGGTAATGCTGGTTCGTAGTTTTCTTTATTGTCTGAATGTCGTGCCTTGTGCCTGCATATATATTGTGGTCTGCTGGATTACATTTGTTGCCCTCAGGTCTATCAACACATAATGTTAAACACAATAAAGATGTGAAATCTGCAACTCTCAGCACACTGTTGATTTCTGGAGAAAAGATGAAAAATTTCAGCTTGAAGAGGCTTAGTCACTTCAGAAATGATAATTCATCAGCCAGCAACATGTGGGACATCAGGCCTTAAAAAATAAACCTAATCTTCATTTACAAACAACATGTTGAATGAATAAAAACTCACATTTGCTCAGTTTAATATATTAAAGGGTTTTGCCGCTGCAGTCTTACTTGGTCAGGTATGACCAGTAGCTTAAAGCAGCTAATGTTAGCTAATGTTAGCAAAGGTTCTGTTGATACTGCTGTGAGACTGACACTAATTCAGACTTTGTGGTCGTCTACTTGTGCTACTGTTAGACTACATTTAGCATTAGATAAACACAGCAAAGTAAAGCACAACATAAGGACTCTGCCTCTGCCTTAAACCTGAAGAACAAATAGCAGCAATGACAATCAAACATTTTCAACAGCACGGTATTAAGAGCATCTCCAACCCTCTAAACAGGTAAATGACTGTGTGACTTTCAATGACACACAAATTATTAATTTAAAAAGAAACTATACAAGCCAGGATTTCAGGAGATCATTTTAACTTCTCTTCTGTGAAGCAAACATGGACCATGCACTATGCAAAATGGCTGTAAGTGACCTGACTTATCTGCTTTAAAGATCTGAGGGTTCGGTCCCTTAACAGCAGCCCAAAGACTTGTAACGATATAAAGCAAAAACATGCTGAAGAGTCTGAATGACATAATATTGGCAAACGCAGCGGTCTCCAGATGTTGACCATTTTGCACCCGAGTTTAAATCAGAGAGCAGATTTGTTGATTTGGCCGGCTGTGGTGCAGGAACAGTTAAGCCTCCTGTGATGCCGCAGTGCTGCAGCCAGTTCTTCAGTTAGCGGGACAGATCAGACCTGATATAACATTTCCCTGGTGAGTTCATAAATAGTGCCAAACAGAAGACAAACCTAGAGGAAAAATATACCCACTGATTGTTGGTGCTGATGCCGATTGTTCAAAAAGCCACATTTGATGTGTTATTTTCTCTTTCATCTAAATATAAACATAAGATGGTTTTCCTCAGCCCTCTGTTCTCTTTTATTTCCTGTAAGAGGCAGAGAGATGAATCATTTGGGGGAGTGAGGAGAGGAGGTATATGCGAACACATGAGCAGTTGCATATGCAAATGCATGGCTGTATACACACACACACACACACTCACAATCTGTACCATAATGCCACACACAGACAAGGAAAAGAAGTGAAAAAAGTCACTTCAGTCCACCTACTATTGTGACCTACACCCTGTACACCTTTCTACTGAGGCTGTGTCCTTACTGCAGCAGTCGGCTTTGATTCCAACCTGTGGCCCTTTGCTGCATGTTGTCCCCTCTCTCACCCCTTTCCACTCTGTCCTGTTCTGTCTAATAATTCAAAAAGACATTTTCTATTTAAAAAATCATGATGTCAAAGGTCCAAAGTAGGTAATAATGAAATACTAAACAGAGTGATTATGACTGTAAACAGTCGAGTCTACAGTGCAAGTCTGCCAGTGCCAGCTGGAGCTCGCACTGAAACTACAAATGGCTTCAATGAAAGTGAATGAGACAGAGTGAACATTCACAGAAACTGGTGTAACTGTGAGTTAAGTAAACAAAGCATCAAGCAGCTTTGAACATGGACATGCCAAAAATATAACTGGAGATTTGTCTTTTTGTCTCAAGAAAGCAAAAGAAATTGGCTGAGTTAACTGTGTGCCCCTCTCCCCAAAACTCTCCATCACTGAGTCATGGGGAAGGGTCAGTCTTTCCAAATCCCCATCATGATCTGCTAGATACAGCACAGACGTACATGTTGTCCCTGGCTATAATGGCGTGCACCCTGTCTTCACTGTCATTGCAAATTGCCGCCTCATGTGCAGCAGTATTGACCTTTAGTCTGCCCAACATAGTCCATTCCACACAGACACGCAGTGCTGTTACAGATCAGACAGCTAATGTTGTATTTTTACCTTTAGACGATGGGAAAAAATACTTGTGTCTCAGAGGAGTTGGATCAGTTGGATCTACCTGCCAGGGTTGGACAGCCAGGTCGGCTTTAATAGGCTTAGTCACTAAACTGTGCACTGTATTTTTTAGAGATCTGGATGTTCTAAAAAAAGGGAGGAGGAGGATGAGGTGAGAACAGTCTCCTTTAAGTGTTGCATCACCCTGAGTAACATGACAGCGTCTTCCATATGAATACGTTTGATTCTTGTGTGGAGTAGCTGATATTTCAGGGTGCAGCACACTTGAAGTGAGAACTAACTTACTATCTGTTCACGACAAAAATATCTTTGCAACGCGTTCTCTGCATTATGTTTAATTCATACATTTTTACAATTATCTGCAAAGAAATAATTTGATTTGTACATCTTTACCAGCACAAACAGTCATAGCAGTTGGACATGTTTATTATTTGTGTGATTTAGAAATAAAAGGGGTAAAATTACGAGCATACAAGAAACATCCCCAGCCAGAATCAGACTGGGGGTGTTACGATTATGTGTTCTTCTGGGAAATGTTACCGCTTGCTTTATTTGTTGACTTGTGCACAAGCAACTCGGAGGATTGGTTTTACCACCACCTCTAAAATGAAGGAGAAAGAAGGCACAGCCAGTACAAGTGGCAGCATTTCCATCGCATGGCCCAGTGAGAGGGAGAAGTCCTAAATAATAGATGACAAATCAAAGTGACTAACGCATATTTGAGATCTACTTTTCTCTGATAACAGAAAAATGAAATAATACCTGGGGTTTAATCATCTCTAACATCCTCGAATTTCCTCTGCAGAGCCGGAGCTTTAGAGATTAGATTTCCTCTCTCCCAAGAATAGAAGTGAAAAGTTTTGTCTCAGGGTGATTTCATTCTCATCAGAAAGCATTAGACAGTATCCAAACCACATGTCAGATATTTGCGTCTTCGGAGACGCTTCCCAGTAGCAACACGTCAACAACCTGGTGACACATCCAGTCCCCATCCGCCCCGTTTATGGACCAGTAGTCCATGAGGCAGAGTTTCAAACCGCACTGAATCTTTGGAATAAAACATGTCCTACAGATGAAACAGCAGAGAGCCCCTTTGTAAATAGAGGACAAAAACTCTCCCTCCAAGCTCAGGATAGGGCTTATAAATCTCACATATAAAAGCCACAGAGTAAACTTCAAAATGGGCTGTTCAAATATGATGCATCTTCAGTGAAGCTCGCGGGGCGTCTTAGCGTCTCCGGCCTCATGATGAAGAGCAATCTAACAAAAAAAAAAAGTACCCAGGGAGGTGCAGAGGCAGGAAGGTCACACTGCTGCAGGCGTCTCATGGCGGCTGGTACAAAGATGACGCTGGCTGACACAGTATAGTATGTAAATGTGATCTCACATAAGGGAATATCAGCACGAGGGTGTCATAAAAAATGGGTGTGGGTGGCCTCAATCCTCATATGAAAATATCACATTTTTCATTTACCTATGAATAAGTCAGAGTCAATTTTAACAGTGTTAAAGCCAAATACTTTACTAATTCTAATGTCTGACCTTCCTCAAAATATTCAGATTGTTGCCAAAGAAGGCTACATTTTTTGTTTTGCACAGCTTATTTTATCAAGGATAAGATGTTAAATTCAGCTCTCCATTTATCCAGATAGATTTTTCTGTCTCTTAAATAGTCTTTAATTAGTCTCAAAACAGGTGCACATAAAAACCAGGTGCGTGCACTTGAGCCGAGCGCACAGAACGGTATCTGCAAGTGGAAATTATCCTCGCCAGGAGCACATCTAGTTCGCTCGTCAAGTTGACTTTTGAGATTTTGGTGGCGGTGATGGATGGGTTGATGGATGTTTTTCGACAGCCAGTCTTCAGACTGTGGCAAACTTCTGCAAATTACTCAGCATTTAGTTCACTTGGTGAATGATGGAAAGTCCCCACGACAGGTCTACAATCAGCTCTCTGGACATAAGCTAACACAAGCCACCATTAGCTACCGTTGCTGATGGTGAACTTTGAATCACACTAATCAAAATGATTTATCACTGAACTCTGCATTTGCATCTTTGAGCTCAGTGATTTTATTTTTTTCCAGTGGCAAACTTCAGTTTTTGGTCCTCTAGCTGCTCTCCAGACACAGTGGGCAGCCATCTTCAGTGAAAAGCTCTGGTAAGCCTCAGGAGTATGATCAGGATTTGTGTTTTTCTTCTGGCTAGAAAAATGACTGCTAATGAATGCTAATAATGCTCTGTGTCTGTTGGACTTGTGAAAAGGCGAGTGCTTGCTCATATGTTAAGCATTACAATTTTCTAAGGCCATAATATGTCAAGTGTGTCTGAGATAATCTTAACTTTGCGAGGCAGCTGGATAAGATGAGATGAGAAGATATCGCCAGAATCCATCTTGCCAGCTACTGGGAGCTACAGGAGTGGTTTAGGTGCGATGACAGCAAGAGAAGCAACTGTTTATTTGAAAACAACAATGGCGGCTCCTACAGAGGTTAGCATCAATGCTGCTAGCCTCAGTTACATCAGAACTGGAGAGTATTTCTTCACTGACAGAAGAGCAAAGAATGGCTTTTCTCCACGGAAGAGATGTTTTCTCTCTTGTCCCGATTGGCTTCATGTGGTTCGCTGATCTGATTGGTTGATGTTCGCCTGTGATAGATGGTGACAGACAGATGGTTCCTCCAATCATGTACCAAGTATTTTTTGAAAGTGTCTGACATTTTCCAAACAGTTTCCAAGGATGGCTTCTCATTTGTGTAACAAACCATCTGGCACATCAGGTTAGTGATGTCAGCTTTTTGAAGATTTCGGAGAAAAAAAAGCCTAGCCAATAAGCTGACACGTCATAGTGTTCAGATACCTTGTACGCTTTATTAGCTGCCATAGAGGCACACAATTTGACGTTTATAGGCTGCAGTTAAAACACCCCACTGGCAGTTCCTTACACAGTCAGTAGGGAAAAGCAAGAAAAAGCCAAAATAACAAATCAGTCAAATTCTAAATGACTATTTCTTTCTGTTTGACTGATTCAAAAAGACATAATTTCCCATTTTTCAAAGTGTAATCTGATTACGGTTTCAGCCAGTAACTAACACAACGCCCACTGAGACGGGCTGTCAGCTTGATGCTGCACACCCTATTAATTTAGACACACAGCTGTTTCATCTGCCCATCTGTTTCAGCTGGCACTGTACTACTGACAGCACTCTATTGTGCTGTCTGAATCTGACGCATTGTTCCCTCCATGAATCCTGGGACTTGCCATTAGTTCTGGTGATTGCCTCAATGCATCCAGCACTGGCAAGTTAACTTTTGGGATCTTCATGTGTCCTCTGTCATTCTGTGTTTGAAATGCACTTCAGCCATTCGGTATCACATCTAACAGGTCATTGAGGATGCATGACGATTGAACACAGACTAAGCAAAGCTCCAATTTCATGACAGCATATGGCACACGCTGCAGTGGGCTTTGTGGCAGTGAATTGGCATTTTCATCGCACACACAAAGGCTTTTTATTTGTTCTGTACTTTGCTGACTCACTGTGGACATGAACTGTGCTGACGTGGGAGGAGGGGCACAATAAGGGGGGTGTGTCAGTTGTTATCAAGACGACATGGTACAATTTTAGTGCGGAGGACCACTGGGAATTGAACTCAGGTCGGGTCAAAGGCACATGTTTCATTACCTTATCTTGTGCTTTACATGACATAACCCCTCCGGCAAGGCTCCATTTATAACTCGCCACACTCGAGGCTCCTTCAGTTTTTTTTTATATTCCCCTTGTTGTTCTGGTCTTAATTAGAGACCAACTAATGCTACACTTGAGGCTGATAATATAGGTATTAACTACATTCAAATTCAGACAATAATGCATCAGCTGATACACGAAGACAAAACAAAATGGAAGTTGAAGTTGGCCGGATCTTTTATATTTGCTGTAGTGAGCTGATTGATCTGGTGGACCCTATCTATGGCATTTCTATAATGTTTTGCTAATTCTATAGATACATACCAATATCTCCGTGACAAGCTACAGTAACATTGGCTGATATCTGTCGGGCTCTAATCTCTAAAATAAACTTCATCAATTGATTTTCAGTAGAGTCGGGGTTCGAGCCAACAACCTCATCTCCTCTCTAGTTTTGTTTTCATTTATGTTTTTTTATTCTTGGCCTATTTTTTCTGACAACCTGTCAATGGATATGAATCAATGTATCATTGTATGGTGCCAGCGGGTGTCCAAAATAACAACAGATGGAAGACATGCATACCTCTTCAAAGCCGGATGACCAGTGGGAACAGCATGAGCCTGACTGGGTTCTGCACAACACTGATTCACTATTACATTAGTCATATCAGTGGACTGAAAGAAAAGCAAGACGGCTTGAATCGCTGCTTTTTTTCTATCAGGAAACAAATGCAGTTCACGGTGCTGTGAGTCCCTGTCAGAGACAGAGCTCACAGTTTGGACAGAAAAGATCTGCATGTGCTTATTGGCAGTCAGCACACAAAAAATGACTGGCATATTGTTCCCTGGAGTTTCTATTTGAAGTTAATGTTGGAGTTAAGGTAAGAATTAACTTTTTCCACTGGAAGAATTTCTGTTTTGCCAGAAAGCAACTCTACCCAGAGCTCCTGATTAATTGCATTGTTAACAGTAAGCCAGACCATGAAGAAAGAGAGTGGACGGGATAACAAGGTCTGAGCTGCTGAGAACCATGGTGATGGTGATGGTAGGAGATGACAGCAGTGAGAAAAGTCATTATCAGCCGCAACATTTAGATTTTGTCTCATTTCAAACAGTTTTTCCTCACATGCAAGAAACACAGATTTGTGGTGTTATTGAGTTCTTGTAAATGCCTCTTTTTGATTGTGTAGATATGATATATTTATAATGATATGATATATTTTAACGCCTTGCTTGCTCTTATATCTTCCACCATCTCGGTTTGAGCTTTTGTCCATGCATTTCCGTCTGCACACTGTCCACATGTGTAGGCGTGTTAAGTCCCTGTATATTATTAACAGGAATCTGAGGGAGCAGGTCGATAAAGCCCCTGCCCACCAGTGTCCCCCTGAAGTCCTACACACCATCTCCCAGCTTTGCCCTCCTATAGTCATCTATGGTAATCACTGGGATCACATCACAGCACATCCTTAATCATGCTGGGGGCGGTTCTGGGAAGCCAAGTACGCAGTTAGTGAACTGCTGACCTCTGTGGACTACCAACTTCTTTCATCTCAGAGCAACAGTTTGTACTTTTTCTCCCCCAAAAGTCTAATTTAGAACACATCGTTCACGTCACAGCATCACTCAAATGAGTTTCAAAGAACTGGGTGCTGATACGAATGTTGATCATACGAGGGAAACTTTAAAGCTAACATAAATCCTGCTCTTTTTATGCCTTTTTATGTTGGTATAGAAGGTGGAGATTCTAGTTCTACAATGTGTCTGTCCACAGTGAAGGAAAATAACAAAGTGCGTTTAGTTACATGTACTTGAGTATTGTTATGTTTTGCTACTTTATATTTGGAGTTACTAGTTCCTCTTAATACAAAGATTTTACATTAAAAACATGTAGGTTTATGAAATAGAATGCATTACTAAAGATTAAAGGTGCAGTTACTAATCTTTTTGGCTTGTGATAAAAAACAGTGTCTAGTCAAGGATCCTTGACTAGTCTTCCCCTCTGAAATTCTCAGGTGGTTTCATTTGAATAATTGCTGCAAACCCCACTCGGCGCGTTTCAGAAGTGAAATGTTTTGCCTGCCTGATTTGTTAACTGCCTCAGATTTTGCTGATTTGGTCATTTCTCCTTGCTATTTGTGCTTCTACCATGGGTAAACTGGCTTTGTAGGGTTTTTTTTTTTTTTAATGTCTGTTTTATTTGCATTGATTGCTGACGTAAGATCAGGAGTCTGCACAGCTTGTTTTATTTTGAAAATTTACCAGACTCTCTGCAACCGTTCCTGTGTCTGACTTCTTGCCTGGCTTGATAGGCTCTGTGCAGGTTGGCGCGTTAAAACTAGCTCCATCTCGAGCAGATACAACAGTAAAATGCAGTTTAAACATTGATGCATCAGAATCAACTTACACATGTCACGTATAATAGTCACAGGGTTGTTTCCTGCAGAACAAGTACTTTCAGTACGTGTAGCCGTTAATACTTCTGCAGTTAGGTACGAATTTGAATGCAGGACTTTTACTTGTAATGGGGTATTTTAACATTGTGGCATTGGTTCTTTTACTTAAATAAAGGATCAGAGTACCACCACCGTCTGTTTGTTCATTTTTGTTGGTGCACCTGCAGCCATATTGACAAGTGGAAGTGTCTCCTTTCCTTGAGACAAACTTCTGTGCCGATGTGGACATCCTGTTAAGCTTCAGCGAGCCCGCCAATGTGTGGTCACTCAAACTCCTCTCAAAACTTAAGCCCAAGAGCTTGAAATCCTACTGTTTGATTCTTTCATCACAAAATCTTCAAATATGAATTCCAACACAGCCACAACAAGTGCCAACAACAAAATAAGAAACTCAAATATTGAGTCGACTCATTATCTGCTGCATGCAGGCAAAACAATGAGCAAGAAACTGCAAGCGCCCTCACGCAGGAAAATGTGAAATGAAGGTGATTGTAGCCAATAAGGGCTCCAAGTTTCTGATGTATGCAAAACAGAGAGATAGAAGATAATGAAAGATTAATGAGTAAATCTCTGCCCATGAATATTTGAGGAGGGGAAGTCTGTTTAATACATGATCATCCTGTGAAACGCTTCCTGTACATACCAGCGCCTCATTCGCTGATTCAGAGAGGATGCTTATTAGATTTTCAGGCGGATGGCATTTTCATTGCCCTACTCTCCAATGAACCTCTTTCATAAATCATTTTATATCACTTTATATTTGGGTTTTATTCCTAGACGCGATATATTCAGAGGACAAAAAAAAACTGTCCTTGGACTTTAGAGAAACAGAGCATGATAAACGATGTTTCCTGGTGGTATTTCATGGCTTTCTTGCTCACACTGTCATCATAGACAAACATATTGTTAATAAAAGCGTGCCTTAGTCAGACATGTTATTCACATTGTGATGAAAAGATTCATTCGTTATTACACAAGCGGTTATTTCCATCACACATCCTTTTCCTCTGTGCACCACACACACGCAGCCATAGACCATTTGCATCCTAAATTACTTTCACACTATGGATCTCTGAGACTTGAGGGCTGCACTTGACATAGCATAGCTCTGCAGCTCATAGCTCTAACTGCTTTTGTGACTGACACACGGAGAGGGATCAATGGATTAGTTTCCATGAGATGGGTGTTCTTGGGGGCCACAGACGTGCCCGCACATGCTAAGAGTGGGATTACGGAGAGGCAGACAGGAGCTCTCCGGTCCGACGGGCGCCTGCCGGCCCATCTCATGGCTCAAGATGGTGACAAATGGAGAGCGCTGCCAGCAGAGTGCACTCACATCTCCAACTCAATCACACAGAGTCAACACAGGAACCCACACTGTCAATCAGGCTCGCCCATTTATGCAAACACGCGCAAATCGGCAAACATCAGCGTACACATTCAGACACACCGTGAACTTGCCTACTTTTACATCAGAGTTTCATACAGGCATTCATTCCTGGAGCATTACCTTTGTTTGTGTGTGTGTGTGTGTGTGTGTGTGTGTGTGTGTGTGTGTGTGTGTGTGTGTGTGTGTGTGTGTGTGTGTGTGTGTGTGTGTGTGTGTGTGTGTGTGTGTGTGCTTGTGTAATCCATTCGGCTTAGCTGTATTTCTATCATGACGTTAGACTGACAAAAAAAATCTCTATGATGGAGGATCAGCCATATTCCTTACAGCTGCAATCTCTATCAAACCTAAGCAGCGCCAGACTTTGAGAAATATGATGTATGAGAGACACACGTTTTTCATTTTTGCATCACATCCGTTGCCTTGTCAGACGGTTCAGATTATGTAATTACACAATAATGTACGTAGACATATTTTATCCAAGCTGGTGGTTAGATTTGTCTCTGACAAAGCCTTAGGAGGGTGTTTCACCATGAAAGATATTTATAGTACAGAGGAGAGCTGTGTTTTTTCTGTTGCCTGTACAAGGGAAACCCAAAGCTGCGAGGATGATGAATGGTTTTAATGAACGTATTGCATAAATGCAACACCAGAGGGACAAAAAAAAAAACATTAAAGAAAATTTGATCGTCTGCACTCATGCGAACAGAAGATCCAGCACACACATGATGCATGCATGATTTTGTGCGCACAAAACACCCCCCCACATACATGTAAGGACCCATTTACCCTCCCAAATCTCACCACCCCCACGTAAAAGCCCCCCCACACACTTGCACAGTCTCATTTATGATTCCTGTGTTCAACTTCATGATCACAGCAGCTCGGAAAGCAAAGGTGACAGCAGATGTAAACGTTGCAGTGAGTCTTTCCCCCTTCTTTGCATGTCATCAAAGTGGTGGTCGGGGCTTCCAATTCCCCAGTCTCCATAGCACAGTATGAATAATGCAGCAGTGCGGGGTTGCCTGCCTGACAGAATGACTTGATAAAACAGCTGGGGGAGACCGTGGGAGACGTCACTACCAAAAGAAAAAAAAAAAAAAGGGACTGCAGCAGCTAAATATAAACACTGCCAAGTCCTGGTGGCATCTTGCATTCAGAGACAAGGAGAGAAAGTGTATGTGTCAGTTTTGTAATGCAGCTAACTATATTAAGTTTGTATGCATGTGTGTTTGTCTGCTGGCAAAGCGCTCTCCACCTCTGTGCCAATGCACACACCCGGAGTGATCTGCAGGGTGTGTGTAGCAGCGGCAGAAGCAGGCACGGTGCACCACTGGCACCCTATTCAGGAGCAAAGACTTTGAGAATGGGGACAAAGAGGTTGTTAAACCAGCAAAGAGGGTGCAGAGAAACCATAACAGTATGCTTAGCGGCAAGAAAAGTTATTAAACAGATGCATGTATATATTTGCCAGCTGCTGATTCAAAGTAGTGAGCTGCAGTTTTGGACTATCGATTCCATTCAAAGCAGTATGTATTGTAGCAATTGTGCAGTACAATGTTTTGCCTTTTGGCATGTAATCTTTGAGAAATTCTTTCTCTGCCCACCCAAAGAAAAACAACCAGGACTGAAATGGGAGACTTTTAACATATCGGATTTCCCAAAAATAGACTTCTTTGCAATCTCTCTCCCTTCTCTCCTCTCCATCCTTCTCTATCTCTTTCCAAGACAGAAAAAAAGAAGCAATGCACATATTGTTCTGCATGCAGAAATCTTTAATGCTCGTATTTCATGATCATATTTTCCTTCAATCACACACTATATGCTTCACAACTAAAGTCCATCATAAGTAGCTGACTAACGGCCTAAAGCTCTGTGTCTAAAAAAGCATCTATCTGAGCTCCAATTAAGGTTTTTCATCATTCCCGCCTTCAAGTATAATGATGTTACTCTTGCCAAACAAGAGTGACATTTCCCCTGACTGACACCCTTGTCAGGCTCAGTGCTTCAGGGTGTGACGGCACAACTTGCTGCGAATCCCACTTTTTCAGAGGCAAGCCAGTGAAATAGGTAAGAGATACTCTTTAAACGCCAGGAGCAAATTGTACTCACTTAAGTGTGACTTCTTTTCAATGGCATCATCGTGACGGTCTATTAGTCACTCTGTAATCCACAATAGAGACTGTGAGGAGCTATGTACGAGTACATTGACAATACAGCTGACAACAACTGACCTGCAGGTTTGTCAGGGCAGACGATGGTGAAGAACTGAAGAAAGGGCAGTCATGCGTGAGTGCAGTTTACACGTGTGTTCCGCTCCCCAACATATCAGTGGGCGATCACTGTACAGGAGCTGAGAAGGTAATTAGCACGTGTTGAAAATCCACAGTGCAGTTTAGTGAAACCAAACCATCTGTGATGGCTAAAACAATGTGTGCATGCAGCATGTAAATGTCACTTTTGATTAGGCAATCAGCTTCAGCTTCATATAATAACAAGTTCAGGACAGATGATTTTAAATCATTCATTCAAGTGATCATAATAAACTTGTGTTTTTCTGAAACAGCATCGAGTCAGATGACTCACCTGCCACCTGTAGCCCACTGTTTTGGTTTTGCAGCCCATACACTGAATCTTTTGGTTCATTGCTGTCACCAAATGATGTCTTCACAAACTTGTTTCTCTCAGCACCTGATGAATCAAAGTCCACAATTCACTTAACCAACTCCTGGATGGAAATATATGATTCTTTAGCTACTAAATGCTCCTCTGTGTTCACCAGCACATCACTAACTATACCCGTCTAGCTTTTGGTGCTGGGCGGGTAGTGTAGCTGAAAACACAGCTGATGTGAGGGATGAGACTGAACCAAAACAATGATTTTTTTGAGCTGTAAAACCAAAACAACTGGCTAAAAGATGCTAAATTCTCCAAAGAATGAAGGGAACTGCAGAGTCAAGTGATAATTCTGTGCATTTGTCCATTGTTAATACAATTATATTGATTAATGCAGATTTAAGACAATGGTTAATTAACTATCAAGCAATCGTTTGGCTATAATTTTCCAAGATAGAGATTCATGTATTTGTTGTATAACATGACATATAATGCCTTCTAGCCATACAGAAAATATGATCAATCAGCACTATACTGTTCACTGTTACTATTGCTGTGCTAACCTCTTCTGTAGTCTGTTGTGATTGTGTTGTGTGCATCAATATGGAAGATCTAAGCCTTTGTGTGACACAACCCCCCCCCCCAAAGTGTTTGATATAAAGCTAACGATCAGACGAGTGGAGAACACATGAAAAAAATCAGTCACCCTGCTGAATAACACAAGGCATTTGTAATGTATGAGACAAACGAGCCGTGAAAGGCATTTTCTCAAAGGTCAACCCGAGTGTCACAAATTCACATTTCTCTGAGCTCCCTTGACTGAAATACCTTCAGCTGGCTTTAATTGGAATTTCGAAGAAGTTGATGAAATTGGCACAAAAATAGCCAGCAGTGAAAATGTCTCTTCCTGAGCCGCCACATCCTAGGTGTGTGTGTGTGTGTGTGTGGTGAGTAACCTTCCCCAGTATTAATTTCCTCCCACACAAAACAGCTAATGCTCATTAATTATTACTTGTGTGTATTGTGTTTTTATATCGTATTTGATATGCAGTATTTTTATAACTCAATGGACTTTAAATATAGCAGATCAAAAATAATTATTACCCATTTTGAATAGTTCATATTGCTTACTGAATATATCTAATTATAAATTTTGTCCTTGTCTCAGTCTTTTACTGACTGCCAAATCCATCATTATTGAATCTGTGGGATTTAGCTGGTTTCTGGTTGGTTCTTGAAAGATAATGGGGTCATTGCAACTCAAAACTCCTCGCTAAATTAGGCCTCACCACACAAAGGTGACCTATACTTCAGCCTATTCTAGTGCCATTACTTATTCAGAGATACGGCTGCTTATAAATAGCAGAACATCACAAGTTGGCTCCCGATTGTCACGGAAGCTATGATCAAAGACAGGGAGCTTGTAAAGTTAAAATAAAAAGTATCTCACATTTCCATCATGATTTGTTTGTTCTCAGCTGTGCAGCTGAAGTATAACCTGAAAGTCAGACAAGACTTATAGTATTTCTGTTAACTGGAGTGACGATAAATCATAATAAAGCTTTAGAAAAAACAGTTTTAATTATCAATTTATATTCATGACAATCCAGAATTTTTATACAGTAAACATATTCATCTGTTGCAGCACTGGTTTACTTCCTCTTAATGGAGAAGGTCATTTATCTGCTAGAATAAATAAGATGTGGTGGGATTAGTCTTACAGCGTTCACCTTGCACTTCCCTCTCAGCTGATACACGTCAATGGGGAAATAATTAGTGTAAAAATCAACCTTAGATTACTTTGGGGGCCCCTCTAATCTCACAAGGCTCTCCATTAGAACTAAATTCATGCCGGTTATATTCATTCATCTCCGTGTATACAATCTTGTGTTATGAAGCAGGTTACTCCAGTGTGCCAGAGGTATAATAACCATATAACAGCTATGATGAACAGCATAATGTTCCCACACGATTGAGTATCGCTCTGAAGCTGAGAGAAAATAAAGTTAGCCAATTAAGTGCTACACACGAGCTACGAGTAATCCCAGACCAACAACAGCATGTTAACATTTAGGCCATTTTCAGACCAGTTAAACAAAGGAGATGAAATCTAAGAAGTCCATTTTGAATGATATGTACAGGAGTTAAGACACAAAATGGTTTATAGTACTATGACACCATGATGGAAAGTGATTGTGTTATTCTGCAGGGTTGAAGGTGGGCAGGTACGCTCAAGTGCATACTAATTGATGGTAAAGATGCGTCATGAAAAAAACAAACAAATAAAATGTAATTTTGATGAACAGAGACAAGCTTGTAGGGGTATAATCAGAACCAGGACAGGCAGGTAGCAGTGATAGCTAACTCTCAGTCCAGTTTTGGTAATGTTAGCTAACTGCAAATTAATGTGGTCATCACTTACAGTGTTACAGTAGGGGTGAACCACTACACTCTGATAAAGCACGTGGAGGAAGTTCTGAGTAACAGCAGTAGCTGGATTCTACTTTTCTGCTGGGGAACACCTTTTTTTTGTGTGTGTGTGTGTGTGTGTGTGTGTGTGTGTGTGTGTGTGTGTGTGTGTGTGTGTGTGTGTGCCAGCAACCTTCACTCTGCAACCCCAGCTGAGTGCCAAGCGGTCTCACTGAAACATGCTTTTTGATGCAGAGCTCTTTTCACTCTGAACCTAAACCTAAAAGGACAAAATGCATGTTGCCATCACCTCATAGGGGCCCACAGCACCATCGACTTGAACTTGCTTCTTCCATCAAAAGTCAGTTGTTCTTTCAGACACAAAACCTGATGACATGGTGTGCTGCAAAAACTGGCTTCTCAGAAGTCTCTTTTAGATGTGATGTAGTGTGATGACAAAGTCCAGCCTGTCACAAGTTATTCCTGAGGTATATACTGTGAGTAAAGCCTCGAAGCAGTGGGTAAAGTAGTGTGATACATACATGTGGAATATATTGACCTCTTTCCTATTTGTTTCCATGCAGGGCCTGGGACCTCCTCCAGTCAACTCACACTGTAAACACTGTTTGGTTGCATAATCCTCTCTTCTCTCCATCACGAAATACTGTGCAAGGCGGCAAGCTACATTCCCTGAGTCATTTCTTTTGTTACATATTAATTCAATATTTGTATATTCATATTTTATAACATCTTGATCCTGGATGCTGCGAAAAGGCCCTCAAGTTAAATTTGTTCCAGTTCATTTGACTTGTTCGCTGTGCACTGAGCTTCGCTGAGTGTGTGCGTGCACTAAAGAGACAAGAGAGAGAGAAAAAAAAAAAAAGACGATCGTGAATCCAGCTGTCGCATGAGCCGGCTAATGTGTGGTGTTCTCCTCCTAACATCCATGCATTCCCATGTTAACTCTCACCTGCAGGCAATCCCAGAGCTTGCTCTCCATTTCCACAACCATCTCTCACTCTAATGTGTGCCATTCGTTTTATTGCAACCTCTCAATTATTCAGTACTGTCAGCTTAATCCATATGTGCATGTGCGCATCTCTGCCAGCATGTGTGTGCACATTTTGTTTACGCTAGCGTGTGAGGAGATGCAACGTGTGTGCGGTAGGCAAGGAATGAAAGAGACATTGAGAAATTGAAGGGTGAGGGTATGCTTGGGTTGTATTTCCATTCTTGGCTGAGCATTCCCAGTAAAATATTCATTCCACAGTTGGACTTATTTTTCCCCATGTATGAGAAAGAGGCTTGGACCTCATCTGGCCCCTGTGCACTGAAACACACCGCTATAAAAGCATGGCTTCTATTACAGCACTCTCCTCGTCAACAGGATTTCAACCAACCGATGGAGAGGTGGGAATATAAAAATGGCCGCAGCACATTGAACTGGCAGCAGCTTAAAGGTCAGAGGGGAGAGAAATCTGAGCAGGTTGCAAGTTAGAATTCCTGAACCGGAAAATCTTGACAGGAAAAGTGATAAGTAATGCTTTTTTTCCTTGAGCCCTCGAGGAAGCCGTTTCATGTTGAGAGGAGCTGCTTCTGCATAAGGTTGCCTGATGGTCAGCAGCAGTGGTGGAATAAGTATTCAGAAGGTTTACTAAAGTAAAAGTACCACATTGTAAAAGTACTCAATTATTCCAGGGTGTCGCATTGTCGTACATCATATTGTATGTAATGAATTATTCTTGCTGATGCATTAACTTGTAGTTGATCAACGTGGACCAATGTTTAAGTAGCTAATATACTACAATGGATCATATTTAATATGATGATCGTAGGACTTTTAGAATAATAAAATAGAATAAAAGAATAGAATAAAATGGAAAAACTCAAGTAAAATACAGATAGCTACAAAATCGTAATCAAACCTGCGGTAACAGATTCTTTTGGCAGCTTGGGGACAGCTGAAAACATGTTCTGAACACAATACCGACTGTCTGCTGTGGCTGAAAATGTCTCTATGAGAATAAACCAAAACAGTAAAGTTAAAGCGTAAGCAATGAGCTAAACCTAGCTAAAGTTCCATAACGCCGAGGGGACGTGCAGATTCAACCTACTGACATTTGATATCAGTGTCGGATCAGTGCACCTAAGCATAACATCAAGCCATCATGATACTTTAAGATTCACTGATGGCCTGAAACACTGAACACTGGTTAGTAGTTGGGTTATTCCAGTGTTATTGGCCAGCTCACAGGCGTAAATGTGTCTTAATGAAAAGAACGAACGGAGTGGTTGATATGCAACCACTTTACATAAATACATTTCCTTTTCTTATATGAACGACATCTTAATATCTCAGCTGGTGGAAGAGGTTTACTTTCAGCTGACGATTCAAATGTAGAATAAAGACTGTTAAATAAGATTCATTTTCCACCATTTCCACACAAATTATTACACATAAACAAATTATTTTGAGTGAACATTTGAAAGGGAGCCAATAGAGACAGAGCTTCATCTTGGCATCGCAGGCAATGTCACAAATCAGTGAGGAGAACTGCTTTATGGCGATATTGTCACTATTATTATAATGTGATGACATACATTAGTGGACTAGCCAGAGCAGACACTGACATCTTGTATATTTAACAGCTTTGTTATTTAAATTTCAGGAAAATGGCCCCCGTCCCGACACATAATCTTGGGGGCCCTATTAACAAATGTCTTTTTCCATCATATTTGAACAGTCCAAACAAATAAAGTCTACAAACAGCAAATATATCAAATTACATATATCCTGATAGAGAATCCTGCCTCCAAGAGCATCAAATCAGTGTCAAATCAAAGAAATTAGAAGTTTGTAAGCACACTGTTGCCCTGTAAAAATTCCCATTTGTCTCAGTATAATCTCAGACCTGCTGTGTTTATGAAAACAGTACAAGATCATTCTAGACAGAGACATGGCCACGGGCATCTGCATACATGCTTGGTCTTCACCTCCAAATGCAGTACATGCAGCAGCTCCCACACGGGAGACATCTGGCCACGATGCTGAATGCACAGGCTTATTCATATATTTTCAGCGAATGCTTCGTCAATTATTTAACCACAGCGCTATTTATGGGCCAAATGTGCCATCCTCAAATATGCATGACGCTTCTATAAAGGATTCGATGTCTCCTGGCCTCTGTCTGAGTGGCAGAATCGTGTGACAGTGGACCACAATGGGCAAGACAACACAAATAGTACCAAGACAAATGTGAGGTCTGTGTGTCAGGGTCTTGGTTTATTTCTGGAATAAGTGTCGTGGCTTGCGTGACCCGCGCAGCTCACCGGGTGCTAATGGAGCTAACGTTGTAGACAAGGTTCGTAATGTTCTGAAAATTTGGAGTGCATCGGGAACTGAACTGAACCAGCTGGGTAACACAGATGTATTATATTTAGAGGTTCAGCACAGAGTGGGAAGATTATTTGTGGGGATTACAGTATATTCTGAAATGTTAGTATTTTAATGCAGTAGCAATATGAAGCGACAGCAGAGCCCAATGGCTGCCTTAGCACCTTGTGAAACCTTTTTTCTTTTGTTTCATCCTCTCTGTAGTCTCCTCTACTTGTTACATTCCATGATTATGTTCCATCATTATGTTAACAAATTTTACTCCCTATTATGTTAACAAATTTTACTCCCTATTACAGACTGGTAACATGCAAAATGGATTCAGCCCATTTCCAGTTTATGAGAGAGTTCTCATTTTTGCAGCTGCTGGCCTCTGGCAGTGTGATAAAATGCATTTCCCCCCCAAAATGTGTTCTCCCCTGATGTTTTTTTTTTTTTTTTTTGCCTAATTTCTTTCACTCAGTTGGTTTGGATTACTCTCCTGTCATGGCTTTTTGAGAGGGTTTTAATTTTAATATAACATTATCATAACATTGTAAAGAATAAATATAGGATATAAATGTCACCAAGGAAGTTGTTTATAATGTGAAAAACATCTTGTCTGTGATCTTATTTTCTCAAACCCTCAGAGAGGGAAGGTTTCCATGAATATGAGCATAAACACATGCAGAAATGTCAAAAATGGACAAAGAAAAGGGATAAACCTGCATTTTAACGCTGCTCTACTCTCACTTACAATACAAGTCACAATGATTTGGTGAGTGATCTGTTGCAAGTGTAGCCAAAAAAAAACACAAAAAAAAAAAACACCACAGCAATGACCACTTACCACCACTTGTGATGTTAAAATCAATTTAACATGGCCTGGATTTCCACTTTGCTGTAAAGCTTTTCTCACTTTCTCAGCAATAACTCCTTGCTGTGTCAGTTAACTCACACCCACCTACAGCATGTATTAATATTCCCAGTGATTCTGTCACATATGGGCACTCACTCCAAGTGTGTCAGAGGGACATTATTAGTAATGTCTTTAACCTGTGTTTCATGCATATATGCTCCATGATTGACAACAGAACGTCATTATAGGATTTCTTGAAAAAAATAACTCAAAGTATTTTTGATCTAAGTTTCATCAGAATAGCATCATGTCATGTGACTAGTCAGGCTTAGTTTTCACGTGATTATCTTTAATAATACTACAGTCACACGTCAATGTGATAATGTGGAAATATTCCATGGAGACAGTCAGAGGAAGCGATGACTTCCATTTCCTGTTTTCCTGCATCAGTAAACATGACCTGCAAGCTGCATCACAAGGACATAAACTGCCTGCCTCATGACTCTGAGTAGGTGTATGGGACGCTGCGGGCTCGTGAGTCATCCACAAGTCCATCTGAAATGCCTGACCAGGTTTCTCCCCATCCAGAGGCTCCATCTGTGGGCCCCATGGGCCAGCTGCTGGCCTCTCTCACGCTCCTTCAGCCCAAGCTGCTCAGGCACGATGCTCCAGTCATAATCCTTCCCCTGCTGGCTGAGCCAGGCAGCCATCTCCTCCTCTATCCACTGAGCTTCTACCCCTCTGCTTGTTTGCCTGACTTCCCGCATGCGTGGATCATGAGCCTGGAAACTCAGCTATGGACAGACATCAGTTAACTCAACAGCAAGCCCACGCGAACGCAGCCCCTGCAGCGCAAACATTTGGAGGACAACACGCACCTGTCTAACTCAGTGCACCTCAGAGTAGATATGGGAAACGAAGGAAACGGCACAGTCTGTGCTGAAAATATGGGCTTCTGCTACAAGCTGATAATTGGGAAAACAGAGGAAGCCTTTTTTGAGCTTTGCGCCTATCACGGTATAATGTGAACATACTGTGGCATTATATAAGGTTGTTTACTCATTGAGGGCTAAATATAAGCCAGGACCAGTAACTTTAAAACCGATGCTGCAATTGTATTTGACCATTTATCAAAGAAAAAAAACAAGAGCTTCTATTGGGATACTTTTACATAAAAATGTTATGCTCCAAATTAGCTTCAAACCAAATGAAATAACAGCAATAAACTGCCCAATTTTATCTTACAAAACAGTAACTTGCAGGACTTGCATAGTGTCTGAATTCCACCGTCTGACCACCAGAAAGTGCTGAGAAGTTAATTTTTTTACCTGTTAAATATCGAGCTTGGTACACACATTGATCACGGTTTCACGAATTGGACTTTTTTAGTCACTTGGGGGCAGCAGAACAAGCTGTAAACAAAATATCGACATGCTATATTCATCCTGTTAAGTTGTTCTGGTGAAAGTGAAACAGCACATAAAGAGCAACATTAGCATTCATTTGGTTTTGTGTTTTAGGCCACTTGATGAATATATTCACTCCTCTTTTAGTTCTGCTTTGGTCTCGTCCAACTTCTGGTGGAAATATCTGACTCGTTAGCTTCTAAATGCTCCACTGTGTTCACCAGCTCGTTGCTAGTTGCTTTGTGTCTAACACTTGGAGTGACCACTTTCACATTAGATATAGCCGTTTGATCCATTGTTAAGTATAAAATCATTGATTAGAGCAGCTTTAAGAACCAAATATTGGGAATCCTCCCCAAAATGATAATCATCCTATGGCTAATTTTAAGTATTCGCTAATATATTGTTCGATATCAAAAATCATTCATCTGCTCCAATATTGAATGGCTGAGTGTCACTGTCATCTATTCAGAAGAAGAGAACGTGGTCCTTAAACTCCCTTTTCATGTGTTATTGAACATCAGCCCACACACTGATGAAATGAACAACTTAACTTCTTAAAAGACACAAGTAAATTGTAGTCTTTGGCTTCAAAACATTTTTCAGACTGGGACAAACAATGACATAGGCTTTACTGGGGCTAGAGTCTGATAAGGCACATTATGGGGCACCCATGAATCATCAGACCTGACAGTGACACCATTTCATCTGCATAATGTTTCCTCCTTCGCTTGGGACCTCCCGCCTGTTGACTGTCACGACTTATCACTCACCCCATATTTACATTTGATTTCACTTTGTAATTCAGTCTCAAGTTGCCATCCCTGAATTAGCTCTCAAAGATGCGAAACTTGATTGCTTGTTCATTTTTGACGAAGCAGCAGCACTTAATTCCTTCCTAACTAGAGTATGTTTGCAGTTGCACAATTACAGGTCCTGTTTTACACCCTTGTGTGTTTGCTCGGCCCATCGATTTTGAAAGCATACTGAATGGCAAGAGCAGCGGCTCGCTCTGGCGAAGTCAGCAGGGCCTGACCCTAAATCGATATGAAAATTATATCAGAGGCCCTGCCAAGTGATTTGTGGGCTTGTTCCTGGCTGTGTCCATATCCTACACATGGGAATTCAAATTTCATTTCATGTGCTCATCGTTCAATGCGTTAACTCCTCATCAATGGTGATCTTTTTGGGGGAGAAGGAGGGGAATGGTTTTCCCTGCTTTAAATGTTTTAATAATTCATCAGTGGCATGTCCCCAGGAAATGAGTCTTTTTTAATATATTCCTAATGGCCCACTTAAAGGTTACGTCTATCAGATGGCTCTAGCTGGAGACACTCTGGCATTTTAATCAGCAGAAGAGATGGTAGACTTTGGGGGTTTTTTTTAATAAATTTCCATGTTCTATTGATTACATTGAAAATTTGCTTCTGTCTTGAGCGTCACTACGCAGAGCTGTTTCCAGTGAAGATGAATCACACAAACAGTCAGTTTAATCACAGTCATAGTCGTGAATGTAGATCAGCATGAACTCAAGCACATACCTTTACACAAGTCACAGATTCCAACCCTGTCTTCAGGATATTACGTTTATGTGCTACAGTACGACTTTACAACAGCAAACGCGTTAAGAGAAGCAAGATGCTGCCCAAATTAAATTTTTATCAATATAACATGGAACAATTTTAACAAACTGATCTGCCAAGTTACAAAAATACAGAAAAAATCTGCTAAATATGCAGTGACAACGTATCTTGTTTTCCCTGCAAAATCTATTCTTGCTGTATAACATCTGCTCACAGCAGTTAAAGCATGGTATATGTTTATGATTATGTTTAAGCACTTGTTTATGGTCTAAAGTGACTATGACTTCCATATGGTACAAAAACACAAGTACTGTAGGTCTATGTGTGGATGCACAGCACCTACAGGACATGCCTGCTACTGTCCATCATACTGTCACTTCCTACACCAGCCTGATTATGCTGCTTTCACACTGGACGAAACCACGAACACCCACTAACATCTGGCTTTTGTCATCTTGTGTCTTGGATAAAATAGATTTTATAAATTTAAAAAAAAATGTATTGTTCAGGAATCAGTATCACAGTTATGGCATTGGTAGCAGTATGGAAAACTTTGATGGTTAGGTTTAGGGTCAGGGGGTGCGTCATGTAGTAAAGTGGGTGTTTTGTGGAGTCAAATGGACCTGTCTCCAACAATGCAGCACTTCTGTAAGATGAAAAAAGGTTTCTGGTGAACTAGGCCCAGGTTGTATCTTAAAAACAGTATTTGTGATCCCTCAGATGTTTACTTTATGTCTAGGGTAAAAGTGTAAGAAACTGTTTTTCCTTTTCTCCTAAGTTTAGAAAAGGAATGGACGAGCAAAGTACTCCTGTGACCATAATCCTTGCAGAAATTAAGCTTCCTGTAAAACACGACTGGCAAAACAAATGATTAGCTTCTAAATGTATTTTTTGGGAGACAATGGTTGCCACATGAGCTCATGCATATACTTGTACACAAACATTACACATACACACACATTTCCCCATACTCCCACTTGTAATTATCAGCAAACTCACACACACACACACACACACACACACACACACACACACACACACACACACACACACACACACACACACACACACACACACACACACACACACACACACACACACACACACACACACACACACACACACACACACACACACACACAGTATGTATTTCTTGGTATTTGTGGGTGTTCACCATGACTGTTCAAGAGGAAGTCGCCATATTTTTTGCGGTTAATGAAGGTGCTTATTATTCCCCATGACTTTCGACATCACCGCCATTATCGTCATCCACATTGTGTTAACTAAAGTTCCAAAATTCTAAACTTTTCACCGTCTCATTATTATAGTTGAGTTTGTGAACTGCTCTGTGTGTCTGCAGGTGGTTGTTCTGATGTAGCAACCAAAGTCAATAGGGCACATGAATTTGTAATGTCCTCAGCACCCTCAGGACTGTGATAATGTCAGCCGTTTGATGCCAGGGTTATGGCGGGATGAATCAAGGAAAGGTGGTGGTGATGAAAAATACATAAGTGTCTTGTAACGGATGACCTCTCTGAGAAAGGGCGTAAGAAAGCCCTCGTTTTTGACGATTTCTGCATCTTGGGGATACAGTATGTGACAGCTTGGAGATGCCGGGGTCTTGACAACAAACACCTAATTTGCATCTTCTGTGTTTGTAAGGATAGCACAGGTGTAAATTATGCTGAAGAGTTCGAGTCTGATAATCTGGTTATTCTGGGGTCACTTGCTACATGCTGTAAGAGGAGAGAAAAGGTATGCACTTTATATAAAGGAGAGAATCCTTTTGTAGGGTGGAGTACAGAGTGGAGAGAAATCCCAGCTACAAAGCACTGAGTAAGACCGAGGGACAGATGAGGACTTGGGTGTTATTCAGCTCTTTCACCATCTGGTTCTTCCAGACGGGTTAAGGCATAGGCATATGGAGCAAGATGTGAGGATGACGTTGTATCTGAATTGTTAATTCTAGCCCGCTCAGCCACCTTGTGTGCTAATGACACTGCTTCGATGCTTGAGTGCACTCCTTTACGGTAAGGATGGCAAGTTAACCCACAGAGCTCAAAATTTTATTGGGTGCCAGGAGCAGCTTCACAAGAACAATTGAGTGGCTGAAGGAAAATACAACAAATGCTGTTTGCTGGGAGAAATTTCACAAGTCTGAGGTGACACATCAGCAGAGGATCCACATGTGAAAAATAGTAGCTGAGGTGACAGTTAATCTGAAGGAGTAACAGCGATGGCATGTTGAAAGGTCATGTGTACTACGATTCCCTTCCCCATGAGCCACACTGACATGGACAAAGCACTTCTTCTGAGAAGCCCATCACTTCACACAGTGACAAATCAATGGATGTCAGCTGTTTTCCAACAGTGAAATGTTTCCACCTCTGTCACATATTAAAATATTAATACATACATCCCACCTCCACCTGGTGCAAACGAGCTGACAGAATGTACTGTATGAAGAAAGAAGAGAATCTGCATCACCATGTAGGAAATGTTTCTATTTTTTCCCAAGGTGTTTCTTAAAGGCTACAGTGAAGGTAAACACCAAGAGTCTGAGAGGCAAAAAGACCATTAATTAACTGGCATGATGGCTGTGCTGGCATCCTTCTTAATGCAAAGATAGTCACAAGAATTTCTGTACTAATTAACCTCTGAGTCGCTTCAGTAATTCAGACCGTTCTGGTGTCATTTTCACTCTTTGCCTGTTTGGAAAAAAACAATCGAGTTAGATCTATGAAGGTGAGATTCAGAGTGGAGATATCATCTTACTACAGTATACCGGAAAAGTAGCTACAGGAAAAAGAGCGTGGATAAGATTGACAGTTACATAAGTTGTTGTAAATTGAAATTAGTGGTCAGCTGACGTGGGTTTTTCAGTGGTTGATGCCCCTATTAAGAGGGCAGAGTGGCTCATACATAATGCCAATATCTTGCTTTTTGAATCTGAGAAAATATAACTTAATAACAATAATAACAAACGAGACAACTGCTGAACTTAAATGAACATTTTATTAACAGTAATATTATTGTCTGCATTGTCTCCGTGCACTTACTCGCTTCGTTTGGTGCTGAGGACAACGAGTTTGAAAATAAGAAAAATCTGAGGGTGTGGAGTTTGAAAGAAGTGAGTTTTCCAGACCTCTGCAGCCTGCATCCCATCTCTGCTTGAGACCAGACGCTCAAGGCTACAGCAGCTGCTGATAGCATGTCACAACTTAATCTCCAACTGAACTGTCAACAGTCAAGTTGCATTGTGGAAAAGCTGTCCTGTGGACTTTCTTTTTCATAAAAAGTCGTGTTCCATATTTCTCAGCAAAATGCACTGAATAGTTGTAATAGTGCATCGTTTTTACATCCATGTTTAATGGCTAGCAAGTCGTCTTTTTCCTTGAATTCCTTCCTACACTGATGCTAGCTGTCAATCAACGGAAAAACATGACAGCACGGGCAGAATGCCAATCACGCCCATGTCCATGTTCATTCTAGTGCACATTGACAATAATAAATAAACAAACAAACAAACAAACAAACAAACAAACAAACAAAATGTGACCCACTCATAAGAAACACTAGCACTATTTGGTCAAAAAATGCAACCGGGTACCTTTAAGTTAACACCTCTTACCTAAGTGCTCCTGTGATTGGTTGAGGTAAAAATCCAAAACAAAGAACAGCCAAAATAAACACAATGCCACATTGAATGATGAGGTGAAAACAAAATGCTAATCCAGTCTGATTTCCAGGCTTTACCCTAATGGTTTACCTACCAGACATACGGTACATTCTGGAAAATAACAAGGAAACAACATTAAAAAGTACTGAACAGAGGCAAAAACTACCCAGTAAACACTTGTTGAGTCACTGGCATTGATCACAACCCTGTGAAACCACTGCAGCCATTTTGTTGCATAGAGCAGTAAAACACCTTACATATGGCACTATTAAAATGGAAATGAGTTGCAGCCCTCATGCCTGTAAACTGACAGCCATTATTATCGCACCCTGCCTCATGAAATGGTAACAAAAAGTGCAACTATTAATGCTTCGATCAGCTCCGCCTCACAACACCGGCTTCAGTTTGAGCTCTGTATCATACTTTTAAATGCCTGGAAATTGTTCATGCAAAGCTGCACAGTAAGCACTGATCACCCAGGCTGATATTAGACGCCGTCACCTCCAGCTATTGTTATTCAGGTGTGAACAGGGGGGCAACTGAGGGGAGTCATAGGAGGCAACATCCACTTGCTTTGCAACATTGATGAAGGGCAACCGATGACACATAGCTCAGTCTGACCACTATATCTCTTGGTAAATTTCAACAAATTGCCCACAGGCAATCCAGGTGAATACTCCTTGACACTGAGCTAACCTGTTTTGAGAGGATGGCAATATTGAAACTTCAGGGGGGAGGAGAGGGTAGACCAACAGACAAGCACAATAGATAATTTTGTGAGTGTACAGTGAGACAGCAGGGCCG
Organism: Chaetodon trifascialis; assembly: GCF_039877785.1. NCBI lineage: Eukaryota > Metazoa > Chordata > Actinopteri > Chaetodontiformes > Chaetodontidae > Chaetodon > Chaetodon trifascialis. Next base: position 8,571,954 of record NC_092066.1, read on the forward strand.
ATCTGTCTTCATTTAAAGGTTGTCTCAAGCAGTGATTGTGTCTGGGAGGGCAGACCTGAACTCATGCTGGATAAAGGTTATGCTGGCTGCTTCCCTCCCGGGAGGAGCTGATAAAAGGGAAGTCTTGTAGGAGATTTCAGGGCCAGTGGAATCATAACTGTGGGCTGTGGGTTCCTTCTAAACGTGTTGGGGACTTGATGGAGGGCTTTTCCCATTTCCCATCTGCCAACAGACTCTGCTTTTATTACCAGAGAATGTGACATTTGAGCAGGTGATTTAACAGGAAGTTAATACACAACAATCAGATGTGTGGTTCTTTCTGCTGTTTGTCCTGGACATTAAATATGCCAATAATGTAAATCAAAGGCAATGTGCTGTTTGTGCAAACTGAATCAACTCACCAATATATGGTATACATTCAGTGGCCCCTTTATTAGGTACACATGTTAAATCTGATACCATCCATCCAATTTGTGCCACAAATTCTACCTTTACAAGGCCAACATTCGGTTTTGACTGACACTGACAGAGAGGAGGACATTTAACTGTATGTTTATTACTGAGGCTTGAGTTTGCAGTGGTGCTGAACTGGGCTGCATTATATTGAGATCTCTCTCATGTTTACAAAACATGAGGGGGAAGAATATTTAAAGCATATTTCAATATAACGTAAAACACTCTCGCCAACTATAACCTTTAACAAAAAAAAAAAGGGTTTAAGAAAACCAATTATTATCTTCAGAAATGTGGAATTTGTGATAGATATGCTGCATTGGATTGCATTACATTGTATAGATGTACCTTATAAAAAGAGTGTACATAACACTGCTGTAAACATTGTTCTTATATTTTGTATTTACTTTCATACCTACAGTATATACATCGTTTGTGCGTTAGTGCATGTAGCCGTGCAGTTAATTAGGTGCAGAATAATGACTCCAGTAGTGCATCTCTGCAGGTCTCACTGAGGTACAGTACAGTTTTGAAGATGGCATACGTATCTATGCATGTGTAATATGCATATATGCTGTGTATAGAGGAATATGGAATAGGATGTTGTAATTCATGTTTATAGATGTAATTTTGTTTAACTTCTTGTTTATTCATTGATTTTCAATAGATGCTTCCTAGCTCTTTAGACTGTTTCCTGTCGCACGTGAAGTGGGAATCAATAGTCTTTTCTGATCTTTAAATCTATCCGCAATGATTCTGATAACAGATTAATCATTGTTTTTCCACCTCTGAAATATTCTCAGCTTTGTGCTTTGTGATAGTAAATTGAAAATATTTGGGTTTTAGAACATTGACCAGATAAAATAAGATATGTATGGACATTTGGGCTCTGGGAAATTCTAATAGCCAGTTTTGAGTATTTTCTGACACTCTATAGAGAAAATAACCAATTGAGAAAGTAATCAGCAGAATAATCAGCAATGAAAATAATCGTTAGCAGCAGCCCGATATTGAGTTGTCACAGCAGTTGCACAAAACAAAACGTATATTCACTTAAGATGTGTACAGAGCAGCAATAATTAGACCTTCTTTATGTCATCTCTTATCTCCTGTCGATGAAGTCAATTCACTTTGTCCTTGGAGAGTTCTTGTGTTCTGTGGGAGTTGCAGTGAATTTCCTGTGTGTTAGTGTTGAGCTGTGGGTTGAAGTTATTAGACCTACTTTCTTGGTCATTCCTGACCAGGCAATTGTCACAGGAAAGTCTTGGAGTGTATGTGTCAGAGTAGTCTCAAGAGTAAAAAGCATTCTTGGAAATGTGAGGAATATAATAGAACTACACAGAGGGTCTAATGTTGTAAAGGACCATATGCTGTTTGTAACTACTCTCATGTTTCTGTTGCTGTGCTTTGCTCTTTAGATCTTTACATCATTCTGACATTTTCCCAACATTACCAACAAAAAAATCTTATATATTCTATGAAAATTAAAGATTTTCATGATAAAAGATACAATAACAATGATAAAGTCACTCAGCTTGTCGTCCTTCTTCCCATTAATGTTTTTACATCACATCCTAATGTGACAGTGGTCTGCTACAAGCTGAACTCACAGCGAGCTGTGCATACTGCAAAGGTGGGTGATCATGCACTGCAGCAGTGTGACTCATAGCTGCGCTCGCAGACAACAGGCGGCCATGTTGGCAACACAGGTCGGACCAAGCCCTAAGGATAGAGGACGATGTACATCTGTCCATTCTGGACTCCATTCTTCATCTTGCGATTGTGAACATGCAGAATGCCATCTCCAATCTAATCCACCGAGCTCATCAGCTACACTAATCAAATGAACATGATAATTCAGCACAAATGCCAGAGTAAACATGACAAAGGGCATGTTTCCATTAGCTAATTAATGGGTTTTCTCATTACTTTACTCATTTGCTAAAGGAAAAAGAGGAAGGAACGCTGCATTCATATCCACACCGAGCTTGAATTTCTATTGCCATAAACAAGAATACAGGTCATTTATGTGTGGTACATCTCTTTATGTACAACTGTTGGATGGTCCAGCAGCTTCAGAAACCCCTTCTCTTATAACCTGTCCCACATCGAACATAAAGGGATTTTTAAAAACTGGCCATTTGACATGTACACACACCTCAAGCAGCGACTGGCCAGCTGTGTGGAGGAAAGAAAGAAAGCAGAACGTGAACTTTTTATTCTTTATGCAACTATTTCTCCTGCTTTTGTTCACGTAACTGTAGTGTACAGTTGTCACCTTGCTGTTAAGTCTGTGTATGAAAAATGAATGAAAAACTCAAGCAAACAACTCAAGGTCAAGGTACACAGTAGCATCTGCAGTCTTCATTTGCTGTTATAGCCACTGAACCAAAATGAAGGTCGGTCACCGGCTCCAAGCTCAGCATATCTGTTGGACATCAGACAGACCAGTCTATGGCTGACAAGAATCACTGATGATTGCTTAGTGAGAGGGATAGCCACCTATATGGCCAGAGTTGGGAATTAGCACCTGCCACTGGCCAAACATGGGTCAATTTGTGCCACAGTGGTGGGTAAACCAAGGAGGCATTTAACAAATGACTGAATCATTCAGAGAAATGTCACCTCAGTTGCCAGGTATGTAGTCGGACTAGCCATCGGGAGCATCGGGAGAAATTCCAGTGTGCCGGGTTGACTGCAAATCAACTTTAGCACAGTTACCAGTGAGCACTGTGCACCTGAAGGTACCGACAGCAGAGTGCCCAGAGATACCAGCTAAGCTGTCTCAAGGATCTGCAGCTGAAGCCCAGGCACAAAACAATAGGTATAATCTAGGCTTGGCTTTGGCTGGCTGGTTATTTAGTTATATCAGGGGCCTTTTGTTGAAAGTTAGTACTTAGCATTAACAATAATGTCATTAACGTGACAGAGACACTGAGGCTGAGAGACTGTGTGTGTGTGTGTGTGTGTGTGTGTGTGTGTGTGTGTGTGTGTGTGTGTGTGTGTGTGTGTGTGTGGTGTGAGGAGGAGAGAATTACAAATGGATAACTCTAAGTGTATGAATATTAAATTAATACGTTTTATGGCAACATTTTATTTGTGTGTGTAGGCACGTGTGTGTATGTGTGTGTGAGTGCACATAGTGCTGCACCACAGACAGATTTATTTCCAAGATCAGTCGCAGCGAGTGTCACACAGGACAAGCCAACGTGCCTGGGAGACAGCAGTTAGGCGATATCAATATGTATCTTGGCTCCGTTGCTGGGATCAGACAAGAAAAGGTCAAAGGAATGCGCTCCATACTGATTTAGTCTGTGATGGATCGAAGAATCTGCACAATGATTTTTTCTATATCCGGGAACAGATTCATCCTAAATGAAAATCAAGTGGCAGAGGGCAATCGTAACATACAGTAACATTACCTAAAAAAAAAAAAGTTAAAGCTACATAATAACCAAGTACCAGACATACACGATGGGTAAGATTACAAAGGCAGTCACAAAGATACTGTCCATGCATATGACGTTCTCTTATGATCAGTTTTCCATAGAACAGCTGAATAAAACAGGAGGACTGTTTAATACAGTTATAAAATTTCCTTTTCATCCCAATCACAACCGTTAAATTGTTTACACTCTACTATCTGTGGGTTTTTGAAAAAGCCTACGCCCAATTTCAGCTAACCTTGCTCGCAATTGAGTTTGAGCCTGAGGGACTTCAACAAACCCAAGGTTTCACTATTTTTTTTTCTCCATTTTTTATTTGTCTCTATTTTACAGAGGAGGAGAAACTGGACAGGCTGACCCTCTGTTTCCTTTAGACTCACTTCGCACATTTATTGTGCAGTTTTTCATCTTTCTTGAAGAATTTCTTTCTATTTTCACGGTCTCAGGGTCTAGGGACCCTAAAGCTGCCCTCCCTGACACACTGCACATGTATGCCTGTATCTAACAGAATAAAGAGAAATGCCAGGGATCCAGGAGAGAGAGAGCATGAATGTGAAAGATATTATGCAGTGTAGCGATCTGTTTTCCAGCTGTCTGTCGGAGTTCCTCAAGTGTTTCAGAGCGAACAAAGATCTGAATCATACCTAACAGCAGCGCCATCACTGGGTTGCTAATGTATTCATCCAATTCAGATTTTCATATTAACGAAGCATCTGTCACTTTCAAATTCTTATTAGATATGTTCTACTGAGTATTGAGTATTCTGTTCCAAATCTCCAAATCTAATTATGCTTTCCAATTAATCACTAAAGATTCAGGGCCTCTGATTACTTTTACACCATATAACCCCAAGCTCACATGATTGCAGTGAATAAAATTCTGTAATCATGGTTAATTATGCTTGTGGACTGAGTCTTGGCCCCGAATTTGGCAATGGTTACACAGTGTTCTGGCTGACCTTGTCCCTGTCACTGTATCCCAGCCAGTCCCACTTGGCACTGCAACTGCGGTCCAGAAACCAGCAGTGGCTGCACGCCACTGCAGCCAAACGATGCAGGAGCCAAAAGCAGTGAGGCAGGACTTCTCCAATTAAGTCTGTTTATTCATTTTAAAGTGCTTATGTGCATTATTTTTTTCTATTCAGAGTGTGCCAGATTTTAGAGGGACAGGTTTCGAGACTGTGAGAAGTCCACTGGAAGTGGTAAGACAAAGGAAAGCATGAATAGAAGACAGAAGACAGTTTTTTCACAACAGAAAAGTACAGCTAATGCACTTGTTGTCTAACCAAACCAACTGATGACCTTTGCCAATTCTCGAAGAAAGAAAACTTGCACACCTCAGGGGGGATTTTCGTATGATATAATTAGATTCAACATTTTCGAGCAGTGCTGGCAATGGTTAGCACTTCATAGCAACAGCAGAGGTTCTTTCTTCACATGTCAAGTGTGAAGAAATGAACATATCTAAAATATTCATTACAGGAGCCAGACCGTCAGAATAACTGAACAGGGTGAGATCACACAGGTCTCTTTGATGACAATCTCAAACTATTAGAGCACCTGTGTCTTCACTATCAGAGACTTCAAGGGAAGCTAAGAGACGTGGGAGTGAGACTGCAAGTGTGTACAACTCTACTTGATCTTCAGTTTAAAGTTAAGCTGATCAAAGCCCCTGAAGCGTGTGTGTGAGCATATTGTATATGCGTACATGCACACATACCTATATACTCTCTATATGTGCTGCTGTTTTTATGTTTGTGCGTTCTACCAGGAGTGCTGCTGACAGATGATACTTTTGCGTCCTCACAAATCTGAGCATGCAGCAAGAGTACAGCATACATCTGTGGGATTTCACAAAAGAGAGCAGCTTAGAAAGGTACAACGCACGCTGAGCGGATCCAGGCCCAAGCTAAGCGTGTCCTCACTAACAGGCTTCAGTTTCCTGCTGGTCGCTCCGTGGTGTGTGGATGTCAAAGAGCATCTCCGCTCCCTTTCATATGTTGTGTAATTAGCCGTCAGTAGGCATGCATGGCTGGTGGCTCAGAGCTGACAAATCTGAATAAAAGATCTGTGGGGCTTTGAAATCCACAGTGTTAGTAAACATCTGAGCAAATTAGCAGGACGTTAAATCTGTAATATGTTTGCTGTTATTTGTATTTCTGTCTGTGCAAATGCATGTGAATGTTGGTTTATGTGAACATCCATTTTCTACATAATCTGAGACTGCTTGCAAATAATCAGATGTGGCTGTTTTGTTTGTTTACAGCTGAATATATCGGAAATAACATAGTGAAAAATTGCAGAAAAAAATACATCTCGCTCCCAGCATCTTTGTCCAGGAGTTTGGCTGCAAACAGGCGTTCATTCTCTCAACGTCTCTTCAAGACCTGGGACCTTTACAGTCCTTAATTTACACAACCTAATGAGCCACGGACTAGTTATTTAATTGGAAGCTGCAACAATGACAAATTTGCAATGACAGCTAGCATATTTCAATCACACACACACACACGCACACACACAGAAGTACCCTTCACCCTCTACACACATGCACACATACCTTCACACACAGTATCCAATAAAGCTCCAATGCTCAATTATGCTCACAAATACCCATACACCTCACAGCCCAGCGTGGACCTATAAATCATGGTCCTCCCTAACAACTGGTCTTGAGGATGAGCACAACAAGCCCACAGGGCAATTGAGAATGGGGGGGCATGGAGGTGGAGGCAGGACATTTAGCCGAGCTGCAGTCGCATGTGCTTTCTTGCTAACAGACATTTTTCTCAATCTGGCCTGTCACACAGTGGAATGTTATAAACAAGATTAATCTGTGGTTTGGGATGCAGGTGACTACCGCGGCATTTGTCGTGTAATAGAAGGAGAAGAAGCTGTACTGGACAAACACACTCAGGCACATACACCATCTAGAGTGGTGGAATGCAGAGATAGAAGAAAATGTTCAATCTTCTGCTTGAGGAGCTTAAATGATCAACAGGTAGGGTTAAGGGTTCTTCATGAACTGGCGAGCCCTGCTGTCCAGATCTGATCCTCGATCAATCGACTTCTGCTGGAATTATGACAGAAACCTCCTGTGTTTGACAGAAATCTGTGTCTGCTCTCAAAAAAACCTTCAATAGTACATTAAATGCACAGTAGCTTGAACAAAAATGCATGAATTGAAGTGTAATATTTCCTTTTTTTGTGACTAATATTGCTGAAAAGGCTGACAGGCAAATACTCCATTAAGGGATATGTTAACTTGGGTTTGAATGGTGGACAAGTCCCCTGCTAGCTGCAAACAATTAGGCGCATCTCAACATGAGACAAATTAACGCCAAAGAATAATGAGCAGGTCAGCTAACAAGTAGCCAGCAGCCCACATCCTGATCATCAGAGGAGCCAGTGAAAGGACCACTCACACACTAAGAGAGGCATTTAGCATAATTAGATGTCCAGGGGAGAAAAGTGCTTGGTCGAAGAGTTCATCGTTTTAGATCACATCAACTTGGGAGTGTGTCATGATATTGTGGAGGAGGGAGTAAGAGCTGTGAGCTTCAGCAAAAGCTACTTTTAATTTTTGACGTAATATCACATGTTATTACTTTGTGGAATTATTGTGACTGACCTCCTCTGCATAATTAGGGGATTTCATTTATTAAGTTCTGTAGGTGTGGATCCTTAGTAAGAGTCTTTAGTCAATTATTTTTGGTGGACATTATAACCAGAGACATTTAAATATGTTGGACTTCAACAGATTTTCCAAGTAAAATAACGTTAATTAGTGAATAGCGCCAACTGTGGTTGTCTGACTCCTGTCTATAACGCAGTGTATTCAGTACAGCTGACGCGGCTTTGCTGCTTTTTTTCCCCCACAGTCAATCATTAATTGTCACATTCGAAAGTCTGGATTTTTTTTTTTTACAATTAGATTATAGATTGAATGTTAGAATATTTGACAGCTGTAGTGGTCACCACTGGTTGGCACGCCAAGAGTCACTGAGACACCAGGCTGAAAAGTAGCATAATACCTCACTCTCTGGGTCTGTTGCACCCCTGACCACACTCAGCATCAGCAATGGGTGTACCAGAGGTAAGCTCTGCTGCCCCTGTAACCACACCCAACAGAGAGGTAACAGTGTACAGACACACCCTGACAAGTTCAACCACTGGAGGGCAGCAAAAACAAGATACTGCCCTGGTGTTAAATTGGACAGAGACCAGATGTGACCAGCTCACATCATGTACTGTTTCTCAGTCACTGTTATAAAAGGGAAAGAACAAACTTTGTATAATCCTGTAACTGTTTACAGTTACGTGGTGTGTAGTCTACAAAGTCACATGTTCTGGTTTTGTATACACTGTAAAAAAAAAAAGGAACTGGTATGGGAGTGGTACTTAGTGAACACCAAAGTATCACAGTATCTGGAAACAATACATTTAGACTACCTAACTGCTTACTGAGAAGGAATTATACATTGAACTGCTCTTAAAATGCATATTTCTACATCTACAAGCAGTGTTTTGCCTTCCTGCCAATAGATCTTAACAGATTTTTGGATGTCTACATTACTTTGTGGCCTATACAGATGTAAAACATTTCACAACTGTTGAATTTTAAAAATTTAAAAATTTTCCTTCAAAGATGTCTTTCTCACTTCTTGTGAGGTGTCATGTTTTCTGGGCTAACAGCACATGGATTAGCACTCAGACATCAGAGTGGTTGTTGCCTATCAGTGAAAAATAGTATGAAAAGGGTGTTTTGTATCCTGATCAGTGGACAATTTACCTGTGTATAGTTTGTCTATAGGACAACAGTGGGCATGGTGGTTGAGGTTAGAATCTGTTGAAGCCAATTTCAGCCATGTGTTGATTTTGTACAGCTTTAAATGAGACCAGTTTCTGGACATCGCCAAGCCTCATGCTGTTATGTTGCAACAGTGAAGATAAGTTATCCCCAATTGAGTTAGGACCCATTAAATTCCTTACAAAACCCAATTTCACTTCTGTGGTTTTTGTGGCAATAATGGACCATTTCACATCACACAGCAATCCCTCCTGAGCAGCTTTTTCAGCGACAGCTATGTAAGCAGAGCAGCGTTTGTTTGCTGAGCTGTACTGAATGTTTAAAATTGTATAAAGATGTTAAATTAAGTCTGATTGGATGGACTTTTACTGCTACAATAGTGCTGTTTCTGGGACTCTTAGAATTAACTTCCTTTCAGTAGGCTAGCTACTCGCAGCTGAGAAAAAAAGAAAACTGCTGAAGGAAAAGAGGAAAATAGTAATGAGGGAAATCAGAAAAATTGGGGGAAGGACTATCAGTTTGAAAAGGCAGCTACGAAGCGAGGATTCTAATTTGCTTTGGGTTTGCTGCTTGTTATTTTGCACTCATCCAAATTTTTGGTGACATCTGCACTTTTTTTTCCTCCTTCTCTGAGTTATGAGTCATCCAGAGAAAAATCCCTGCATTACAAAACAATTAGATCAGAAGCCTCCGGTAATGCAGCAGGGATCCAATGCTCCCTACCTACTGCCGCGGTGAGAAATGGAGGGGGAGAGGGTGTCTGGAAGGGAGGGGCAAAGCATCTGAGAGGGCGGTAGAGGAGGGAGGACTGCAAAAACAGGAGTATGACTCACAGATCAACACAGCCACTTTCAAGATATAAAAAGTTGTTGTTTTTTTTTACCTGCTGAAAAAATTTGCATTTTATCTCTGTTCATGTGTCACTTTGTGTTCATCAGATCAGCTTCGATGTGATGTGGTGAGAGGCTGATGATGATTGGTCCATTAATGGTTCAGGGAGAAAAATGCACCATGTCGTTAAACTTTGATGCTTTCATGGCACCGCCCAAATGGCTTCCATATTATCAAAAATGCCTTGTCATTTGGCATCAAATTTTGATACCTGAGGAGTAAATGTCATTAGCCTCAGTGAGCCAATAAGCACACAGCATGCTTGTGGCAAAATCTAATAATGGTGGTGATTGGCTGTCTAACATTACATGTCATAGGGGAGTGCAGGAAAAACACTACGTTACTCACTGTTTTTTCCCCACCAGCTGCTTATCTGCACAGGCCACTAAGTGCTGCTCGTTAGCTAGCCAGTGCAGCTAACCTGCGTCTGCTCGTACAACCCGGTAGTGTAACCAGACCAAAAGGTAAAAGGAGAGAAATGTTCTGCAGCTGACACAATGGATGGTTGTTAGAGCTTGGCTACAGTAGCTGCTCTTTAGCGCAGAGAAAGTCGTGGATTTTGTAAAATTAGTATTGAAGAAGTATTGTTCAGGAATCAGTACCGAAGTCACGGTATTGTTACCAACATTTTGAATGATACACAGCCCTACTGCTATTTATAAGTCTTTCACACTGTACAAAAAACCCCACTAACCTGAAGACTCCACCAGGCACACCTGCATAGCCGACTGCCACACAGCCTACTTATCCACAGTAGAAGCATTAATATCAAGGCAGGTAAAGCGCTCCACTTCTGAAATGCTCCTGGTGGGGCTTGAAGCTGTTTGGAGGGTCAACAAAGGGTCAAATGACTCTGCAGTAGTCTCGGGTATTTATTGGCTCCAGCTCTGCCTGGCAATGATGGAAACATGACACCCAGATGGACGTGCTAATTTTCACCCCTTTTCCGGCACGATGCTATGATGTGCCAGAGGTGCCGGACTAACCACCATAGCAATATCAGTGGCGTCCATGCTGCTTTCTGCTAGTCCCTGTTTTCTGGCGTGTTTGTGATGTCGAACATGGCGCACCAGAAAAAACACAGAGGCAAATTCGTCTACTGGCAGTGGGAAAGGAGTCAACCACCAATTTTTAGCAAGTTTACCCATGTTTAAAAAAACTGCATAAACATGGTAATTTCAGTGTATTTTAGTGTCGTATCCTCGCTCATCGCACTGTTTGTCTCAGTTTTTCTATTTCTTCTACTGCCCAATAATCTGATGCATCAAAGGGTACTTGATATGAATCACTGGTGTGTTCTAATCTAAATTTTGCTAATTCATTTCCCTCGTGGATCTCTTCACAAAGCCTCTTAAAATCATTGACTGATAATGAAGCTCATTAGCGCAGTTTCGTATTCTGTCCATTTCTCCCTCTGCAGCTTACTTAGTCTTGACAAGCAACACTAACAAGCAGCTGTGGGTCTCGAAGATTTTTTTTCTTTGTATAGAAAACATCAAACTGGGGCTTATTATCTTTACACCACTGCAACGCTGGGATTAGAGCTGACTGTTGATCATTCAATGGACTTTATCGGTATTACTATTCATTGGAATATGGTTCTCAAATTGATATCGCTGACTAAGTGTTTTGAAATGCAAGTAAATTATTTTGTTACCCTATTTTATTAAATAACCTTCAATTCTTAGTCACAATGTGGTAACAAATTCATCTTTATTTAGGCATAATATGACAGCTTTCAACTACACAGGCTGACGCATTTATGAGGCTGATCTGTACAACATCCATATGGATTTACTTTTGTTATCTCGGGGGGGGGGTTTAATCTGACTCACCACGCATAAATTCATTTAGGAAGTTATGATGGCTGCTTGTACATTCAAATGACTACTTCCAATCTGTTATTTCTGACCGTGATCGTGAAGTGGTGAAACGTGCAAGCATGGATCAAAATCATCAGAGGGCAGGAAGCATACAGCTGAGGCAGCAGCTACAGTTTATCATATAACTTGTGTTGAAACTGTGGAAAGTAATAATTTTCATTAATTCGCGCGTGTACTCCACTCAAAATGCAGCATGTCTTGTCATCTGCCAGCTAATGAATTCCTGCAGCATTCTGTGCTAATAAATGTCAAAGCGGTGCGAGTTCAAGAGGTGAGCAGGTGTGAAAGCTAATGACATCTCAAAGATACCTTAATCTAAATCGTACTGTGAAAACAATGGTTTTCTCTGAGCTGTGTTGTCTTTGCTACAGTCGCAATGTTTCCTGTGATTTCGTTAAACAAAACTGCCAATTACATGTGCTTTATGTCTCCAATATCACATTTTCATTACGCAGATGCAAGATGTAATATGGATCTCCTGTCATATCCACGCATTTAGCTTTCAAGATTTGCCATACCTAGAGTAGCATTATTCTGAATGGTCAATCACTCCACCATAATTCGATTTTCACTCAGTTTTGGCCGACATTCTCCCCCAGCTTGATACTGGGCATTTGTCTGTGGTAATAATATAAAAAGAATTCTATGGCAGCTGAAATTGAGTTTATGCCTTTCTCATTTTTAGTAAAAGAGACGGGCAGTAACTGAATCAATCTTCTCATCTAATGCCATTTCTTCTCAGAGTTGAGATTATGTAATATTATATAATAGTGGACATAACCAATATCTTCAGACAAGGGAGCACTGAGGTGCTCCACAAGCTAATAGCTGCTCATTACTCTGGGATTTTTGTCTCCCATGTTTTCCTTCCTTGTGTGAAACTTGCTTTCATAAAATGTTTTCTTTGAGTTAACTTTCCCTTTTTCCACACACACCAACTCAGAACCAAGGGTTTTCTTGCCAGTGACACTGTCATTTAATTGCCTTTTTCTAAAACTAATCCTGTGGTGTAAAAGGTGTATAGGAGGAAGAAGACATGCAGCAGAAAACCTATTTATAGCATTTCTGCAGGACGTGGGGGTAGAAAGACAAGCATGCGCTGTGCAACTTGCTTTGAACGCTACACTATAGGAGCCATGTACGAGCACAGGAATCACTTATTGATCTTACGGTTTGGGATATCAGCTTAAGGTAACATGCTAATAATTTGTCCCCATGCCTTTGTAGGGGTCAAGCAATGGGCGGTGTGTCTCTAAAGCCAGTCATGCTCTCAAGGCTTAAAATGCTTGTGCGACTAAACAAATGCATTGGGCTGATGACTAGTACTGCCTGTTAAATCTTTAAAAGAGTTTGGCTGAACCTTCTGGCTCAGATAAATTTGGAGTATCAAGTTTGAGGAAGTCCAACTTCAAGGAAGTATTTTGTGCGAGAAAATTATAATTATGAGCCATGGTCTTTCTCACAGCCAGGCGCCGAAGCAGAGTTGTTAACCAAACCTGTCAAATGTGAGGTGAGTGGTTACCTAATTAGAACCAAAGTTATTTTCCTGTCCAACTGTTCGGCACTGGTTTATGTGTTACTGCAGAAAAACAAACCCTGCAGCTGTTTAAATCTCACATGTACATGTAGCTACAACGTGCTGTGGTGCTGCATTCCACTGGTTTTCTATATATACATACCTTTCATAACACTTCCACTAAAGTGCTATTTCATTTGAATGTCATCTTCAACAGAAAGCAGGGGAGCATATATGACACCATTATGACAACTGGTAGGGGGAATATATTTATGGTGTCATTAAAGCATCATTTACGGTGCGGTTCTTGCTTTAAGAGGGTATGAAACACCTGTAAAACTGGCAAAGAAGGACAGAAACAGATAGATTTTTAAAAATTGTACCAGAAAAGGCTGAAATGTATGCAAATCCATACAGCTCAGGCAAGGCGATGCAATTTTCTCCCGTGGGGAGGGGGTGAGAACACTGCAAAATGCAAAAGATTTCCTCAAAAGATTTGCCACAATCCCCATCTTTATCTGCAAGTCATCTCTCGTGGAAATCAAAGAATTTCACTTGGATTTGTGTCAAGCGATGCAAGCATCTACATGTGAAATGCAGATTTTCTTCTTTTTTTTTTGCATCGGAGCTTTGCCAACTACAAACGACTTCTGGAGTAACCAAGAAAGTCTGGATCCCCTGAGCTACAGATGTGTATGTATTGGATAATGAGGATACGGGGGGAGTGGAGGAGAGCATCAGCCCTAGTAGATCTATTTTTGGCTGCAATAATTCCTGTTTTTATACAGACGCAGTCATTGAGGAACTGCGATAAAAACATCCCGAATTCCCTGCTTCCATACAATCAATTCATCAAAGAAAAAAAAAAAAGAAAAGAAAAAAGGAAGAAAGACAATTAAAAAAACACACAAGTACACTTCCTCTCAGAGACATGTAAAGATCCATCTAGGTGGTCTTGATGCAGATGGGAGCCTGCAAGAGAATTAATGAATTTCTGACCAAATTACTGCCTTTAATTTATTCTGTAATAAAAATCTTGCCGAGCAGAAAGCTGCACTCTTTCTCCATGTTACTGCCTTTCCTGTCTGCTTTGATTGAAGCGTTATATGGAGACAGTTCATATAACAGGTCAAGGCCGCAGCCTCTGCTGGACATTGTCCGCAACCCGCTGTGAAGACTTGCGGCAGCATCATCTGCTGCAGCTCATTTACTATTCCTCATCAAAGAGAAAACACCACGACAGCTGCAAGTCCATCCGAGACAAACACCCACCCACGCTTTCGCACACATCCACACGCACACACTCATGTCCATTAAACTAATCTTCGGGTGGAGAACGGGATTCATTAGCAAGACCAATGGTGTGCTGCTCACTAACGCTGATTTTCATGTCTCTTTGATACATCTCCCCTGTTATTCTACCTGACACTTCAACCCCGTAATTGTGATCCATCAAGGTAATGAGAATGATATTAGAGTGACAAACACTATATTTCCCTCTGTCTATCAGCCAGGTGAGATAATGGAGAGTAATGTGCAACCATCTTTGTAACTTATTGACTTTTGAATTAATGGTAATAAATTAGATTAAAAGTTGAAATGAGCTGCATATGAACTCTGAGGAAAATCTGCGTTCATCCTTGGAGCCACCAGACCTGAGCTACACAAGAGGCCGCTTTAATCAGTAACAGGACTTTCAATAGAGAACAATTTAGACATGCCTATAGGAATTATTTGTACAAGGCTGTGCACACTGAAGGATCAATAACAATTAGAGGCACTCTAGTCTGTCTCACCTGGTCAACATCGACAGAAATATTAGAGAATTTAAAGGGATCTCAGCAGACTTTACATTTAAAAAGTGCATTTTCCTCCGATTAATCTGGAGGAGTTCTTGTTGTCTCCATCAGGAATTAGAGAAAATCTAAACTTGTTAGCATTATCAGTCACTCTCGAGGCAACAGATCAGACAAGTGGAGGAAGAAACTTAAACAGTTTGCAAAGGTTTCCTCCATGAGCCCACAGCCTCATCAGGACTGTGCTCTGGCATCGTGGCTGAGCTACAGGAGCTACTGTTTTTCCAGAAGTGGATTTGATCTCCTTCACAGTCCTGCTGTGTTTTCCTGACAGAGAGGTGGAGAATCTTTTTATACCTCCCCTGAAGTAACACTAGAAGCACCGCAGGAGCAGTGACAGTGTAAACACACCATTATGGCTGCAAAGGGAGATCCACTTCCCTCACCAGATCAGGATTTTCCTAACTTTACTTGCATGGGGAACCACCAATGGAGTCCACATTTAGACATCAACGAGGTCAGCAATAAATATTAAGCCAGCCATATTAATAACAAGCCTATACATATCAGCAACTAAAAACATTAACTGACAGCTGTCTGCTAGTCCTACATATTAAACTGAAATGACACGAGCAAGGCCACATTCCTCAAACCTCCCACTGCGTAAAATGATGTCTTTTACTGTACATTTCATTTAAATTAATTGATGCACAGGCCTAAAGCGGATGCCTAAGCTCAGCCCATACATTCATCCTTAAGACTCAACATGACTGGTACTGCCAAGATGAACATGAGAAGCTATATTTTTTGCCATGAGCGTCCCAGGCTATGATACACTCAAACTCTCTTTCCCCTCCTCCCACTGGGCTCTATTTGCAACACAGCACATGCATGGATGCACACTATGGGGACAGTGAGACACAGAGAGAAATGTCTTAATCAATTACCTTTGAAAGTAGTTAAACCCCGAACCAGATCCTTGTCACACGTTTCATGCAACACATTGGGCCGTTTGGGTCAGGTATCTGCAATCGAGAGGTCATGGAGTGAAAGACACACATGCTAAAAGCAAACAGACAAAAACAAGACAATAATCAACTCTGAATTCCAAAGCCTAAAAGCAGTTAAAGAAGAGAGGTTACAGCGAATAAGTGCAAAACACTAAAAGCTTACTTGCACTTCCTAAAGAGGCACTGATAATCCAAAGTCATGCTAAGGAAATCAAACAAGTCAGTCAGTAGAAGACACCTCAGGAGTCACCTCGAGAGGCTGATGATTGCACGTAAACACTGACATGTAATGAAGCACACAGACATGTAGCTGGAGAAGGCATTATAAGCAAACATAGCCCAGCAGTCAGTCACAAATCATTTGATGAGCCCGAAGGTAATCCACAAGATTCCTGTGGATTCCTGTTCTACAAGCGGCAATGATGCCTCTACTTCTGATTAATTACAGGTTTTGCAGTAAGTTTTCTAGAACTGTGAACCAGGACCAACCCAATGGTCCAACTGTGTATTTTATAGTAGTTTTCAAACAATCTCAAGACAAAAGCAAATTCTCTCCTCAACCTCCCTCCTCCATTATTCATTGTTTTGTTTTGTTTTTTCTGGGATAAAATTCAGCAGAAATTCAGGATGCACATACAAAAATTTGTTGTTTTTGTGAGCTGTAATATTCTCTGAGCATTTGTCACCAAAACTTTAGCAATGTCACAATGATGAGTCTAATACATGGAAAGGTCTCACTGACACATCATTTTCTAATGTCTTAAATGAAAGCAAACTATTTATGCAATGCTCAAAAAGAAGACCACACAAAGTAGAACAACAGACCGCCGGATGTCTTCCTCCTTGGAAATCATAGCTTGCATAACTTAGTTAAGTAACATGTTTACACTTCAATAATTGTGTAAAAATTCATGCAGGTGTGAGAACATTTGTACGTATAGGTGAACTTACAATATGAGGATGTGACTGCTGAAGACAAGAGCTAATGTCTTTCATTGTCCAATACTGTCAACGGTCACTTCTTGGTTGATGGCGCTTTCATGCCTTCAGCAAAACTGTTGGCGGTCACCATGTGTTGTTTTTATAATGATGTTGGTGATGCACTGTTGCTGTCCTCATATAATGATCGATGAGTTTGTTTATGTTCCCTCTCATCAGCATTAATGCAAAGACCCCAAAAAACAGGTGAAACGTCATACACCACCTTTTATGTATTTTGGCTATAAAAGATGGATCGAAAGCACTGTTAAATTTCATGAAAATCAATTACAAGCTTTGTTTTTCTGGTGTCACGCAAAAGCAATAGCTAACAGAAACAAACTGTCTGAATCACTGCTTTAGCACTTCAGGCTGTTCCTCTTGGTGCAGACAATGACAATTTCAGTAGTGCACCCCTAGCTAAGAATCACTGGAGCTGGATTTGTTGAATGCTAATGTGACAATTAATGTTTATACATATATATATATATAGGTCCAGTGCAGTCGTAAATGCCCATTAAGTTTAGAATATGAACAAACAGGCCCTGATTAATGTCTGAAATTTTTTGAAAGATCAATAAGAAACCCTCCAGTGGAACAGAAGCTAATCTGAGGTCAGGCAGAACTACGCCACCCTTCAACACCTCCTCTTTACTCACATCACAAGCCACTTTTGTGGTACCTCTTATTCCACATGAGCTGGATAGATAGATAGATAGATAGATAGATAGATAGATAGATAGATAGATAGATAGATAGATAGATAGATAGATAGATAGATAGATAGATAGATAGATAGATAGATAGATAGATAGATAGATAGATGGATAGATAAGTAGATAGGTAGGTCAGTCAGCCAGTAGATTAAAAGCATTTCTTTACTGTGGCTTTTTTTTTTATAAGAGCTTCTCCCAGTCAGTCTTGGAGATGTTGATTTCATTTGGTCACAAAATAATGTGAAGACTGTTGACACTGTAATTACTCGGCTGTGCATGATGTGAAAAGAAGCAGTTTTGTTTCCTAAACTTCGGGGGCACACATCTGATGAGTTGTTTTCACAGAGCTCTGCAGGTGAGCATCAGCTGTGGCAGTTATATATTATGTAAACATATTAGGCATGAAGACAAAGATGAAAACCAAGGTTTTGTTAGCCATAGCTGTAGCTGAAGTCATAAATAATAAGAAGTAAAAAGTATACATGGATATCTTTCTTTTAAGAGCATAGCTCAGAGCACTAAGACTGTGCTGACACCTTTGAGCAGGTTTTCTGTAGCGAGCCTGCCGAAAGCTCTTTGAGCACTTCCTACATTCAGTATAATCAAACATCTAGAGATTATATTAGTGGGTCCGATGGGATTGAAAACTGTAACACCAGTAATATTTCATCAAAGCATCAACAAATTTGCCCACACAAGGAAACAACAAATTTGCCCACACAGAGACATAAATAGATACCATGAGCATCATCATCGAATGTGGGAATCCTCCTTTCCTGCTCTCCCTCCAGTTTCACATTGGCAGCAAAACAATATACCAAAAAAAGAAAAGAAAAGAAAAAAACACAGCTATTTCATGCCATATTGAATGAGGGTTTTTGTTTACACTTTCCCATGTAAACATGTGGGCCTCACTCTGCTGATTTTTCCAGAACAGAATGTACTTCATGAATCATATTTTCATCATATTTCATTTCATGAATCAGATTTTGAGCAGTATAAATTTGTTAAACTCCTGTCGATATTTAATATTCTGTGCATGAATGTTTGATGCACATTTATGGCATGTGTAGGTTATTGTGCATCTCATGTCCTGCACTGTACTGTATGTGCAGCAAATACTATGCATCAGTTTGCAGTCTGTGCTGCTGCACGCGAGCTTTACATATATGCCCTAAATGCAGCTAATTTTATCTGGGCACTTTATATCTTTAATGACAAAAATGTTTTTGCAATTGATGCAGCACATATGTCTTTTATCATAGCTTTGAGTTAAGTTCTGTAGCTAGTCACACATGGTATATTTATACTAAATGGGTTTTAAAATTTGCATAAAATTGTAAAGAGAGGGAGGCTTTATTCTCAAGCCTCAGGGCTACAGCATTTAGGATGGATGCTCTTCTTTTCTGGGCCAAGTAGAGGGTGTGAAGCTATTAGAAACTAGAGTTCAGATGGGCTCATATGGTTATTAATGGAAAGAACCAGGAAGAAATAAGCCTCGGAGGATGAGTCACAAAGGCAGTGGCCCATCCCCAGAGGCCTCCACTGGGCAGTGCTTTATTACCCAAGCCTTCCAGTGGTTGGGTGGGATCTAAGGAGCTACCACAAACTGTGCTTTTTAAGGCTTTGCTGTGCCTGATGTCTCTGAGCCTGCTTCTGAACTACTCAGTGTTCAACTCGCCAATAGCTTGTTTGCACAAGAGGCGTTGTTATAAATAAACATGTCTGGTGGAGGTGGCTAGAACAGAAGATAAAGAGGGTGCAGTGGGAAAAAGAACAGGAAGCATATTGAGGGTCATCTATTTTGTATGTATTATCCAAGAAAATGTAAATCAGGAGGAATTGTGAAATGCAGAAAAGTTGTCTTCTTTATAGGAACATTCATACGAGATTTGCATTTGATTCTCAGGTCCTGTAAAGTTATTAATATGTATTGTTTTGTAAATGAATCAATTAATTCAGATGAGTCTTTCATTGAGGGGAAAACAGTGCAGGCTTCAAGGACAAAAACATCTATCAAAATCATGTCTCCTGAGAGAATACCACAAATACTTTAAAAAGAGATTGTTGCCAGACTAAAGAAATTTCAAGGCTAAAACAGATTCAGTCTGGGATACATGTCAGAATCCAAGTAAAAACAAACTATTTTTTAAATTAAGATCAACCACACGTCTAAAAATAGGTACACTTTAGTCTTAATTGACCCAAAAGATCAGATGTGCTGTTATGCTGCGGTTTGTAGAAGAGACATTTAGTGTAAACACAAGACAAAATTAGCAGAACTTTAAAAGTGCTTTGGTACGATTCAGAATTTTAGAGTTTGTGGGTCAGAAGCTGCATGTGAAGGCTGGAGAAGCAGGCCAGTGAAGCGCTCTGCATTGTGTTCAAATCCTTTGCCTCACTGGGAAATTCAAAGCTGTCCTTGAGACGGGCTTAAGTTCCAGCTGCTGCTCAGTGGCAAACAGTAGAAGACAGGCACGCATGTCAGAATACAAACGCATACAATGACCTGAGCTTGTGTGTGTGTGTGTGTGTGTGTGTGTGTGTGTGTGTGTGTGTGTGTGTGTGTGTGTGTGTGTGTGTGTGTGTGTTTGTGTGTGTGTGTGTGTGTGTGTGTGTGTGTGGCAGGACTGAGCTATAACAGCAAGCAAATTAGAACTATTTTTTGTTAGTCAACATATATGATGATGATGATGATGATGATGATGATGATGATGATGATGATGATGATGATTATTATTTATGTGAACACTTACAGTGCATATGGACATGTCGTCCCTGTGTGATGAACTTCAGATGTTTTCAGGAATTTTTTTCGTTCACATGTTTTCATTCCGGGACCAGGCTATTTCCAAAAGCATTACTTCCAAAAGTCATATTGCTGATGCTTAAAATGTTTGAGTTTAGCAAAACAAAATGGAGAAAATGCAATAATAGCAAATGTGAGATAATCAACTGGTTGCTGTCACGGCTAACAGCTATCTATTTGGGACCAGGCTATTTACCGGACCTTCATTCTGAAAGTTACATTGCTGATGCTAGAAATGTTTATGTTTACTGATGAGGGGCAGACAGTGAGCTGTACCCAGCATGCCTCTCTGTGGTGTAACAGTTAATAGGGTCACCTCTCTAGTTAAGGTTGGTGTGCCTACTGAGCACTTGCTTTATTTGCCAACGCTCAAGGTTTCCTCTGATGTAGCCTCCATCTATCAATATTACCTTTGATACCAAAACAATAGCATATGGTGTATTTAGACTACCATGGCCACATTGCCCTATTAGGTGGCCCTGGGGCAAAAACTTGCTGTTTATTGCTGCCTGGGTCCCTATTTACAACCTCTGTGTATTGTGCACATAATTATGTTCCCTCTCGCTTCCAAGTTCCCATTAAGTGATGAACGCAGCAGAGAAAGCAGACGATACATAGCAACATCATTAAATGCATGGAACTACACTGCCTGGCCTCAAGTGTTTTGTGCGTCAGTTTGTGGTTATTTGTGAAGATGATAACCATGTGAGCACAACATAAAGTCAAATTATAAAGGTGTTAAAATGTGATTTTGTCAGTTTCCTATACACAGCCACTATAACCTAGGGCTTATGGGGCTGCTTTGGGTGGGTCTGTGGCTCTGGGATAGTTGCACACCTTGCCTGGTTTGTAATTGAGCCTTGTAGGTAACTCAGCCAATCCCCTGCTGTGCTCTTTTATTTGGGACTGCCATATATTTTGTTGGAAATAGCTTTGGTTCTGTGAGGTGATTGGCTGTGTGTGCAGTCATTGTCAAGAAATGTCAGTGTATACTGACATTTCCCTATTTTGTATTGTGGATTTTATTTTTTATTTTTTCTCTACTGAGGCAAGTGTCCCTCATCCCCAGTGTTTTAGCACAGATGCATGCAGAATGTGAAGCAGGACTTTTGTGAAGAGGAAACTTTTTCAAAACAGAAAAGTTATGAAGTCAAGACCCCTCAGGTTCATTTTACACCTCTATATGCCATCACCTGCTAAACACAAACATTCCTAACCCTCCGCTCCCCTGCTATCTGGCCTAATATGTTCAGATAGGGATCATGAGACAATATCAAACACAGCAGCTGTGTAGATTTATTCAGCCTCACTGAGCTGTATTTGACTTGTGGTATGGTGGTTCCCATTAGTGGTCCAACAGTGCAGGTATAAGAGGCTGGCAGAAGCTGCTACCTGTTCGCCTCTTCTCGGCTGAGCCTAGCACTGTGCTGACACATCAGTTGGACCAATTAGCTTTTTCTGTCACTTTTCTGTCACACCCTGGCTGAGCCAACTGTAACACAGAGGCTGGATGTTACAGCCAGACACCAGAATAGACCTTGTGGGATGATGTGTTGCCCACCAAGGTTGAATCCAAACCCGTAACACATGGTTTCAGTGGAAGCAGATATCATGAAGTCTGTTTAAACTGAATGAATGTGTAACATTCATTCATTCATTCATTCATGTGCAACAGGAGTAAAGAATTAAGAGAGGATTTAAGACTGTACTCATCTACAGTTACTGACATCATTTTATTACTAAGATTATTTTTCCAATTGTCCACATCCAAGATTGTTCAAGGAAAAGCTTTGTTAGTGTAAATATCTGTCATCAGCAAAACATTGATTTTCAATTCAATTCATTTTCAAGTATGTATGTATTTGTGAGTATATATATATGTATATGTGTTAATCCTTTCTGACATATACTCAATTGAAAACAGTACCTAAGACAATATATTTAATGTTTTACCTCATCAGTTTAATTTATTTTTGTAAATATCTGCTTATTCTGAATTTGATGCAGCAACAAGTTTCAAATAAGTTGGGACAGGAGCAAATAAAGACTGGGAAAGATGTGGAACGCTCCAAAAACACCAGTTTGGATCATTCAGGTGAACAGGTGATAGTGTCATGATTGGGTATGAAAGGGGCATCTTGGAAAGGCTCAGTCGTTCACAAGTGAGGATGGAGCGAGGTTCACCACTTTGTGAACACATGATTGTACAATGGATATGACTACATGAGCTCAGGAAGCCTTCGTAAAAATGTTGTCAGTAAACACATTTGCAAATGACTGCATGTTTTACACAGCATCCAAACTTTTGGAATTGGAGTTGTTACATGAAGTTAAAAACCAGGCAAATATCTCTTCCTGTCTATATAACATTTTTAATGAGGAGAGTGCCGTGTATGGGAACATTTCAAAATGTCAAAACTGAAGTCTCTCACTACACATTGCCACCTTCTCCAGCAGTGAGAAGAACCTGAAATACAATTTGAACTTTGACAAAGGTGGCAGCGGCGGAAGCCCGCTGTTTCTCTGAATAAACTCCAGGAAAACATGAAAAAACAATCAGCTGTTGTGTTACTAATGAAGCTTTTGGGAAAAGTTCATTGTGGAAGACGTATTCCTTCACATCTTCATTTGTGTCCTGAAGCAGGTCAGTCGCTGCTATCTCTCTCACTCGCTTGATGCAATTTCCTGCCTGTTTTCAACTGAATTCAATTTGGAGGCATTTCCCATTTCCTCACACTCTAAAAGCTTCTCTCATTCACAAATGTATATGCCCAATGAACTTTCTTCCTGTGTTCTATAAACAAAACCAGTGGTTGGACACTGATCCTTAAATAGCACTGTCGTCACTGGTCAGTCTACCTTTCACCGTCCACATCTTCAGATGGTCTCAGATCTCCAGGGAGGCTCCATCACATCTTGCATCACAGAGCTGCATTTTATGACCACACTACCCTGACGTCAAAACCACTGAAAGGCTTCTCTGCAGCTTTAAAATACATTATGTTATGTGCGTTCATTTCCTATTTTCTCCTCTTTGAGCTAATCTCAGATTGTGATGCATGTTAAAACAATAAGGTGTCAACTGCATCACTTCCAAATTCAACATAAGACCTTACAAGGATATGTACAATTTCTAAAATATGGAGAGCTCATCAAATTAAAAGTGCAATATTTTACTGTAATTAATAACATGGGATGATACCAGCTTTATCATTCCAACGTTCCCTTATCTGCGCTCTATATACATGAGCTGTTGTCTTGATTGGGGTTTGTTGTGTCTTCAGTGCGTCATGTTTGCCACAGACGCACGGGGAACCAGCAAGGAAAAAAACAAATAACAACAAAGCATGAATAAAACATGAGATTGAACTAACCTGGGACCAAAGGCGGAGGCTTGAAGCATATTCAGCAGCAAAAAGAGCTTCAGAGTAATTGGGTTGGGGTGAGGTTACATTTAGGGTGGGGGTAAAAGCAGAATGTGCTGCTCGATTTACGTAATGAAAGAACAAAAAAAACAAACCCAGTGCAAAGAGGCTGGTACCATGCATAGCAAATACATCCATGCTTGCACACTTGCACATGGGGCCATGGAGTACAACCCTTACTACTGATGTCACAAAGTTGATATTAAAATTTTAGCTGTTTGCCTCACATCCTCACCAAAGGATGCTGGGGATAAACCCATCCTCAAGGTCCAATTTGAACTGCAAATCTGCCTGGAAGCCTTTTTATATTATCCAAGAATCTTTAAATATTTAACAACAAAAGATGCTTCACTGTTTTGACATGAGGACATTTTATAATGTTTCTGTTGTTTGGAGTACAAATAATAACCTCGATACACAAACCGGTATTAAACCTCTTCATCCACTATCTGGCAATATGTATTCACAAAAAACATGTATACGTAATTTGTTGCACATAAAATGGTATATAAGATATTCAAACTTACTGACCTTGAGACTTTCCAGAATTTTCCTTTCCGGTCGATCAGCTTCAGTTGATCGTTGTAGCACTTGCTATACAATGAAAAAAAAAATTACAAATGAGACAAAATCTTCATATGCAACTCATCCTTTAGTTATTATTCTGTCAACCTGTATTAACTGATTTGATACTACAAGGGAAATGAGCTGTAACAAGTCAACCCAGTGGATGTCAAGCAACTGCAACCACCACCATGTTTGCCTTTGTTTCTTTTTCATGAGGCTCGGCCCTTCTCATTTTACACTAAATGGATGAATCAATGTTTAATTGAAAAATGGACTAGCACTAGGAGGACCAGCAACAAAGTTTTGCCATGTTTTAGTGTTTATTTTGTAGGTTACCCTGTTGAACTTGGCGTTAGCATGTTGTGCAGCTAATGTTGCTACCATCTGTTGTACTGCCACAGGCTGGGGCGATGCTGGGCTAACTTTGTAATATTGAGGGACAATCAAGAGAATCTGTGTGAACATTAAGCCTCATTTGAAGGCAGCTTAATGGATGTAACTGTTTTATCAAGTTGCTTTTTGTGGAATTCAGCTAGGATTAGCTTTGCTGTTACCCCGTTCTGCTCCATGCCAGTATGTATGTGTGTGAGTGTTACTGTTGTATGTAACTTTGATTAGCATGCTCACACAATAAAGGCGTAGCTTTTAAGGCCCGCCGGGCAATCAGGCTGCAGTTAATAACCATTCTGATCCACAGATGCAGTTAGCATTATAGTACCAAAGCAATCATGAATTGAAAAAGAATCAGTGTTTGGAGATAAGCTGATGAGCAGTGAAAGTGAACTAAAACATTAAATTGTGGGCTGTTAAACCAAAATAACTTGCTAAAAGATGCTAAAATGGTCCAAGCTGAGGGAAACTGCAGAATCTGGTAATAATTCTCTGTGGGTTTGTCAGTGTGAGTGACTCCTTTCAATTTATACATAATCCATTGTTAACAGTCTGCAGTTACATAATATTGCAATGCAAACTGTAAAATATGGTTTTAAGAAGAAGAAGAAGAATTCCTTTATTTGTCACATTTTTTACACACAACATGCAGAGTTGAGGGGGAAACTGTACACACCATGCATCTGTGAAATTCTTTCCCGCTTTTTGACCCATTCATGGTCAGTCCCCCTGGGGACCAGTTCCATTGTCGTCACCATTGGTCAGGTGGTGATCTTCTTGCATGTTTTTAGTGGGGGTATTTTTATGGAGCATACCCCAAGCGAACGTGGGGAGAACATGCAAACTCCACACAGAAAGGCCCCTTATTTTTCCTCGAGCAGCAGGCACCAAAGGCATGGTGGAGGACACGCCCAGCACCCACAGCGGGATTCGAACCAGGGACCTTCTAGCTGTGAGGCGACAGTGTTACCACCGATATAGGAGAACATTTTATAACGCAATAAAAATGGACAATGAATCCCCCTTGATTTATTTTAATATTTTATGTTAATATAATAGACCAACAGGTTAAAGTGTATTTTAGCCTACCTGCCAACTAAACTGTCACATATCATCCACTATCGCAGCCACTATTCATGCTCCAGTTCTTAGAGATCCATGTGATACTACTGAACACAGTGGAAACAAGTTAAAATACAGTAGTGGAGATCCACAGGGGCAGACTCACACAGGGAAATCAAAAACCATAGAAACATATCCACATGGGGCAATCGAACGCCATGGAAACAAATCCATGTGACACCGCACAGAATTCAGTCAGGTTTAGAAGTTTGCAAGCAGGCAAGGTGAGATTCCTCCTGGGAGCCACTTGCTGAGTGGTAAGCTGGAGAAGAACACAACACATTTTCTCACCAACTACACACACCCTTTTCCCGGAGTCCTTCTAAGACATACAGGCTGCTCTGACGCCACACTCTGCATCACCTGTCAGCAGGAGATGAATTCAGTTTAAATTGTTCCAATATCACTGCCAGGATAAAGTATGATATTTGCAAGACTTTTCAAACGTGTCATCACTGCTGATTGTTGTGTGTTTGCCAAATATCCCATGTCCCTGCAGAGAGAGGTCAGAAGGACAAAGGGCCAGGAGGAAGAAGTAAACAACTTCTTTAAGGCATCTTGGTGCTCATGTTTATGCACGCTCAGTCGGGACACTGTATAAAATGTAAACAAAAACAGAATGCAATCACTTGCAAACAAACTGTTTACCAGCTAACGGTTTTACAAAGCATTCCAGATGTAGTAATATCGAGGGGCCTATGAAATCAGTAAGAATTCTTTCCAGATTATATGTTTTACGAACAATTTAAGCACACTCTGGCATCAGAAAGAGTATCTTATCATGTGGTGGGTGAAAAAATTCCAACAATTCAATAAGAAAATATTAAAAATGTCATGAATATCAATGAATTTGATGCAACTCAACATGCACTCTCTTAAATCAAACTAAACCTCTGCAGGACAGCCTCCATGTGCACCTTGAACGCAACAGGTAAGTGGGTCTGAAGGATTAGCAGTTCACAATCAGTTTTATTTATGTTTTACAATGTCCAAACTCTTTTGGAATCAGGGTTGCACGTATTGTGCTGATTAATCTTTCAGATGTTACCAGTGTACAACATGAAATAACACAACAGTGCAGATGAAGACTTAACAAATGTATGTGAGAGACAGTTTCCCAACAGGAATATTAATTTGCAGGAACAAATCCCACACTTTGATATATGTGCGTTTGGGTTGTCTTAACACTCAATTTGAATCCAATTCTGCCAGCTAACGTGGCCCACTCTCACTCTGAGAATATTCTGGGGCCGCCCCAGCCATGTGCATCGCAGAATGATGCAGCAGCGTGTTGGTGTCACAGCAGACTGGAGCAATGCGATATGTGATATCTCAGAGCCTCTTCTTCAGCACATTGCCAAGACTATGAGTGTGCTAAACCTGAAAATAGAAAGGCATTTATAGGGGGAGGTCAGATTGCTGATAATAGCAGCACTCTACAGTATATGAAGCCTTTCATCAGAGCATCCACTACTTAACTTATCTCAAATATCTCTCAATCCTAATAACACCAGCTTGTATTAAGATGAAGTTGGCAAAGTGGTTATGAACACATTGAGTTGTGTGTATGAAAAGTTGACCTGGGGTATAGATCCCCTATCCTATAGATAGTTCAATGTCAGACAAAGTGAATGAGTGAAAGTGGCAAAATGTCCTAAACAGGCATCTCTGAGACATTTATTCTGCAGTCCACCTGGCATGAATTCTTAGCTTGCACTGATGAAAAAAATACTCATTCCTAATATGCAACTCTTCTGATCACTGGTCAATTTCACATAAAAATGCCAAACATTAGTTGGTTCCAACATCTTCTCATTAACTGAATAATTTTGGAAGCAAGCTCTCTGAAGACGTCATAAGCTATTTGAAGACGTCATCCCTGGATTTAGAAAACTGTGACAGGCTTTTTAAGAAATGTTTTGGCAATGTTGGTGCTGGTCCACCATGTTGTTCCAGAATGAAATATCAACTAGAGAATGGATTACTAAAAAACTTTGTACAGTCACTCATAGTCCCCAAAGGATGAATCCTACTCAAGCGGTCCCCTCACTGTTCCTCTCACACCACCAGAAGGTCAAAGCATGAGGCTGACATTTGTGTTTTTAAGTTTTGGTGGATCAGGTCATATTCAATTTGTCTAATTTAATCTAAAATATATGTTACATGCTGCTAACGATAGAATCTAACTATTTAAAACATCAAAGTTACACAACAACACAAACAAAATAACCAATCGAGGCAGCGGTAGAGCTGCAACTTCTGTGTTCTGAGGTAAAATTCCTGTTTTTATAAAAGGAGTTCAGCGACTTTGAAAAGAACGATATCACAGCTTCAGTTCCCCACCTGAAAAGGTCTATCTTTGTCAGGATCCTTTTCCATACTGTTGTCAGACACAGAATAACAATCTGAGCCTGTCAGTGGTAAAAACAAGCACTTTTCATGGATGTACTCTGATGGGTGTAATTGCACGTAAGGATTACATTGCCACAGTTTGTTCCACAGCTGCAAGCTGAAGCGATCCACTGGACTAATTCCAAGATCTATTAGTCATTTTGCCATGTACAACCCAAACTATGTAAAAAAAAATAGGGCCCACCTTTAAAAATACCAGAATTAACTTTCAAAATACTTCTCTCACTCAAATATTTGAATAGATATCTTTCTCTGTTGGACTTCATCTGTAATTTCTTAAAGTCGTTACCGGTGCAATTTTTTTAAACTTGATGACTTAAAGCTATGTCCACTGCCGTCAGCTCGTGCTGAGTGAGGCTAAATGCAGACAGATTCACAACGATATAATGATGAGCACTACCTACTTGTCTCATCTAAGAAGAAAAAAAAAGCAGACCCTCCTCCGCCCCGAGTGGGTAGTGATCAGGGTTGATAATAAAAATATATTGACATGCAAGTTAAAGTCTGATGTTGCTGGGCAACACTCTCTAGTGGGTTTCTTAAAGGGCAATACTGAAGCTCCTTTACTAACAAAGACAAAAGAAAAGTTAGCAAGACTGCTCAAGTCCCTTAGTGATAGTTTTGCTCTACAGTTTGCAAGACTGATTTCATATTTTGGAACACAAAACTAATATTTTTTTTTACTATTATTATGCTCTTAAACTCCACACGTACCCTATGTGGAATTAAAATTACTGCATCGTTATGAAACAGATGAATAATTCACCAGTGTACATAATTAAAATAATCAAAATATGCGTGGTGTGAGATTTTTGTAGTCAGACCTGCTTGCCTGGACGCCATTGGCTGAGTGGGCTATGAAAGCTGCAATCTTTACCATTGAAATGAATAGCAATTCAATTAGCACAAAACAGCTCTGGTTGTCAGGCAACACCAAGGACATGCCATTCTTTTGCACTGTGGCATTCAGCTGTTTCGTAAACTGTAATGACATTAAAAAGAAAAATCAGAGCCAAGGATGATTACAAACCTTCTGAAAAGGTTGGATGAATTGAAGTCCTCACCCACGGCTTGTTTTGTTTGCTGCAGTTAATTGATGCGGTAAGATGTGACTTTTGGTTTGATAGCATCACCTCCATGAACATGGTGGACTAAATCATGAAGTGTACAAGCTGTGAAGACAGAAAGTATTCTATATTCTAACAGTGTCTGCACAGCCTGTAGCACCCACATATTAGTAAAAAGCTACAGTTCACAGACACTATCCCATTTCACTGAGCAGAACATTGAAAAGACAAAGGGAAACTAGTTGCGGGCAAGGTCGAATTCAAGGCTTCTAATTAAACTTAAAATTAAAAGCTGGAGCTGACATTTTATAGAAAGTTCCCGCACACTCTCATTTTCAATGTTGAACATTTCCAACCCAGAGCAGAAATTAATTTGGTTAGTCCACGTACAAGCCAAGGTCTTGTATGCTGTGTTTTGTTTTCACAAAAGAATTCTGACCTATTTTGCATCCACATGAAATACACACCTTCCTCTGCAAGGTGTGATTGCAAACTAATTGCATTTTTAAAGGGCATATGGTTCCATTCATTTATTCTCTGTGCCCACTTATCCAGGGTCACAGGGGGTTGGAGCCAGTCCCATCATGCACTGGGTGAGAGGAAAGGTTCACTGCAGAAAAACTGGCAGTCCATCAGTACTTTACGTTTCAAATCTGCCTTTTAATGTAGTGTGTGTGTGTGTGTGTGTGTGTGTGTGTGTGTGTGTGTGTGTGTGTGTGTGTGTGTGTGTGTGTGTGTGTGTGTGTGTGTGTGTCTCAATTTAGCATTTATAGTTTTATTTGGGGGGATTAGGATGTGATCAAATCCTAATGTCTAGCACAGTTAGCACATGCAGACACACACAACCACGCCAGACAATTGCTATATCACCATGCAGAGGTTCACCATGCAGCTCCCATCCTGCAAACCGAGTCAGAACCCGTCAATGCTTTGACAGAGAACTCAAGTTAACTATTAGAAAAACAGGTTGCTCACTACTCAAACTGTATCACAATATGACTGTGAAATAGGGGTGGGTAAAAATATCGATATGGCAATATATCCCGATACTTTGTCTTCCGATTCAATATCGACATTCAAAATTTGAATACCACCACCCCGACAATATAGATATTCAAAATTTGAATATCGCTATTTTTTTCAATTAATAAATCATATTTCAGACGGGTTGTAAGTCCAGTACGACTTCCATGAGGCGTCGCTGTACCGCTACCTCACTGCAAGGCACTCCTCTTCTTCTCTTTTTTTGCCCTGGCGGTTGCAGTGAGGTAGTGAAGCCGGAAAAAAACAAGCAAGCATGGCTGGAAACGTTTAACTAGAGACACCCTCGAACTTTAAGGCAGATGTTTGGAGGTACTTCGGATTCCAAAGGAAAGGAGAAACACACAGTGAGCTGGACAAAGAGTATGCTCTTTGCAAACACTGTTTCGCTCCCATTAGATATTCCGGTAACACAATAAACTTGCAAACTCATTTAGCACGACACCACCCCGACATATTAGCTCAGCTCATGTTGTTCATACAAATATGTTGTAACTTGCACTTGTATGGTTACAATAAAATGGCATGGATAATTTGAATGACATTGTTTTGACTCAGTTTGTCCCATGAATTATCACTATGATCTGATGTACATACTCGGATTTGGATATTGCAATATCATATCATATCATATCATATCATATCATATCATATCATATCATATCATATCATATCATATCATATCATATCATATCGTGACTGAAGTATCATGATGCATATCGTCCTTGAGGACGAGGTCCTTGGCAATACCTACCCCTATTGTGAAACGTTAATTTATTACTTGAAAAAATTTTCCCAACTTGTATTTGAAAAGTTAAAAGACAGAACAATGACAGAGTCAGTGGCGACACTTTACAGTGAATGTCCACTGATGGTGCATTCGTGGGATTACATTGCAGCCCGTTTCATGGCAGCCAGGTGCAGCAATCTCACTAAATACTGGAAAAACTTGAAAAATAGTTCTCTCAATTATTCACCTGGACACAAAAAAGGGTCCATGATCAGATAATAAGTGACCGTAATTCCTCCTGTTTGTCTGGGACATGACAATCCTCCAAGGTGCATGAACTGGCATCAACTGGACATAAATGACACATTTATGAATTGAGACAGAATCACCCTATAGGACCAGGCCAGGACATGCACTGAAACTACTGTACAGTATCAGAAGAATTCCAGCATCAAACACTTTTATGAATATATTTTATTTCCTAAATGAATTTAAAATCTTAATATCCAAACAAACAAAACCGTACAAGGCCTGTGTCTCCACCACACCACTGAAACAAAGAAAAACAGGCCTACATAAGCCTTTTTGCCAACACCTGCTATAATTGTTGCTTTGTTTCTGGGTTGCTATTGTGTGTCCTGTAAAACAGTTATTTTAATCCCAGATATTGTGGACCACAAGGGTAAACAAAAACGAAACAGCAAATGAGGTTTAAGTTAGCCAGCCAAGATTCAGTTTCATTAAGTCAGCAGGGTTTTCAGATTCCTTTGATCAGCCACGCAATCCCCTCAGTGAATCAGCCAATTTTCCTCTCCCAGCTCTGCCACTCATGGATAAACAGAGCAGTATATACAGTAGGTGGTCGTGCCATTATGAAGATCAATAACACAACAAGTAGTTATGAGTAATGCCTTCTTCTTTCACATGTCCTTTCCACTCCTTTTTTTCTTTTAACAGCATAAACACGTGTCAAGATGACCCCCACCCACCCACCCACACACACAGTGTGCCATCTGATTCTTCTGACACTTGGATGTACTTGTAACATTTATGAAAACATCAACAGACACAAGATAAAGTCTCACTTCACTCACTTCGCAGGTCTAAGTGGAGGCAACACTTTTACGATGGACTACACATAAACTTTTATGTGACCCTTTTCCAAAAGCAAAATGGGAAACCTCCTTATTGAGACCCTTTCCCAAGTTCTACGAGTGTATTCTTTTGTTCCATGTACTCTACTTCAGTGATTGCAAACCTTAATGTGTTATGTAAAGCTGCTTAGGAAAAAACTATTGAGACAAAAGTGATGAACATTTTCGTTCTGTGGAATGGCCAATCCATCATCCCGCAGATTACACAGTATGTAGACTGATGCCTGGAATGCAGAACCAAAGTTCACAGTTCTGAAACCTTTATCCGTATACCATTAGCAACATGTAATAAGGTTAGCCAAACAAGCTGACTGGCATGCAAGACCCGCCTTCGTCCTTTAAATAAGTTGTTTGGGACCAATTCACCTTCTCTGTCAACTAGAAAAGCAACACACAGAGAGTTTTGTATGCATTCAAGGTCGTTTTCGCTTACTGCACCGAACCAAAACTCCCAAACCGTGGTATGAACTGAACTGTGACTTCTGTGTACCATTACACCCCTATAGCACAAACATTTAGCTCAAAGAACAGGTGCTGGCATGAGAAAAATATACCATGAGTAAAGAAATCTCAGCATCAACATATAAAACACATTGATATCATTCAGTGTGCCAAAGTTTCCCAGAATATCAGTATCTTTTATGTCTATAGTAAATAAATGTCCATAAATCTGCTTAGAAATCATCGAAACAGATTAAGATGTGCTTTATTGTCTTCTGTATCAATGTAATCCAGTGACAGTTGTCTGAACATCCATGGGTAAACTGCAAACATTTTTTTAAGGTGCCAATATGCCAAAATTACATACAGGCTAAAACAATAGAACACCAGTATCAACTGTAGCTGCATTTAATTTATTCCCATCGTATTACTGGCTCTCAAATAGCCCTATATGTTGCTGTTAGCATGTTTCTGTCAAGACAAGCAGCTCTTCCTGCAGAGAAATCGCAGTGATCTGCTATAAAATACAAGGACGTCACTCTGGATGGGATTTAAATTACAGAGGGACAAGCGAGGTCCACGAGGAAGGTAATTGCAGCTGTAAATTATTACTGGGGTGGAGGTGAAAAGTTACCCACTTATGCACTGGGAACAGAAATAATATCATTGACCAGATGTTAAATGTTAAAATACCCTACTCTCATAGAGAAATAAATCCAGTCCAAATGGGGTTTTAGAAACGTGTGTACATAGACAGTGTGCTCTGTTAATTTATTGTACACTTTTGAATCATCTTATCTCTGGCTTTTCATTACATTTAAGTCTGCGAAATACATTTATGTAAGCTGCTGGTATAATAGCATGGTCACAGCGTTCTCCATTCTCTCCACTGTCATCATCATGGATAAAATGGAAAATAACAACAGTAGCTTTGTTGTTGTAGCGGCTTAAATCAGTCAATCCTGTGCCTGTGCATCTGTTTCTGCAGGTAAGTTCTGTATGTATGTATGTCTGTATGTGGGGTAAAACCAAACCGAACAATGTAATAATGACATTGAAAAAAACAAAACAAAACAAAAAACCTATTCTCATGGCAGCAGCTGTGCCTCGTTTGCCCCACTTGCCATTTCCATTATTTTCGTGCGGTGGCTTTTAGAAAAGGAGATTGTAGCAGTGCAGCCTGCTAATGAGGACAGCTCATGTTTACTGATTTCAGGGCAGGGCTTTCTGAGCGGGGTGAGATCAACATGTACTTGCATGGTGTGTATGTGAGTGAGTGAATGAGTGAGAGAGAGAGAGAGAGAGAGAGAGAGAGAGAGAGAGAGAGAGAGAGAGAGAGAGAGAGAGAGAGAGAGAATAAGTGAACACAAGACCCACTCAAAGGTGGTGCGATAGGGGACAAAAGTCAAGGAGAACTGTTGATTTTTGGGTCAGTGTTTAAGGCTTAGGTTAGGGTTAGGTTCATTTCATTTCTGCTGGAGTTGTACAAATGAAAGCACCCTAAGCCAGGTAGACAGCTGTTATGCTTGTGTAAGAGGAGAGTGACACATCAGGCAGCTGATCGAATGCGTTAATTAAAGCATGTCGTGTGACCTAACTCTTACTAGTATTACAGCAATCTAACATGAAACCATCACGTGTGCAAAATTAAACTTTGCTGCCAGAGTTACAGATTGATATCACCGCAGGTTGTTTCACTGCGTTGCCCCGTCTATCAAAGCTAAACACTCACTGAAGCACATAATTTAATACCCAGAGAACAATTACAATACTTTAATTAATTAAGGTATGTATTATTGTAAGATGGCAGGTTACAAATAATTAAGGAGTAATGAAATAAGCCTGGAGAACAACGGTTGAAATGCCTTTTATTCTGCTGCCAGCTCAACAAAGTACACGCAGGTCAGTGAATCAAGAGTGACACATCAAACAGTGTGTTTCTCTCCAGACTGTTCTGCGCTCTTTGTGCTAGCATTCAGATGACACATCTATGTAAGTGTTAAATGCCTTGCTCACAGGTTCTTTCAACACCAACGGGCTTCAACTAGTATTTTCATCATCCTTTAATCTGCTGATTATTCTCATGACCATTTGATTAAAAGTAATTTCGTAATCTTGAAATCTTACTTTGCCCAAACAAACCAAAGGTACTTAGTTTACTATCACGCAAAGAAAAGCAGCAAGTCTTTACAATTGAGAAGTTGGAACTACTTTTCTTTTTAAAAAACATCTTTAATGATCAACTATTGAAATAACTGCTAATTCATTTACAGAAATTCAACTGATTAATAAAATAATTGTTGCAGCTAAAAGG
Source organism: Chaetodon trifascialis (assembly GCF_039877785.1). NCBI lineage: Eukaryota > Metazoa > Chordata > Actinopteri > Chaetodontiformes > Chaetodontidae > Chaetodon > Chaetodon trifascialis. Next base: position 8,606,924 of record NC_092066.1, read on the forward strand.
AACAGGTTTATTTTATTTTGTTTTTTTGAGCTCAAACAGTGATCAGATTTCTGTGTGTAACGATCTGCCGCCACTGTATACGTAGTAGTAATGTAGTAAATAATGACTTTAATCATCACACTATAATTAAAAACTTTCATATGAAACCTGAAAGCATTTCATCAAGCCTCATTCTGACTGTCAGGGACAACAGGATGACTTTATTCTTTTCACGTTGCTGAGACTCACTAATCAATGAAAAGATACATGACTAGACTTTAAAAATGATAAAACACTATATATTAACATTTTCTGATGCTTATTGCATGTAACAATTCTTTTAGTTTCAGCGGGGTACAAGCACTATTTCATTGGGTGGAAAAACATATAATCAGTTACCTGATAGATTATTTTCGGTTTTCATATATCACATCCAGGCTCCCTCATGAGAATGCCATCAATGTTTTGTTTGTAACATATATTACCCAGAATGATGTCCAAAAAATTAGGACATTTTTCACTTCGTTTCCCAGAAAAAACAGGTTATAACTGGCTTGCAAAAATAATGTTATCTCCCAGCTGTGATCCTGAGAAACAAATCTAAAACTACATTTTTAAAACACAAGCACTGATCCTGCCAGCAGGGCTCATCACGATCTGGCCCACTGAACAGATTTCAAGGTGATACTGCTTGCTGGTGGAAGTCAAGGTTTTTCATCTTTAATTAAAGGGTGAGTTGATGAAATAGTCATGATGTGTGGAGCGTCATGACTATTTCATCAACTCAACCCTATTACTCACCCCAGAGCCAAGGTGTCAATTCACCAGAGTAAATCGGGTGGCTTTGTCAACAAGAGCAACAGGTAAGTAGTGGGTTCATCTTTAGAAATTCCTGTATTTTCTGCTGCTACTGATTGTCTTTCTGTTCCAGTCCTTGCTTTTAAAATAGAGTCAGGATGAACTGATCCCTGGGAGAGTATTTCTGTGTTGTGACTGACAGCCTCTGAATCCTTACTACCTGTGGTTACCATGATGTGTCACCATGCACGTAAGCAGCGCATGGTGGAAAAAATGCATGCCATTAAAAGTCTACGTCCAACACAGAGTGGTGCTCACCTGGGACCAAGAGAGAATTGTGACGGCTGTGGTTGTCAGCGTGAATGATGACATGAAAAACACTCAGGTGGAGTGATGGATAGGTTGAAGGGGAAGAAATCCATGCACAGCCTCATGTCCGTGCGTTTTGTAACAGCAGTGGGATTCATTAACTTGGTCTAATAAGAACTAATAAAGTTGTTTTGCCATTGTTTGCTATTGATTTCGTTTTTGCTCCTCTCGATGACCATAAAAGAGAGCCCTCAGAGGGGTGGAGGAGATCCATATGTTGGTTCATATGTCACAGCCTTACCGGCTTTCATTGGTTTCTCATGGTGAGTTATTGAATGTGATGTGCAAAGCTTTTATTAAGGCACCTGTGTGTTTGGGGAGAGCTCGTCTCAACTGACCTGTGGTAAGTTGAAGTTATTAAAACAGTCGCTCCTCGCCTTTTTCTCGCCAACCTCGTCTCGTCATTCCCCTACCTCCCTCAGAGCCGCACACCTTCTTGATCACTTTCTTTCTCTTTTGACAGCTCCCTCCCACTCGCTCTCATTCTTCATTATTACTCTTCTCTAACTCTATCTCTCACCCTCTTTCTCTCCCGCTACCCACTACCCACACTCTCCCTTGGGTGTTTTCTAACTCTCTGTAAACCGCTTTTAACTCATTCTTGACCCACTGTCCTGTCAATTTACCTGTCTTTTGTTGCCTGAACTTGCCACTTCCTTGTGACAAGGGATCGTTTCCCTGGGTCTTGAGAGAGCCAAAGTGAACACTTGTCATATCACTTTTGTAACAGAGTGGCTCTTTGTGGCTCAGAAGCGTCTCAGCTTGCTTAACTTTGTTCTGGTTTCCCATGGTGTCCCCCATCCAACTCCAAAGAGCGCACCTCAATTCATAGACATACACCTGTATGCAGAAAGAGCAACAGCATGTTCCTGGAGACATGGAATCTGTTCATTGTTTTGGAGCTGTGTCATCAGCATGACTGGATTGAGAAGTCAAAGATCTTCTATGCTTCAATTGCATCGTAAAGAATTAAACTTAAGAGGCTTAGTACGGCATTTGCAGAGACGTGACTCAGGCCCTTTGGACTAGCTTAATAAAGATGACAAAGAAACAAAAACAACTTTTGGGGGTTGTCAGGGAAGGTTAGAGAAATAATCAGAAGGTTTCTATTGGGTAAAAATAGCACCACAGTCAAACATGGCCAGCAAAGGGTTACAAAGCACTGCACCTAAAAGATATATTAAGTAGCAGGAGTGTGATTAAATGGATCCAAATATAGTAGGGAGGCACCACGCTGCCAAAATTATAAATGCCTCTTCAATTGTATGCAGATATGTAAAGGAAACAGGGTGTAGTACTGTCTCACAGACTATAGATAACTCTCATCTAGTGTATTGTTCTGCTGAAGAGTGAGCTCTAGTGGCAGCCTGCGGAACTACAAAATGCCAACAATGAAGAGTAATACTGATTATTCCCAGCTATGGACAGACAAATGCATTATATAACCACAGCAAAAACTGGCATGATTTTCCTCAGAACTGTTCTCAGTCTCTTTACATGTGCTCCTAGTATTGCATGGATCACTTAGTGTTGGTGCTAAAATGTTTTTGACATCGCCTTAGGTGAGAATGATCAGTTGTATGTCAAATCAACATGTCAAATACTTATATCCGCTATCCTGAAACAAGACACATGTCTTCAATAAGTGCTTAAAGTGCTATGGTTGCTTAGGTGGAGAAAAACGACCACCATCTCATACATAAAGGAAAATTGTTGTTGCCTTCTTCAACAACAAAACAAACACTTCATTCTCTGACTATAAACATAAAATCATCCAGCGACCAGAAAACACTCATTCAAAATGACTTGAAGAGGGATTCTTCTAAAGGAAATGGTACTTTAATGGCTCTCGCAAAGTGCTTAGGAGAACACAATCTTCCAAAACAAAACAATAATCTGCAGTGTGGTAGCCTGGAGATTTCACTAATGAGGAGAGATAGGGAAATAAACTATTGACTTATATTACAGTCATAGTTGAAAGCTCTTTAACGGCTTTCATTTGACGAAGACGCTGGATTCAATAACTAAGTGCGGCATAAGTTATGATGTGACGCTGTTGCCTATTTGTTTAAAGACAGACTCAGGAGCAATACTTTAGGATCAACAAAAACAAAATAAATTTAATTTCATCTGCAGTCTTATTTGTTTTATGTGTTGCATTTAGTTGCTTAGATGCTAGGTCTGACTAATAGCTAGCTTTTTTGTAATTTGTAATAAATCTGAATTGTTTGAAAAACATCACACGACACCTTAACTTTGGCTCACTGTGAGAATTCGGAGCTTTCTTTCAGGTAACGCCGACCGAAAGCAATTCAGCAATAAATCTCCCACCGATACGATGCTGTGTGCATCTTGATTAAAAAGCAAAGTTATTGTAACACACCTTTAGAGGATGGTCTTTCCCCACATACAAATGACTGTAGACGCTGGTCTTTCTCACTCCCTCTGTGTCTCTCTCGACACTGCCTCTGCAAAAACCCTGTTTATTATTCATGTTTATCATCACACCAAGACTACTGTTTGCTACCAGTTTCATGGATGGACTGGCAGCAATTTAGAGTTGCTACATGAAACCCGGCTTTACCGTCAACACTGAAACAGATCCCACTTAGTTTAACACAGCCAACCACCACATTGATGTGTGCTCGCAGAAAGGCACGCGCGCACACTTATTCCAACTGCCACTGCAACCACCCACACACCAAATATTCACATACAAGCACACACACACATCAGTTCTGGGAAATGCCTGTCAGATCACCCTTTGAGTTCATGTGTTTGCTCAACATGGGTCCTGGCTTCTCAGATGCAGCGATCGTTGAACAAAGTAGAAGGAGGAGAATTGAGAGTAATACTGCAGTAATTACAAATCTAATGAGATGGAGGATAATTACCACACAATGACTTCCTTGCTTATTAAAAACCTATTGATGGTCTGAGACTCTTTTCTGGGTGCTGGTATTACATGTAAAGAGATGATAAACACTGGTGGATGTGCAGTATTAGCCTGGAGATTCCCATCTTCAGCCACATGGAAGCATCCATTTTATAGGTTCATAGCCAGCCAGTAAGTATTACTAATTTTCATGTTTTCTTCATTTTCAACAGGCTCCTGTGATCAAATGCAGAACACTAACTTTTCAATGAGATGCAGCGGCACGAGAAAATCAAGGTCCAGGCCAGAATCCAAACATAATCAAAAGCAGCGCTAATAACAAAAGCCAAATGCAGAACAGGGGACATATTTCACTCTGACACTGATCGGGGGAAGTCTGTACACAGTGACTAACAGGATATGACAAGTGCATGAGATCATTAGATCTGATATTTCCAAACATGGAAAAAGAAACGGTCTCGCAACTTTGACTAATGAAGGTTTGATTAATGTTCTTTTTATCCGTCTTAAGTCAGATGTTTTCATGCAGAATCGTGATTGCCCTAAAAACACTCCACATCCTTTCCCAACTTTGGGGTCAGGACTCCATTCACTTTGCTTGATAAGCAAATGGGGTCTCAAGAAAATTGCGTAAAATATAAATTGAGTTTTTAATAAGCAAATATTATGTTTATTTAAATTTAGTTCACATCAAAACAGTTTAAGTTAGAAAATGAAGAAACTGTGGCTGTATGCCAAATTGCACTAGTTTGATGTCAACATCATGTTATGACTGTAATCAATTCAAATCAGTCAGAGAAAAATTTTGATAAAATGACTGATTCAGTCAGGATTTATTGCATCATACTGGCTGAAATACCATGACATGACAGAAATGTCTAACAGTTAAGGCTAAATGGCATCAGACTGGGCAAAATATGCTGCTTACAAAGCTTGAAACAGACATTTAAATCACATTTGATGGCGAGCAATTGTTTCATAGTTACTGAGCTGAACAGAAACAGCTTGTATCTTTCATACCATTGAATCCACATGTATGCTTGTAGGCTCACCGAGGACCAACCTCTGCAAGGAGCCATCAAAACAAAACGTGTTCTTGCTCGACAGTCGCCCCCACTGTCATCCACATCAGCATCATCGTCATCAGAGAAGATATGGGAGTGATAACAGCATTACGCTTCAAAACAAAATAGGGCTGTCAAAGATATGGCTTCAGCTATAGCTGTAACCCAGGCTTGACCAATCGTGCTGCAGCCAGGGAGCTCAAAATAACCAGAGTAAATGGGTTGACCCTGTATGCACCATGGTTTAATAACAATGCCATCTCTCACTATTCCAACTTAAAATAGGAAGCAAAATATCCCACACACGGTCTCTGTTCAGCCTACAGTGATTTCCTATTGGAAGGTGTAAGATAAATCTATTCAGTGAAAAGACTTTCAGAGAGATACTATGAAGCCAAATTAAAAATGTTAACACAGCTCACGGTCAGTCAGTGAGAGGATGTTTTCACAGTGTGAAGAAATCCTATTGTATGAATGATTTAAGCCTGAGCTCATCCATTCCCGGAACAGGGAATGATCCTCAGATGGGGAGTGATTTCATTTTCTACTGCACATATTTATTTCATGATGCCCTCAGAGTTCATGTTTCACCCAGCTGATGCTGGTATCACCAGACCCACAGCCCATATTTCTACCTGAAATTACAATTCACAGCACACCAGCCCACCCAGAGCAAAATGAGAGCCTGCAATTCCTGACGAAGTCTGTGTCTTACCAGCCATCCTCTGACTCTGAGGACTTATCCACCCATCATTCCTTCATCTGTCTATTTCTCTTCTATTCCATCGGGTTATCAAACGGCATTATGACTTCATCGCTCAGGCCGCAGCACGCTCTCACAAAGGAGTGTTAAATCCGACCACTTCCATCACTCCACTGACAGAAAATGAGATGGTGTCATGATGAATGTGGTCAGTGCCTATTTTACACTGATGAGCTCAAGGATGACTGTCGCTTTACAGTTTCCCAGATGTTGAGTATGATGATGTCTGAAAACTGAGCTCGTAGCAAATAAAGTGGCAGTGAAAGAGACAGAAAGGGATATTTAATAGCACTACAGACTGTAAACATCACTGTCAAGGTTCTGCTTTTTCATCTTTTCACAAGCTGGAACTTGTTCATGCAGAGTGCATGTGTGAAGAGGCATGAATGGATCTGGATCATTTGCAGAGTACAACCTTAACATGTACCCATGTGCATTCACACTCACACTCTCCAGGAAGCTGGTACTTTCATCATTCCAAATAGAGCTGCAACAGAGTATATTTAATCGAGTAATCGATTGACTGCAGACTATTTAATGATTCATTCTGAGAGTGGATTAATCCATTTTAGTATTATATATCATTATTATTATTTAGTATTGTATATTTTTACGAAAAAAAGCATCCAGCATCTTAACTGTGGATATTTTCTACTTTCTTTACTCTGCTATGACAGTAAACTGAATATCTTTGGGCTGCGGAAACAAGACATTTGAGAATGAGATCTTTGGCTTTGGGAAACACTGATCTGACATTTTTCATCATTTTCTGACATTTAATAGACCATACAGCTGATGAATTGCGGAAACAACTGAAAGATTAATTGGCAATAAAAATAACCATTAGCTGCAGTCCTAATTTCAAATCACTTCTAGTTTTCACTGAATTTGTCATTTTTAAAGTACAATTCCCCTGAACAGCCTGCATGAACCTGTAAACAGGAGTGAATCAGTAGGACTCACCAATAAAGTGACATGGACATGATCCCTCACTGGCTTCCCATCTACGTGTCAAATGGTAAGACTCTCATTGCCTATCATTATGATGGGCACGGTCATAAAAATTCTGTCATAATCTATTATTACCTGTCATATTAATGTTCATTCTTTAATGACAGTGAGACATAAAACACTGTTGCCATTGTGCTTAAACAGGCAAATATGAACCATGCAAAAATATGAATTAACCCTTTACAAGTGCCTCACAGCAAGAAGGTTGCCAGTTCGATCCCCGGGCGGGGCCTTTCTGTGTGAAGTTTGCATGTTCTTCCCGTGCATGCGTGGGTTCTCCGGGTACTCCGGCTTCCTCCCACAGACCAAAAACATGCTCATTAGGTTAATTGGTGACTCTAAATTGCCCCTAGGTGTGAGTGTGAGCGTGAATGGTTGTATGTCTTTGCCTGTTGCCCTGCAATCGGCTGGTGACCGGTTCAGGGTGTACCCCGCCTCTCGCCCGTTGAAGCTGGGATAGGGATGGGCGGTATAGAAAATGGATGGATGGACCCTTTACAAGAAATTAAACTGAACTCAACTGACCTGCTGTAGCTTAGCCTGAACTCAAGCCTTCCTCCGAGTCTGCATGGGGCAGTTTTTACATCCACACTGACGACAACATAACACTACGTCACATATAAACAGTACAACTGATCACAACACCTCAGCAAAAATTACCCCCCTATATGAACACCGTAACTTGGTAGTCATCATACAGTATTTACATATACATAGAAAGATGCAGTCTTATTTATTTATTCATTTATTTATTTATTCATGTACTTTTTGATCACCCTTCCCTTGGTGCTCAAACTTTCGGTGGGTTGCTGGAACACTTGCACCTTTGATTGCTTTTCAGTACATAATGTACTTCATCTGTGCCTCTACTTTTGAGTTCACACACGCAGCTGCAGCATCATGAAGAGGTGTGGATTATGATCTATATGCACCACCCTCCTCACTATAAGAGTTTCAACCACACCACTACTGTCTTTAAGAAGATTTCTAATCAATAAAGAGCCTGGTCTGCTCAGAAGTACATACATTTCCTCTGCAGAGATGCGGTTGCAAAGACTGTGCACACAGACACACACGCGCGCGCGCGCGCGCACACACACACACACACACACACACACACACACACACACACACACACACACACACACACACACACACACACACACACACACACACACACACTCACCAGCACATTGTGATTCTAGATTAGAGAGTCACACATTGATGTGTTAAAGCACACCCACATCTCCACTTTTACAGGCACAGAGACAGACGCTCACAGATGCCATTTTAAAGCTGCCTTCAGTAAATCATTTAATGATAAGAATTATATTTACTGAGTCAATATCAGTGAACTTCCTTCCATAATAAATTCATAATGGACAGATATATTAGTGCAAGCATCCTCTTTTGTTACCCTTGCCAACAGGTTGGTTGCTTAGTGGAGGATCACGGCATAAAAAATGTATTGGCAAGCATACTCTGAGGACCCATCCATAGCGACACAAGGGCTCAACATTATTCTGAGCAAATCAGCTGCAATCGCATGAGAAGGTACAGCAGCTTTCATTCAAACCATTATCCTTTAATCTGTCTTTCCTAATGATATATACTAATCCTCGCAGAACATGGTGGCAGACTGGACAGGTTATCAATGACCTGACAAAGTGAAGCAGAAACTTTTTACATGCAGATCCTCTTAATGCCATTGTTCACTGTGGAGGAACATCTCTGCCATGTTCTTTGACTCTAACCATTGACTCAATTAACAAGAGAAGGAAGCCGCCCTTTTCCTAATGTCAGCCTAAAAACCTTTCCCCAGAAACCAATTACTGGTAAGTGAGTTTGCCTAATTCATTGTGACATGTCTGGCTGCGCAAAACACAAGAAGACCGAGACAGAGTTGTGATGAGGGATCAGAGGTTCAGGCCACAGTGAGATGAATTGTCTTTTTTTACACCCTCCCCATTCCCATTTCTGTCACTGCGTGGTGACCTTAAGCTACAAGCCAACAGGGGCCGGTGCCTAACTTAGTATTCTGCATTCAACCCAGTCATCCATCACACTTTTAAGGTCAAATTCTATTTCCACTCACTCTATCAAAAAGACATCCATACATGCACAAACCCATATACATGACCAGAGTATGTAAAAATGGTCAGGTGTGAACATACACAGGCACACACAGACTCAAATTAAAAAAGCATGGAGGGTAAAATGTGACACATTCACAATAGGCTTTGATTTAAATTGCTTTCAAAAATGCCAAGTGAATGTGGGAATGTTCCCGTCACATACTGAAACTAGCATCTCCCTCTTGCACCTTTTCAAGTACTACTGAAAGCATCATCTCTGTACCTGAAGAGAATAATAAGAGGTTTCATCAAGAGGGTGTTTTGATACAGAAAAATGATTTATTCAGTTATATCAAGTCAAAATTAAACTATCCACTGGAGTATCGTAGTAGAATTGAATATATTAAAGGATATGATACTTATGACACCCCATCTAAGGTGGTTTCACACCCATTCACACCATAATTCATATGACTAACGGACATCCGTTCTGCTCAGGACTCACTTGTGACCGCAATAACTCCCATGTGGCTTCATGATGTTTAAATGGCAAGGACTCCCCACAAAAAAGTAGAAGCCATCTTGGATGAGAAATCAGATGTCTACAGTTCTACAACAACAGTCTGGTGGGTAGTGTGACTTCGACTTTACATCACGCTGCTATGCCTGGATCAATGCGATGAACCTACACGGAGATCACTAGACACTGCTGTGATAAAGAGCAATAAAGTCTTGGCTAACCTCCAGGCAAGCTGCTGTAACTCAATGCTATCTCTCACTGAGGGTTTCTTTCACCAGTTATCATAGAAGAAAGAAAGAAAGAAAGAAAGAAAGAAAGAAAGAAAGAAAGAAAGAAAGAAAGAAAGAAAGAAAGAAAGAAAGAAAGAAAGAACTGCTGGTAAGTTCCACACACGATACAGCTGAAACAAGTAGTTGCTGGACAGAAAAATACTCTGCAGCCATTTTCCAAGCAAAAATACCAAACATTGGTTATTTCCTTAGTAAGCATTTTGTGTTTTTGTTGTCTTACTTGGCCTTAACCACTTTCTGACTTTCAAGATTAATTGATGACGAAAATAACCATTAGTTGTAGCCCTAGATGATATCCATCCATCCTGTCGTGAAATATGAAACGTCACTACAGCGAAGCTAACTGGTCTTGACTAAACTCACTGTCTCACAAATAGAAAAAAAGCATTGACAAGCGCAAAGCTTCTTTATTGTTTAAAAAAAAAAAAAAAAAATACATTCATTTAGAAGCCTGTTGGTTTTCTACCTGGAAGCAATCACTGGCTCACTGACATAAGGAGGAGGAAAAGGGGGTAAAAAGCAGTGATCTCTGCTGTACTGCTGCTAACGTAATGTCCTCAGCAGTAGAAAACATCCTCTCTGCTTGGGCCGCTATTGTACCAGTGAAACCCATCATTAGCCACAACTCTGTGCAGGAACAGGTTTTATTGAAACAGACTGTGGACAGAGTTATTTTCTTGCATGAGGGTTTGTAAAGTGTTGCACTGTGTGCAGGTTAGTCGGCTTGTGTGCTACTGCCCAGGTTCAGTGCTCCAGTCTGCTAATGTTCGTCTGATGGTGATGGTGTATGAAGTTTGAACAAAACACCCTGCATTCATTTTGACAAAGCTAATTAATTTCAACAGCTGTTAAATCCAAAACATGTCCAAACACTTGTTTTCTCTGAAGATGAACGACAAAATAACTTGCAGTACACCATCAGGGTGCTGCACTGTGCTCTCGCAGCTGACCTCCACCTTTTGAACTCCATCAACATAACATTATCAATGACATGCATGAATCTATTTTTTGTGATTCTCTATTCAGAAGATAAAAAATAAGAATGTGGAAGATAAGAATGAGGATTCCTATGTCCAAGTCCAGCAACGAGATAGTAATAAGATTTAGATGTAGACATGAAAGCTGCTGACAAGAAAATCTTGTGAACACTAATTGGTGTCGTTTTTTAGTGTGCACTACTCTATATACACACTGCAAATCAGCTCCATATTTCCTTTAAATATTTACTTGGTGGTGGTGGAGGAAGCCTCATCCTACCTTGCCTCAATCTAACCCCAGAGACGCCCACAGGATATGCAAACAAAACAAGAAGCCCAGATTTTTGCTTCAGTCTGCGTGTCCCTGCTGCTGAGGCTCCATCCATCAAAGCCTGCACACAGAGATGCAACGGGGTGAAATAGCTGTTTACTACATCTCAGAGGTAGTGAAGCAGACATTAAGTCAAAGTCTGCAGAGAGGGTTTCTCAAATATATGTAATGGATGAAGACATGTTGTTTTGCTCGAAACATTTCATTCAACAACATTTTAGTAATACTATACTGCAATCTGTATTAATATCCACTGTTGAGAGGTTTACTTGTCTCAAAGCAAAGCAGGATGGGCTCGTCTCATTAGCAACAAATCAACACGCTTGGAGGCAGTTATGTCCAGATTAGTGGGAATATGCAGAAGGAGAGCGTGTGACAGAGCGTTAGCATGCTCCATTAGAGAGCATTGTCATCCTGGTTATGTCCCTGTAATAAAACTAGCTATTCAAACTGCTAGCCAAATGTGTGTGTGTTTGTCTGTGTGCAAGATAACAGGCGGTACGCACAACTGCCATCCATCACCCACACACTGTCAGCAGGGGAGCCAAAGAGTACACACATATACACACACAAACACACAGCCTCAGTGTGTGCTCCAGCCTGGCACATATTAGAGACAAATACACAAACACAGTCACAAAAACACACACACAGTTAGGAGAAAAAAAAGTTCTCATCATTTCTCAAGAAATGTTCCTCCTCACAGTTGCAGACCTGATACTCTTTTATATATTTATACCAGCCACTGATTTCCAACTCTACAGCCCTGAAGTTTGAATAATCAATGATAAAATTAATACAACATTTGTGTGCAACCATTGTGTGCGTTGAATTAGAAATGAAGTGGCATTTAGCTAAGAGACGCTCTGGAGCTCTAACATCAGCATGTGAGGCAAAAGATACTGAGGGTTATTATTTTTGTCACACTGAGCTGGCAATCCCAAAAGGAGAGGCCTGTATTTATTATAATCGGTGGTGGAGTGTTTACTTCCCATCCAGCCATATCATGATCATTTCTCTACTTTTAATTGGATACACCTCATCACCTTTTGCTCGCACTCACTGGTAATTTACTGGAAGGGATATTTCTTTATTTTTTAGGTTTGTTATTTCCCACGTTACAAGTTTTCAACTGTCTCCGGAGAAGGAAAACAGATTGATAACTAAACAAATAAATAGATACGTACGTTCATTAAAAAAATGACACCATGGCTGCCGAGACGTATCTTGGTACCTCACAGAGAAACCACCGTTAGCACTTTGTGGCTCCAATTAAACTCATGAGTCAAATCTTTGTGGTTGTTGTTTCTAGGAAGCAGACAGGCTTGAAAATGTTGGGAAGGTACAAAGTTCCTTTCAGGAAGGAACTCTGTGACAGGAAATAGCGTGTTTGGGCTTATCAAATGGCTTGTCACCAATGCAAAGCAAACATACAGCTGAATTATGTTAACAATGCCTGTCAGGATGGGGTGGAAGAGAAACACATTACGTTGAAGGGCATTGAAACACGAGGCTCACATGCAGTTTTATCTGAAATGTTTGGATGTTAATAGTGTTGCCAGGCAATTCGCTGTGTGTATCATGTAGATAATCTTATTGATGAAGATGCTGACCTCTGTGGCATATGGAAAAATCTCTTCCTCTGAGAATCCTGCTGGAAACAGAGGAGCATCATAGCACCCACACAGAAAATATATTTTCCATTTATGAGTAAAGAGTTCTGAGCCCAGGAGGTATTATGGAGGAAAAATAAATACATTTAATAATACACAATTTAATAATCTGTATTCTTAATAATTTGTTTGCATAAATGACTCACTCTAACATCATAATGTGTTTTGCCTGATTACCTCTCGTGGAGGCCCGCAAATACCTTTGGTACGATCCATTCAGTCAGCTGGAGGTTTATGGAAGACAAATACATTTATGAAGTGGTCAAGAACCGAACAGAAGGGGGGTTTTTATGAACTGGATGACCGGATCGCTAAAAACTTTGATGATACTACACAACAGTTATCCTGTAAATATGTTAAGGGGATCTCACAGATGACACCACTCATTTTTTTACAATTATTTCTTAAGTAGGACCTTATGAAGTCCAAGGGTCAAACAAATCCATTATCCTAAGTCTTAGAGGGTTGATACTGTTCTTTCCATTGTCAACAGGTCCAATAAGTCTACTTCTCAGTATTTATAAGTTTGATATCTTGTTTCTAGTTCATTCGTTTCATTACTGTGTCCATCTTTGAGCCAGGTAAACAAATTATGAGGTGGCGTTCATATCCATCAGCCCAAAATAGCTTTACCAGTGGTAAATGCCACAATCTTCCACACAATACATCAATGTACCCCCCACAAGCATACCAGCATTACTTTTCCTCAGTACAGACAGAGCAAATAAAGCTCTATGTGTTGTTTGTAGATTTTTCTGTAAAGGACAAGACACGTTAGAGTGTCACACAGTGTAATTTTACCCATGAAAATATGAATGCAGAAACAGCCGTCTGTAATCACAACAAATGTTCTTTTCAAAAATGAAATATGATTTTTTTGTTTTGACTTAGTGTGTTGGATAATTCCCACTTCCACATTTGAAGAGTACTGCCAATATCGCTCTAAGAAAAGAACTCTAAATCTTCCGTTTCCTGCACTAAAAAAAACTACCCATGGTGAAAATGTACCTTAATGCTCTTGAAGGTGAAAGGAGTGCAGTACAGTGCCCTCAGTGAGGATGTAACTGGGCACCCTGACACCTGTCAGAGTTGGCTGTCTGACTTCTAGCCTTGCCACAGCAACAGTCTTGTTTTAAATGAGCTCATTTGTGGCTACCTATCTACACGGGGGTGGACTGTCAAGAGGCCATGGCAGGGCGTCAGCACGTGGTGCTTTTCTCTTGCCAGCCTCAGCCTTATTGAGACACAACCACAATCTCATTTGTCCTGTTCTCAGGTCCGTTTTGAAATGTTTTAAATCCTCTGAGTTGTTTAAATGCTGTCCATGTTCTGTGTGTAAGAATAAGGGGATCTATTGGCAAAATATGGCAGAAATATTTATCACTATGTTTTCATTGTTGTATAATCATCCGAAATTAGAAATCTTTATTTTTATATCTTTATATCTACAGAGGGACTGTGTCCTCTTCCATGTAGTCCAACATGTTACTCCGCCATGTTTCTATAGTAGCCACAGAAAAAAACCAAACACTGGCTCGAGAGAGCACCTTTAGTGTTACCGCAAGTTTCACAGCCACTGTAGCTTTACACACTTGGCAAGGGAAGGATGAAGGACCAGTGTGTTGAATTTAGTGGCATCTAGTGGTGCGGTTGCAGACTGCAACCAACCGAACACCCCTCACCTCACCCCTGCCTACAGTGGCTGTGAAAAATACAAAAGGCACTCACTAAAGACAGCGTTTGGCTTCTCTGGTCTGGTCTACTGTAGGAACATGACAGACTCTGTAGATCTGCAGACATTAAGAGCTCATTCTGAGGTAACTATGAATAATATCTCACATGTCTATCAATAAATCCCTCTCCATCCTACATCCTCTAAAACATTTGCATTTGCCATGGGCACTGCTGCTGCTGAGAATGAATTTGCTGGACATTATTGTGAGGAAAAAAAAATGTTTCACTTAAAAATAGATTATAATTACATTTTTTACAATGTTACACGAGTATTCATCATCTGAACACTGATCATGGATTCGTCCTGCAATAGTAATCAGTAGTCATAACAACAGTCTCTGATGGCCTTGAGTCCAGCAGTGCTTCCTGGTGGAGATATGATTGATGACAGGCTCTCGTGCTTCTCTCTCACTATCAGTGTTTCTTTGGTGTTTGATGTCTCAGCCCAGCCCCAGGCTCTTCCCCAAGCTCTCGCTTCAAGCAAATCAACTCATTGCCTGAGCTGGCTAAACTCAGGCCGAGGGGAGCCTGCAGTAAGAACCACCAGATACAAAGATGTTAGATTCAAGCCACTGGCCACAGAGATAACTGTATTCTGGTGTTTCTTTAGAAATATCAAGAACATGCGATTAAACCAGCTGTGGGCAGAGAGGCCATGTGCTTAAAGGATCAGAGCATATGAGCTACAGTCACTCTGTGAGTGTTTAGAGGAAAGCACAGCATAATAAAGGTAAATGTTGGCATTATTGCACTGTTTTCCAAAAAGAGAGAGTGTTCTTTAATCTTTCTTGCCTGGAGGATGGAGTGAGTGCTCATCTGCTGCCCTCTTGCTGCACACTACAAATCTGTTCATGAGCAACGAAGGCTAATGAAAAAAAATTGTCACTCATTTGTCTGAGTGAAATGTGTATCAATGGAGAAATACCATTGGATGCTTGAATCTACAGCCAAAACCTTGATTGCAGGCAGACAGACATGAGAGCAGGCAGGCAGGCAGGCAGGCAGGCAGGCAGGCAGGCAGGCAGGCAGGCAGGCAGGCAGGCAGGCAGGCAGGCAGGCAGACAGACAGACAGACAGACAGACAGACAGACAGACAGACAGACAGACAGACAGACAGACAGACAGAGCTCTTTACCACACACTGAAAGAGTTGTGATTTTTTTGAAGGTCAAGCTTTCTTGCCTGACAGGGAAGTCTTTGTCTGCGATTTCAATAGCAAAGTATTGACTTGACAACATGTGGCTCTCTATTCAGATGGAGACACGGAGCATTTCTTTCCCAGGAGCTCTAAGTGGCCCTGGCCAAATGACAAGCAACAGCTTGTCTTATGAATAAACCCCAGTATGGCGCATGTGAGAATCTTTGATCACTTTATTTCTAACACACAACACAGACATACGAACTCCCTCTGCTTTTAATTTCGTTATCTCTGCCCCACACCTTATTGATTGTCTTCTGCCAAATTGTTTGTCAGCATCAAGATTTCCAACCAGTGTATATATCTACTGACTACCACAAACAATACTTCCCACTCAAAATATATAGCTTGGTGCTGTCGCTATTCAGTTAATATGGGTGTATACTCTGGAGGGCCCTCAAATGGCAATAGACCTCAGAATGGCACGAAAGGTGAGTTGTCATTATAGGTGGAAAATGTTCTTGTATGGCAATTGATCTGATTACTGTGATTTGTCATAATGCCAAGACTGACATTTCATCATCCATTAGGGACCATAAAATTGTAGGGAAGCAGTCTTGTGGAATTTAATTAAAAAACAACAAATACCGCAATCATTTATGTTTGGCTGAAGCTCACAGTATTTGCAGGAGACACAGAGTCAACAAAAGGCAGCTGTTTTGTCGATGAGAGTCGCATGAAACCAGGAAAAGAAAACATTATTGGTCACAATGAATTGCAGAAATAATTTTGTCTGGATTTATGGAAGATGTTATTTTATATATATATATATATATATATATATATATATATATATATATATATATATATATATATATATATATATATATACACACACACACACACATAATCTATATTTCCTTTGTTGTGGAGTAACAGTGAAAAATTAGTTACCTTAAAAACTGAACTCTTTAAGTCATTTATTAAGCAAAAATACAAAACATTTAGCCTTTTAAATGTGAGGATTTGTTACTTTCTCTTAGATATATTATTGTATATTTAATGTCTCTGGATATTGGCTTGTTGGTCTGACAAAACAAGAATTTTGAACACATCACTTCTGGCTCTGGGAACTTGCAATGGGCAATTTCTCACTGCTTTTTGACACTTAAAAGATTAAATGATAAGGCTGGTGATATTTTATATTTTACTGATCATCAACAAATCTCATAAAAAGACCAAAACCAACAATGAATGATTCCCACTAACAAGTACTACTCATGTAGCCAAAGCTCGATGGAGGTCTGTGCCCATAGATGTTCCTTGTTGAAAACTTATTTTGAATTAATTATTAAAAACACACATAAATAAGTCAAACAAGTACACTGCAGGCTCATTACTATGAACGCGCACACGTTCACACACCATCCTGCTTCCGTAAATGCTCACTGAAGCACAAAATGTGTATTAATCAGCTGAAAATTGTCCAAATGCAATTGTTTGAGGGACATCTGATAAAAACTACACTGCAATGCTGTTATGGGAAATTATTTAGTATTTAAAAAATAGAACTGTATATTTTGTACATCTTCACCAGGAATCAGTGGGCTTAAGGCTGAGTGCCACAGACAGGGACATTTAGAAAAATACAGAAAACCTTAACGAAACTTGAGGAAGAATTGACTGATTAGTTCTAAGATGAATTACTTGATATTGAAAATAATCATTAGTTTCCTGCTTCGTGTGTTTGCTGCCCAAACGCAAGTCCTCTGCTGTTGTCCTTGTACAATGTTTAGGCTATCAGTATGCGGTGTGAAACTCTTCAAGTCGTCAATATGTCTGTAGACCAATGTCACCAAGACAAATCTGTCACTTATTTCCTCTTGGTGTTTAAAGCACATCAATAAAGGCTAAGGAATGAGAAGACACTGTACAGTCTAATGTGTGTTGACACCTCCACAGCAGATTTCTCCTTTTGGATGAGCCCCCACATCTTCTTAGTGTTCTAGTACTTTGTGTCTGTGTGTGGGAACTGGAGTCTTCACAGTGACGCCGTAGCCACCATCACTGTATAATGCGCTCATTTGACACCTCTGACACATTCACAAGAGAGAACAATGATCGCTGTTCTCATGTGCAGTGAGCTGCAAATTACACTCGAGTCAACCTTTAAGCTTGCCAGGTTACACCTTAGCACTACGGATGTGACTGTTGACCTTTGGCTCTCTCAACCCCGGCCACAACAAGCGTTCAAAAAAAAAAAAAAGAGTGGAAAAAGTTTCATAGGAAGATCAAATAAAACTGCGGAACAAAACCCCCCTTTTTTTCCTTCTCGCTTTCTGTTTGGCTCCCGTCGAGAGAGTGGACTCACCTCTGTGTGCGTGCGCTATTAAACTAGCAGAGGTATTGGCGTTTTGAACCCGACCGTTCAATGAATCTCAGCACCAGCCGATGAGTGCTGAAAAACAAACACACTGCAGCCTTCATGGCCTCTTGTCCCTTTGGCTCACACCGACCTCTACTCAGACCTGAGTGCTGAGAGGCAGCCTGCTAATCCAGCTGACCATAATGCTTTCAATCAGCCCTCTCACTCAGCCTTTCTACTCATTTTCCCTCCCCTCCCTCCCCCTTGTGGATCCCACCCCTCCCCTCCTCTCCCTCTCTCCGTTTCTTTACTCGGCTCCCTCTCTCCTGCCATCACTCCCACTTAAACCCAGTACGCAGGGGGCCTGACCGAGCGGATTGATTTCCAGTAAGACGGTGTCTGGAGCGCATTCTGGAGCTTTCCGGATGCGTTCATCCTCCTTTATTGCACTCTAATCTCAAGGGGCGACCATGTCTGCTCCTTAGGCTTTACTGTAGACGCGCACGCACACACACACACACACACACACACACACACACACACACACACACACACACACACACACACACACACACACACACACACACACACACACACACACACACACACACACACACACACACACACACAAAATACATAAAAGCTAAGACACTGAAGCATGCACACACACATACACATCCACGTGGAGCCCACAGTAGTGTAATTTCAGTATTTGGCTCTTGCCTCCAAAGGCTCCTGCTTAATAACTAAGCATTGTTATTGCCTTCTTTGTCTTAATGAATTTTTATTGGCCCTTCACAGTTGAGTCAGTCTTATTGAAGAATAAATAGGCATTTCATTTATGGCAATAAATGATATCTATATCAGTATTAGTGCTCCAATACAGGAGGCACATACTCCTGTTGCACAGTAAAAGTGTGAACAGGAATGTACTGCATTCATGAACCCTGACCGCTCAGTCCCAGGTGCTCTGCAAACACTGTCCAACAGCTGCTGAGGGGAAGACAATCCCTCGCAGTGAAAATCCCTCACTGCATCCCAGTGCAGGCTCCCAACAAGTCATGCCCAATTAATGCCGGGGTCAAAGTTTTAATACACTAGCCGAACATAGTTGCTATTCAGTCCGGTGTGCCGAGATCAGGACCTGGGATAATGAGATTTCTTTGCACCTGGTGATTACACCGAGCAGCCAACCAGAAACAAAAACAGATCAGGGCAGCAGGATATGCCCACTGATGGGCCTATTGCTTAGATCGACCCTCACAGCTTCATTCTATTCTTGGCCACGTTCTGCCTGCCATTTCCTCCAGGCTCAGGGTTTTGGGGGAGTATCACAGAAGCCCTGAGGTTTTCTTTATATACACTCTGACCAACAAGGTTTCAAAGGCTTCGACTAAAACTTGTTTTAATTAATGAATAAAATGTTGATCACCTTTCAGATTTATCAATTCATAGTTTGGTCATCATGATGTCAAAAAATATCCAGAACGAGTCATCAATGCCCAAGCTGATTTTTAACAAAAAATTTTTAACAGCCAGCAGGTAAATAACAAAACTAAAATGTTTGATTGACAGTGATGTAAAAGCTGCAGCTCAGTTACTGTTGCTCAATCTTACCTTTATTTATAAATACAATTATAAATGTCCAGCACAGTTCCCCTGAACCTACTGTCTTCAAATCCCCAAAATATTAAATTTACAAAGCAAAGGAAGTTAACACAAAAAGGGCTCCAACTAGCAATTATTTATCACTGATGAATGATAAAGTGTTCTTGAACGATGCTAATTATTTGGTCTAAAAATGGCCAAAGTCTAAGTTAACATATTCATCTTGAGTTTTGTCTGACCAACAGTCCAAAACCCAAAAATAAGCACAGAGGCAGTTATTGTTTGGCAGTTTTGTATAATAAATTACATCAACAATGAAAAGATGATCAAAAATATTGATTGATTATTGCTTTTTTGTTGGTTAATTAATTATGATTTCAGCACTACATAAGATAGCTGCTTTGGACATGAGGTCTTATGTTCTATCGGATCAGCTGATAAATTGTTAAAAATCGTGGAAGTTTCTTTAAAATTGTCTTCAATAATTAAGGCCTCTTCTCACTACCCTGAGGTGATTTTTACTAACAAAACCTACATTTAGTGGTGCTGATTTAAGTCCAAACCACAGACCTCTGGGTGACAAACGTCTTGTTGGGATTCCAAACACATTGTGAAGAGGCTCTCATCTATTGTCATTGTGTCTGATCCTGCAGACCGCGGCCGAGTGAAAATGCCGGCAGTGTGACACGGGCTGATGGGGTGCCGGTCCCCAGCAACTCAATAATGATGAGATAGACGTATGACAGCCACTCACAGCAGAGTGTCAGCCTATTTGTCTTTCTGTCTCCACAGAATGATGGATGACCCTTCAACCCCATGCCGGTAGAAATATTCACAGCGCTGCCATGTCACGAGAAGCCTATCATCATTCCTCACCCTCATGCCAGTCACCCTTCCAAGACTTCACATCTTGTTTAGACTGGTTTTCTCATTGGTGTGCTTTTAACCACTGTGAGCTATTGGCGTTCAGTGGGTAGTGATTTGTCATGTTGGAATGGGCGATCTTACCTTTTACATAGTGCAGACTTGTGATTATTACTGACTGATTGATGGATAAAAACAGTTTGTTGAGTTTATTAAATTTATCAATGTATATTTCCTATTAATTTAAAAAATATATATATTTATGGTATTGATTTGCAGAACATACAATCTCTTAAAAAGCTCTTAATCTGTCTATGGAACCATTTTTCTGCAATACAAAAAACAAAAGCAGGTCTATCCCACACTGTGCTTCAAGGTGGCCAGCTGGAGGCCTGTGGTTTCTTCCTCATACTCGGGGGAGTGTGTGGGAACTCAGGAAACGGGACACGCTTTAAACACGATATTGACACATTATCACCTTGCAAACTTTAAATGAGACCGTGTAAGCAAACAGTTGCCTATTCACACATCCTGTTGACACAGAGCAACGGAAGCATGAATTTAAAATCGAGTCTCTGGCCACTTGATGAAATATTCACTGTGCTTACAGCTCTGGTTCGGCCTCCACTTACTCCTGAGGGAAATATCTGCCTATTCAGCTGCTAAATGTTCCACTATGTTCACCTGGTAGTCACTAACTTTGTCTGCCAGCCCTTTCGGTGCTGGGCAGGTAGTGTGCAATGGGTTTATCACAGATGTTTGGGAGTTGTGAGAATGAAGCAAAACCACAAAGTTGGAAGTCTCAAACTAAGTATTTTTGTTTGCTTCTTGGGATCCTGAAGAGGAGCTCTTTTGTTCAGATAAAGACTCATTCATCAGTCGCCGAACTGTGGGTTTTATATTGAGCTCTGAGTGCCTCTTTGGCAGAGGTTAGAGAGCATGTCCTAGTTGAGTATCTAGTTACCATCATGTTTTTATGTTTCATGTTTTTTTTTTAACTGCAATTAAAAAGTTATCTTTTCTGTGAATTTAAAAAAACAATAGAAAAACACATTTAATGTATTGTGCCGTTGAAAACGTAATTTAAAATGAGTTCATGTGTCGTCCTGTAACTTTTTTATGAACAAAAGTAGACAAGCGAAGTGGAATGACAAATTAAATTAAGACTGAATCGTTTTAAGTAACAGTACTTTCATCACACTAAAATTTGCATGTGAATTTAATTCCCCACTTTCTATTTTGATTATACATCTTCTGTTGATCTGTCATGATTAATCACTGAACAAGAATATTTAGATACTCTCACACACGCAGCACACACACACACACACACACACACACACACACACACACGCAGCTCGCGCGCGCGCGCACACACACACACACACACACACACACACACACACACACACACACACACACACACACACACACACACACACACACACACACACACACACACACACACACAGGTCTCTGGGGAGTAGCACAGGTCTGTCACAGACGAGGCACAGAGAACCAGGGCAGGGGGCAGGCCGGAAGATTGGAGGAAATAATTATCTCCATACATTTCAGTCCCCCATTTCCCTCGGGAAATACATCAATGATGTTCCCCAGCCTTCATTTCCCAAGATCACATCAGCTGTATGGCCTTTCTACAGCGGGCAATCTCGTTCAAGTGAAAATCACCCTCATTTGACAATTCACTCCTTAGCAACTGTTCACAGGTGCTGCTTTTACAAGCCTAAACCTCTGAGTGAGTCGTGCGATCAACTTCAAGGTTCGGACTCCTTTGATGGTGCATTATACTCTGATGACTCCCACGGTTACCTTGGTAACAGCAGGGTGTGCTGGGGAGTGCAGAGAAGGTGCGAATTGAGTTTGTTAATGCAACAGTTGTTAATGAGAAAATAAGCATGGGTGGATGGGTTTCCTTGTCGCATCTCTGGAGCCTTGACCTGCCATCATGGCATCAAGTACATCTTATTCTATACAGTTATTTTATGATGGCACTCAGTTTTTCCATGTAATTCATTCATTCAAATGCATTCAACAGAACTCAGCATAAGCATTTGGTCGTATTTTCATTGCTAGATTTACTCAGGAAACGCTCTTTCCTTTGTGGTACCTTCTCCGGCAGTCATGAATCTTTAAAATAAAGGATCCATCCAATTTGCATTTCAAAAGGATGAACTGTGGCACTTGTGATCAAGAACTTCAGCTACAAGGCCATTCAATAGCCCTTAAAATTCAGTAGCCAGTTTATCATGCCCACCTTCGCACCAACCCTTACAAAGAGCTCTGAGAAAAAAATTGTTGTTAGTATATAATCTTGTACATATCAATAAAAACTGGTGTGGATGCTGTCCAATTTATCCCTGAGATATGTTGATGGTCAAACAAACTACTTCATGGAATTAGATCTTAAATTGGTTACTGCAGGACAAAAATCCTTTGTGTTTCTGCTCTCATCCAAAAGACTTTTGTGGGCGAATTTTTTAGACCACTGTGGGTTTGGCTATGAGACACTAGCTTGCAGAAAGGCCTTTGTTCATTTTTACAGCTTGTCAGACTACATATCAAACAGGACAACATTGTTCCAATCCTTAATTTCAAGTCACTTTGAACTGTTGCTTTAGTAATCTGTTTTTTTTATTATTTTACTTTTGACTGAATTTTAGAACACTTAAAAGATACAAAAATTATATTTTGAGTCAATGAAAACAACAAAAACTGACGCTAAAATCTTGTTCTCAGCTTACATAACAGGCAAAACATGCAAGAGCCTCCTCTGTAGGAGCAGCCTCAGTACCGTGTTTTGAACATCGCCCATGCTGTTGTGGTCATTGAACGCCAACTTGTTCCTGAGAAAACATTTGTATTATCACAGACAGAACTGAGTGTAATCAAGTATGACCCTTAGACGACAATTAAGACTTACTGGCAGTAAGTAACCAATGTTCCTAATGCCAGACAAAAAGCTCAAAACTTGACAATTCTGCAAAACTCTCAATAACAAAATGTTATATGGCCAATGCAAACAATTTAAAAATCCTCACTTTTTATAATGCCTGTGTGTTGCAGGTACGGTATAGCTGAGGTTAGAGGAAGCTTATGATTATGGCAAATAAAACATGGTTAAACTATGGTTAGGGTTAGGTGAGGCAACTAAAGCATTTGGTCCACATGGGGGAAAAATCATGGTTGTGTTGGCTAGTTAAAAGTCAAACTTGCAGAGTTTGCATGAACACTGAAAGTTAGCTTTGGACATAAATTAATAGGTGTGAATCGTCCAATGTGAATGGCATTCCTGCAGATACTAACTCACTACCAATATCAACTATGGGGTTACATAAATTCTAGCTATAATATTAACAAGAAGAACAAAAGAAGATCGATTATAAAAAGTCTTGTTTAGTCTATCCAACCAAAGCCAAGCAGAGGATCTGCATTAAAACCAATTCAGGAGCTGGATCATCATTACGTGTCAGCCCATTCACACTGACACTGAACGTGGGTTTATCCTGGATCTTTGCTTTGAAAAAAGAGAGGACCACTGCTGCTTTCAGTGAGCATTTTTAATGAACTTTCCTTTTGTACAACTTTCAAAGGCAGTTTTACTGTCTCTACACAGTGCCTCTCATGTGGATTAGAGCTCAGGAGGATGCACTGGCTATCAAAATGCATAAAAAACAAACTTTTACAAAAGTGAAGCAACTTCAGATGAATCCTTCCATCCCACTGCCACTGCCATATGGAAATTCAGTCCTTTGTTCAAGCCTTTGTACAAACGTTTTTGCCAACTAAAAATGAAAGTTACCCACTGTCCACTTGAGTACTCACAATAGGAAATCAAATGGAACAAGTGACACAGGCAACACAGAGGTAGATCTGCTTTACAATATGCACCTCGGTGCCTGAAAGTAAGCAATTATAATTTCTTAATGGTCTTGGTCATAATGACTATTTCCAGTAAAGGAGATGAAATGCTTGAATATAAAGCCACCACGCAATGAATCAAAGCAACACAAATCAACAAACATTGAAAAAAAAAATGAAACAGTGAGGTTTTTGGTCTGTAACAGCAGCTTCTCAAACATGAGTCGGCAGTAGCTTGCGATTTTCTGACAGGTGATTAGATGACCACGGTCTTTCCATCACCTGCATCTCCACTGTGACGGTACAACACAGCACCTAATCGACTTGTGAGGGAATCTTCAGGCTCAATGCTGAAGTTCTCGGTAACCATGTGTGACAATACATCTATCAGCCTGCAGCCAACGCTGTCTCATTTCTAAAGTATGATTGATTTTTTTTTCTGCTTTTTTTTTTCCTTTTCTCTGAAAACATAACAAGATAAATGTCAGCTGAGGAACGCAATCTCCCACCCAAGTGTTTGATCACAGGCTAACTGGGCGATTCAATAAAAGACTTTGCCCCTGCTGGAGTCTCACCAGACTTTTGTATTAAAATGCAATCCCTCTGAGTCCAAGGTTTTGCTGTTGGTTGCTGCTCCAATACCTAGCTCACACCTCTACAGCCCATACAGCTAAACCAAATCCACTGGAGGATATGAACCTAACGTTGGCAGCACCGTTGGTAACCTGAAAAGACATCACCGATCACCAACTCAAGAGAAAATTCATTTCACATTAACATTTACCAGCCTTATTGAATAGATCATCACTCGTCAGAAGGAAGGCAAACACAAGAATAATTGGTTAGGTTGGTTTAATAAAGTTTCTAAAAGTACAGCTTGGATCTGCTTTCACACTCTGGGGAAATATTCTCTCATTACGCCGGGTGTTGGGGGAGGAGGGAAGTGGCAATAAGGTAGATTTCATCCAAGGCTTGGGAGAAAATGAAACCTTCCGATGACAGCAGAGCATGTAGCGTTTTCATCTGGTTCCACCCATAGAGGAAAATTAAACAAAAATTACTGTCATGATTTTTTTTCTTTCACTCACTCTGTGATTGTTTCCTTCACAACAGACAGAATGTATGATGATATTCTGTCTTGATCTTCTTTTGTGATACACTTGTACAACTACCTGTTGTGCTTTGAACTACCAGAACATCTGCCTTTATGCAGGACATGTGAGAGAAGTCTTAGTTTGTCCCCATTATCACTGCAGCCATTGTAAGTATGTATATTTCCAGCTGTGACGATTTGCTGCTTTTCTCTGTTTTCTTATCATTATAAACGATTTCCAACTGCTGATTGTATCTAAACCAGACACTTGAAGGTTTCACCCTGGCCACTAACACGTTGATGGTACTTCTTGTGATGGCCATTTTTAACAATTTTCTGACATTTTCTAGATAGAGATGAATAACCAATTTATGGGAAAAAGGCAGATTAATCAATTAGGAAAATGATCATTAGTTGTCACCTTAGTACAGAAATGAAAAAAGTTTATTTTTCAACTGCTGATATATGTCTGGGTCACAATTCAACAAGGGATAAAAATGTGTGTTTATGCCATTTTGTATTGCATTTTGGTGAAGAAAAAAAATACATTAAAAAAAAATTAAACTGTTAGTTTTCTTTACCTTTTTACATTGTTTAACTCTTAAATATCCAAATCAGTATTAGTCCCAGAAGTCAAGCATGTGCCAAACTCAATTGTTGAATCAATTGTTGAAACTGTTTTGTCAATCAACTGATCAATTGACTAATCAGCACAATTGATTTGTCATAAGTTACTATATGAGATGTTCTCAATAAACCTCAAAGCCCTGTGCCTTCATCAGAGTGGAGTGGATTGTCCAAAGGTTGGGAATTTGTCACTGTGACAGTCTGAGTTATCAGAGCAAGACACAGCTCTTTTCGGCCAGATCTGCTTTCAGGGTACAATGAAACGGTGTCTTACTGAGTAATTCGCACTGAAGAGGAGGTGTGTGAGCCACAAAGGAGAGGGGACAAGATCAGGTAAAATAATGAGAAGATATCAGCACAATAGAAGCCTTTGAAAATATGCAATTATATTTCCAGAAATAAAACATCACCAGCTGTGTTTCCATCAGCATATTTCTATTGGGTGCCCAGGTGGCTCACCTGATAGAGCGCACACCATGCACCAAGCCTGCGTCAACACTGCAGGGGCTGGATTCCAGCCTGCAGCCCTTTGCTGCATGTTGCCCCTCGTATGGCGTCAACTACTATTTATCTCAATGGGCCAACATGTGATAATCACCTGGATGGAAACCCAGATAGTGTCAGTGTTTGAGAGTTTACCAAATGTACTTCGGACATACTGAGAGCTCTGAAGTCAGTCTGAGCTGCAACAATTGGTAACTTATTATTATTTATTAATTATTATTACTATTATTTAATCAACAGAAAATCCACGGGCAACTAAGAATTGAAGCTGATTGAAGCTTTTATTTATGCTTTACGCTGAATAACTTCGATAATAACTTCCTTGCTGCAAAACAGATTTATTGACTTGTAGTTGCACTGTGGCTTTTTGTGCACCGATTATGCGCCATTTTTCATACATATCTTGAATGAAATTTAATGTCACATTAATATTTTTCATCCTTTTCAAAATGTCCTCTCTCTCGGTCCATGCTCATCAGCATAATTTTATTCTGGCATACGCAGATCAAACCAATCCATGGCATCCACTGGCTCCCAATGTATCCAACTGATCTAGCTGAAAGGCTTTTTTTTCTTCTTCTTTTTTACATATTTTGCATATCAATATAGGCGTCTTCAAATTGAAATCCCTTTCTATCTCAGAAGATTGCTTTTTGATGGCTTCTCATTACAGGGATGTTGGCTATGGGTCAAATGAAAATGTCATCACAGGCTCAGGAGAGGCTGTTCAGGGGGAGTTCTCTCCGACATAGACAAACGTCCCCTTACAGTTTAACCTCCTTCGCCTGGGAGATGATGAATCACAGAACCCAGCAGAGAGGGCACGTAGCAATGGGAGGATGAATGAGCGTTTGACAAGGTGCCAGTCAGCCTGTTTGTGACAAACTCACACGCTTCCTACGGTGTTATTCACAAGCCATAATCTCTTTAAGTCAGAGAGTTATACTCAGGCTTGTCACACTTGCTTCTGCACAAGCTGCTTCCAATAAATAAAGGAAAACTGGAATAACCCCTTACAAAATTAATCATTTAAACCTTTTAAACCTCACTGGCCAGTCATCGGTAGGTCAGACAAGACAATTTTCCATCTTGGTGAACCAGAAAGTGGCATAGTCTTTGTTAGCGCTCTCTGGTTGACAAACCCAGTAATGGAGACAATTTTTGTAAAACTTCCTCAAACATATGTTTGGCATTTCTGTACTGTAATTTTGTCTTTACTTATCAGCTGACCCCAGTACCAATAACCACAATAAGCTAATACTTACTAATGTAAACAACATATTGGCTGGACCCTGATGATTTATCTTTCTAATTACAAATTCATGATGTGCTGACAAACATTTGTAAAGCCCACAAAGCTTTACTCTAAAATCTGTGAGGCTGAATTTGGGGAGAATGTTAACAAAATGATGTACAAGACATCAACAATATTTCAATTTCATGAGGTCATACGGAGGGGAAAAACATGGAGTCCTGGGTTTGTAAATTCTTAACTAAACAATAATGTTGGTTTATTCTTATTCTGGTTTAAATCTGATGATTTGCTGCATTTGCCTGTTTTGTGTCATTACAAACTGTGCACATTTGGATTTTAGAGTAGTAGCGGTACTTTTTCATCACCTCGGCTCCAACTAATACTGATGGATAGTTTTAGCTATTCCCTATCATTTAATAAAGTAAATGATAATCAATAGATTAATGACCGCGACTGTTATCTGCGGCTCTGAATAATTCACTGTAAGTATAAAATAAAATAGGTTCAATAAGGAGCAGGAACAAGATGAGACAGAATATAAAGTGTGGAATAGGATGATTCTTCAAGGGAGTCGAGGTGGAAAATGAAGGGGTTAAAACATTTACCCGTATCAAGCAAAAATGGCATGACAATTTGCTCCTATCCTGTTTCCTATCTTTGTAAATTGAATATCTTTAGGTCTTGAACGGTTGGTCAGACATAACAACAAATTTGACATCACACATTGGGCTTTGGGAAATTGTAATGGCCTTTTTTCACTATTTTCTGACATTTTATAGATGTCATGTCCCTCACTTTTCATGTGCTTCTCCCTCTGTTCTACACTCTAAAACTCTCCTCTTATTTAAACTCCCTTCGCACTTGGTGGCATTGAGTGTTTTCAATAGGCAGAACTCATTGAATAATATAAAATGTGGACTCACTCTCAACAGACTCCTAAATACAAAAAAAAAAAATCATCTTTTCACATCTTCCATCTGAATAGTGGCTAAGAGTCAAAACATTTCAATACTTTCACCTGCATCTCCGTGGTAACACTTTTGCTATTACTTCAATACACAGCTCCCAACTCCCACCCTGCTCAAGGACATTGTCTGTGTCCTGATAAAATACATTCCACCGCCAAATGCAGCATGCAGACACACTTCACACAAAAACTTTGTATATTCGCTGGAGTCATTGCTTTGCCATGTTTCTGCCATGATAAGCAGGAGGTCACAGGCAGCGATGCTGAATGGGAGAGCTAACAGGGCTTGGTCTGCTGTTGTAGAGGTTCAAGCTGTGAAGAGAAAGTCAAGCAGTAACAAGCAACCTGTGGCGTCGTGGTGCATGAGTCTGCTTCTGGAGAGTCAGTTCAGTAATGAGGTTTTACTCAGACAGAAGCTGTCAGGACATTGGCTCATTGTGCAGGCAAATATCTTTCTGTTTGAATCTACGTTTGTTTATTTGTATTGATGGCCTAATGGCGAGCAGTCCCGGAAATGAGATGGAGAGGTGGGGGTGTAATGAAGAGGTAGCAAGTTGGGGGCAGGAGAATTCTTTGTGTTGGGGGGGAGGGTGGCATTCAAAAAAGGAAGCATGAAGTTGTTCCAATCACTGACTAATTAGTTCATCATTCTCTCATCTTCTTGTGCGCGTGTGTGTTCATCTAGCTGAGGTCAGCTGGCTGGCGTGGTGCTAGTGTGCTAATGCAGAGGAGGCATTAACCCCAATCTCTCTGGATGAGAGACCGCTTGGCGAGAGCCTGTCCCCAGAGACTGGTGGCATGCTCCTGTCTGCCGGCCAATCTTATTTCCCGGATAGCTTGCACACTTATTTCATTTTGGCCTGTTTCACAGCCCTGTATTGATTTTTGAAATATCATGTCAGTGTGAGGATGAAGGGCCCTCTTTTGAACACAGGGATCTGTAATAAGCTTGTTGTACTGGTCTGCCACTATTTGCTTTTCTTCCTCTGTAGTCAAAGAACTTCCTTTGTGAACATGTGATTTGGGGATTTAAGGAAAATGATTAATTAAATCAGACGTGATTTTAAATTTGAGCCTCTTCACTCTTCAGTTTCTTTTGCTATACTCCTATATCCTTTGTCTGTGCCTTCCAACTCTTATCTCTATTTGTCTAACCTTTCTCTTCCCTAGCTTTTATTTCCCCTGCTGCTTTTCATACCTCGTGCTTGCCCAGTCTGGCTTTGTGTGTCGAAACCAGCGGATGTGAGATGGCAGGCTGGGTATCAGAGACGTCGCTGTCTGTCTGACAGTCCCTGTGGTACATTAGCCGTCCCTTACCATGTATTATTGATTCCCTCTCTCTAATCACTGTCTCCAGTGTTACAGATGAGCCTTTAGTGCCAGCAACGCCTGCACTCTGAGGAGTTTCTGGCAGCCTAAGTCTTGGCTGAGGCACAACTCTGAAAGGTACTGCGGTTATTGAATAGCAACAACAGCAACAACAGGTACCCTGTATCCTAAACTCATGTCTAACACTTAACATTAAAAGGGAAATTCCGGTACTTTTCAACATGGGTAATATCTCATAAATGTTACCATTTTGCTTCACAGGTCTGAGGTGGCAACTCAGGGAAAACAATAGAAAGAGGAGTGAGCCTTCTAAAGCTTTCCAAATGCTCGTCTCTGACTCTACCTGAAAGTAAACTCTGAAAGGATAAGCTATTGTCTAACTGTATTAGGGCTGGGCGATAAAACGATAGTCATATGTCTTGTGATAGACACGTCATCAATATCAATAAAAAATGTGTTCGCTAAAACATTCGATAATATTTTTCTTCGCCGGAAGAAACCTGAAGTTGCTAAGCGAGGTTGGTTGCATGAACAAAGGCACTCGCTCTCAGGTAACCGAGCAATGTAGGGACTAATTGCTAATCAGTGAGAGAGACACGCTAACACGCCAATCATGTAACATTATCAAGTCTGGTTGCGCCATCTCGTTGTCTCGTGTTTGATGCTCCGCGAGGAGTGAGATGAGAAAAAGAAAGTGAGTCCTGCAGCGAGCGAAGAAATTGTCGATAAAACAGGGAAAGTCAGCTCGCCAGTATGGCAGTCGTCCCCACCAAGACCGGTAATACCACAAACTTATTTAACCACCTTAGCCGCGCTTACTCTTTGGAGCGCAGCTGTATTCGCCAACATCCGCCAACCGCCGCACCACCGCACAAGCAGATGACCACCATGCAGAGGTATCTGCTTCAGTGCCTGATGACAAATCATCTAAAAGGCACGAAGACATAAAGGAGGCAGCGGCATATCATATAGCTAAAGACATGCTTCACTGAGCACTGTGGAGAAGCCAGGTTACAATCTCTTACACATGCTTTTTTTTTTTTTTTTTTTTTTATAACACACTTGCAATAAAAATATAATTGAATAGTTCATGTATTTTTAGAGTAGGAAGAGTGACTAAAGTTGTTCATATGTCTAGGCTGGTTTTATAGTTCAATCAATCTTACTGTACTGTCTATCATGTTTGTTTGTATGTTACAGATGTTAAGTCCACCTCAGTTTCTGCTATGTTTCCAAAACACTGCACATATTTGAAAACATTTTATTCAGCAGGTGGTGAATCAGCTCGTGAACTTTCTGCACTAAACCTGCAGAAAAAAAGTACTCAGGTTTCTCTCTGTTTACATTTTTACACTTTTTTTTTACATTTATTATTTGAGTGTTTTCCATGGTTGTGTTGACATTTCCTTTCCTTTCTGCCTTGATAGCTGAGGGGATTATAATCAGAGGAAGGTTCAATTTGAAATAAAAATGTTTAAATTGAATGTATTGTTCTCCTGGTCCTTATTTTAAATGGCTCATAAAAAATATCAATAATTATCGATATCGACCAATATAAAACACTTATAAACGCAATAGAGTTTTCAGCCATATCGCCCAGCCCTAAACTGTATATGGCTCTATTTCTGGGGCATCTCACTGGCTAAGCACCATTTCATCCATCAGTCCTCGTCAGAAGTTAAATTAAATCTAAAGGCTTATATCCAATGTAATGAGTAAGTTTCAACAGTAAACTGTGTGAGAGACATGTAGAAATGGTGAGGAAGGTTGCATAAGCAAAGTCACACACATTTAGACACTGATGGTTTATTTTCTGAATTATTTTCTTTCAGTGCTGACTCCAATACTGCAATTCAGGGTATCTACCCATACAGAAAAATAATCATACCCCTGCTCTATTTCCAAAATTAAAATACACTCCCTGGCCAATTCATCAGATACACCTACACTCTAATGTAATCCAGTACAAGAGTTCAGCCATATATTCTACCTGCATGAGGCTTATTATGGCCAGCTTTTGTTTGAACTACATGTTTGTTGCTGAGGTCACAGTTAGTGGTGGTGCTGTTATATTGAAAGATGATTCTAATATTCTTGCCACACTGTGCTTGTAAATGGCATGTGCAAAACATCAGACAGACCTGTCAATATAATGCAGTCCATTTCAGCACTACAGCAAACCACAACCTCAATATTAAACATATAGTTAAATGAATACCTCTCTGACAGCATCTATCAAAACAAAAGATTTGGAAAGGTGGAGTTTGTGGCAGTATAAATCTATCATACTGATAGTTCTAGACGCATATTCAGAGATGTGCCTGGGGTCATCGAGTGTTTTGGGTATTTCAACATCACATGCCATCCTCCAGGCAAGTCAGCATTTAGGCTGATCAAACACAGTTTGTGTCCAGATGGTCAGCTCGCTGCTCTGCCTGCATGGCTCTCCTCTCTTCTTGAGTCACAGCCACCTTGAGGCTCTCTCTGCCTTGTCCGGTAGTAATGTGGATGGCTCTGGGCTAAGGGCTCTGAATGGAGATTGGGCTGCAAAACCACTGCACTCAACTTCTATTGGCAAGTGCCTTGCTCTTCAGCCACCTTTCTGACATTCACACCGCCGTGATTGGTAAGCTTCCTCTCAAATGCCTCTTCCAGAATGTCCTCCCACAGTACTGTGAACTCAAGAAGCATGAGCTTCCTTGTGGAACTGGACACCAGAACCACATCAGGTCTTAACATGGTTGTTGCAATGTGCCGCGGGAACCTGAGTTGCCTCTCAAGATCGACCATCAGCTGCGATTCCATGCGGAGGTCGGGCCAGTATTCCTGATGTTGTGCTGAGCTGTTGCAATGGATTGCATTAGATTTTACAGATGCACCAAGGAAAGTGGCCACATAGAGCTAAACAGCTTGGCTCAGGAGGTAGAGCGGTCGTCCACCTATCCTATCAGAAGGTTGGTGGTTCACTCCCTGGCCTTGAATGTCTACAGTACATGTTGAAGTATCCTTGGGCAAGATACTGAACCTTAAATTGCTTGCGATACTGTGCCATTGAGGTGTGTGTGCATGTGTGGATGGTTAAAGCTCGTAATGAGCAGGTGGCCACCATCGTGAATGCACACTTGTGTTGTTAAAGTGTTTTGTGTGGTCATCAAACTAGAAAAGCTCTATATAAATACGGTCCATTTACACTACACTGGCACGGCACTCATAGGGATCAATTTTTGGAAAGGTAACATGAAGCCAAAGATTGTTGTGGGACAAAATTGAGTTGACAGGCCGCTCTTTTGTGACTGTAGATGATAGTGGAAACAATTACTTTTATAACAAAACTGACAACAAAACGCATCACTGCCAATCCAAGATCAATATAACAAGGTCTGTACTGCTGTGTCAATATACTTTACCAAGAGATCAGTGTATCCTTGTGTAGACTCCAAAAATGGCTAAATAACCAGGCTTCTAATGTGCTCAGTGACATGGTGAAACCTCTGCGGGTTTCTGGCTCAGTAAACAAAAGCGCCCTGTCAGAAGCTTTGACAGCTCCCTTTTTTTGAATACACAACTTTCCATGTTCAGTGGATCAATATGTGGAACTCCTTACCCACAA
The DNA here is from genome assembly GCF_039877785.1 of Chaetodon trifascialis. Classification (NCBI taxonomy): domain Eukaryota; kingdom Metazoa; phylum Chordata; class Actinopteri; order Chaetodontiformes; family Chaetodontidae; genus Chaetodon; species Chaetodon trifascialis. The sequence continues at coordinate 8,640,643 of NC_092066.1, forward strand.
AACTCAAACTGACACTGACTCTTTAAAGTCAAAATTTAAATAAAGTTTTATATTGTTCTGTACGTGCTCTCCTGTTGGGCACTGTAAACTAACCTAAGCTTCAAATGCCGCGGTAAGTGGCATTCACAGGATTCACCAAAGAGACAGCTGTAATGAAGCCATGACAGCCATATGAAGTTTGCGTGTGCTGTACTCTGCCAGTGCATTTGACAGGGATGAAACTGATGTAGAAAGAGCTCTGAGATAAAGACCTGATTTTTTCTGCCCTTTTGACTCTTCAGGCAGTGTTTGTTCTGTGATTCTGAGAGACAGATTCCACACAGCAGGAAATCAATTACATTCACACCAATATGGATCAGAGACCACTGGTGATCTGCATTCGCCCCCACCTCTTCTGTTCACTCTGTGTCTTGCAGAAGAACAGATAATTCTAAGTTTTTGTTTTAAAGGGATGACTACTTTTGTGTGAATCTCTGCTGGGTGCTTGGGTACAGAGTGAAACACTGCACACAACAGGGGTGTGCAGCATGTGGGAGGAGGAGCAGGGACACTGAGAGATTATGTACAGTAAAGGGAGGGGGGGGTTTGCAAAGTGAGCCAATTAACTCATAGCACCCTTCTGATGTTATGCTGACATCATCACCCCCACCCCACCTGTCATGCACTCAACACAAAAAAAACATTTAGATGCCTCTGAGTCATACTGCAGCATAAAGTTGTAGATCAATACTCTTCTGGTGTCATTGGAAAGAATGACGAACTCGTATCTGTAAATCACATTAATCATTTATCAGCCTTAAAGTAATAGTTCCACCTTTTTAATAAAAGCTTCATATCTAAACGGCAGTGTGCGCACTGGAAGAATTCACACTCAAGTTTGAGGTGAAATGAAACTCAAGAAAGTGCGTCAGATTTTTTGGAAAAATTTACCCTTTTCCAACAAATGCTGTGGCATTCAAGCAAAGCTCAGGGTTACTTCTTTCTTCACACTTACACAAAGCACAGACGTGACAAAGAAGTGTTTGTTCACTCTTAACAACAAAAAGGACAAAATCTGAAAGAGGGTTACATCACTTTCATCTGATTCACAGCGGTCCTTGACTACATCATGTTAGAACGGGGGCATGCAACTGACTGACAAAGGCGTCAATAGAGAGATTAAGAAATATAAAAATGGAATGAGAGGAGAGAATCCACTAGATGAAACATGGAAGGTTGAGGTCAACTAATGAAGTGCTTCTCTTATTGATGAAAACTCCCTCAGAAGTTGAAGAAATGTCTAAAATCCAGTTCAGGTATTCATGTAAGAAGAGGACAGCATCACCTCTGTGCCAAAGTGAGTGTGTGCAAAGATGAACCTGATAAACTCAGCGAAAGCAAACATCCTCATGACTCCACTTAGAGTGGCAGAGTGATAGCTGTGTTATTTTATGTCCATTTCCAATCTACAGTGAGGCTGTTTCTTAAAATGAAAGGTGTTTTTTTTAAACGCTGTATATTGAGAGAGATATTGCTGTTCTCATTGCTCCTGGACAAACTGTCTTCACATCACTGCAATGAAAGACAAATCAGGTGGGTATTGTTCATAATTTAAGTGTCTTTAGAGCTGCAGTCTAAAACCTATAGATATTTTGTTCACTGTCACCGAAGCCAAAGGTAGGAAATCCTCACACTATAGACACCGATTAGCCAATTGAGGAATTAGGAAATTTTCTAAATGTTTGCTGCAAAAATTTCTGTCTATTATTTTTCAGTCGGTCAATTAACTGTCTTACTGTTTCAGCTCTAAGGGATAGTAACACTTTGTCCCCCATCTCCTCCATTGTACCCACACAGAGAGCGATCACTTTAAGGCCTCTAGGGACAGGAATGAGTACAGCACACAATAACTCTTTGAATAGCAATATGGGCATGTGAATCCTGTTTTAAAGTCCAAAATAAATGCATTTTTTGTTTGCTACAATATACATATATGCTCTGTGACTCACTTGTCCTGATCCCTTGTTCTCCTTTGAGTAAAAAAATAATCTGAAACTAAAAAAGGGAGAAATTTCTATGAAATATTTCTTGCTTTCATGATGGTGCCCGCTAGTAATTGGTGTCAGTCTACACAGATGGAGGTCTTATTTTGATAAAGTCAATCAAATCCTGCATAAAGCAGTAACATCAGAGCTCTGTCATTAGATGGTCACACTGAGACAGAGAGACATTGGATGCTGTCGAATTGGCCAAAAAAAAAAAAAAAAAATGACATCCTGTGTCTTTTCCTAAACACTTTTCCTCAACCTCAATGGAAAATGTCATGAGGTCAAGGAAAGATGTGAAAGAAAACTCATAAGGACTTAGAAAACCATGCACTGCTAAGAAAATCCAACTGCACCTACAGTGAGCCACATATCTATGCCACAGCAGATGTTACTGATATGGGTCTGCCATGGCTGCTTTAAATGTTGCTGCTGCAGGATGGTCTAGTGTATCTTATGCTAAAGTTGATAAAGAAAGGAAACACTGATTTACCTTTCCTAAGCATTAATGGATAATTCAACCAGCTGTTCTGTCTTCCACTTAGATACTTCTGGGTCATTTGACAAAGACTATGACTGCTTAATTCTCCTTATCCAACTTACAAGCATGACCACACATCTCATCCTCTAGCCAAGCAAACATTCACCAGGGAAGCTGCTAGCAGCAGCTTGTAAGGTAGACAGTAAGTTGGCTGGTTAGCTGCAGCACATTAAACAGTATGTAAAATACCTGCAAATGTCACCTCAGTCCAGTCAGAATCTGATATGGTCCTTACCCTTCAGTATCACTAAAAGCATGCTGTCTGCTCCTGACACATCGCCTACAGAGCAAGTCTGTTTACCTTGTCTCTCGTTCTCCTACACCGGCACTCTGGCAGCCTGCCAGCTGTCAGTCAAACACAGACACGACTTTCCAGCCAGCCGAGACAAAAAGATATATATTATATATAATATAATACATAAATATAAGATGATATTTCCCTCTTTCTTCCTTTAAATGACAAAACACTTTAAAATCACTTTGACAAAATGATGTCTGAATGTGCTCCTCCTTGAACTGCCACCTTATCGTGGTGGAGGAGTTTGAGTACCCGAATGATCCTAGAGGCTATGTTGTCCGGGGCTTAATGCCCCTGGTAGGGTCTCCCAAGGCAAACAGGTTCTAGGTGACGGGTCAGACTAAGAGCAGTTCAAGAAGCCCCTTATGAAAGAAATTAAAGCAAGGAAGCGTACGTCGCCCGGATTGGCGTCACCGGGGCCCCGCCCTGGAGCCAGGCCTGGGGTTGGGGCTCGCAGGCGAGCGCCTGGTGGCCGGGTCTTTGCCCACGGGACCCGGCCGGGCACAGCCCGAAGGAGCGACGTGGGCCCGCCTTCCCGTAGGCCCACCACCCGCAGGAAGGATCAGAAGGGGCCGGTGCTATGTGGAATGGGTAGCAGTCGTGGGCGGGGGCCCCGACGACCCAAATCCTGGACAACGACTCTGGCTATGGGGACATGGAATGTCACCTCACTGTGGGGGAAAGAGCCTGAGCTAGTGCGGGAGGTTGAGCGGTACCGGCTAGAGATAGTCGGGCTCACCTCCACGCACAGTCTGGGCTCGGGAACCCAACTCCTTGAGAGAGGCTGGACTCTCTTCTACTCTGGAGTTGCCCGCGGTGAGAGGCGGCGAGCTGGTGTGGGCTTGCTTATAGCCCCCCAGCTCAGCCGCCATGTGTTGGAGTTCTCCCCGCTGAGCGAGAGGGTCGCTTCCCTGCGCCTTCGGGTTGGGGATAGGTCTCTCACTATTGTTTCGGCCTACGGGCCGAACAGTAGCGTAGAGTACCCGGCCTTCTTGGAGTCCCTGGGAGGGGTACTGGAAAGTGCTCCAACCGGGGACTCCATTGTTCTGCTGGGAGACTTCAATGCTCACGTGGGCAGCGACAGTGACACCTGGAGGGGAGTGATTGGGAGGAACGGCCTCCCCGATCTGAACCCGAGTGGTGTTCTGTTATTGGATTTCTGTGCTAGTCACAGTTTGTCCATAACGAACACCATGTTCGAGCATAAGGGTGTCCATCAGTGCACGTGGCACCAGGACACCCTAGGCCGGAGGTCAATGATCGACTTTGTAGTCGTATCATCTGACCTTCGGCGGTATGTCTTGGACACTCGGGTAAAGAGAGGGGCTGAGCTGTCAACTGATCACCACCTGGTGGTGAGTTGGATTCGCTGGCAGGGGAAGAAGCGGGACAGACTTGGCAGACCCAAACGTACCGTGAGGGTCTGTTGGGAACGTCTGGCGGAACCCGCTGTCAGGGAAGTTTTCAACTCCCACCTCCGGGAGAGCTTCAACCAGATCCCGAGGGAGGTTGGAGACATTGAGTCCGAATGGACCATGTTCTCCACTTCCATTGTTGATGCAGCCGTCCATAGCTGTGGCCGTAAAGTCGGCGGTGCCTGTCGTGGCGGCAACCCCCGAACCCGGTGGTGGACACCGGAAGTAAGGGATGCCGTCAAGCTGAAGAAGGAGTCCTATCGGGCCTGGTTGGCTCATAGGACTCCTGAGGCAGCTGATGGGTACCGGCAGACCAAGCGTGCGGCAGCTCGGGCGGTTGTAGAAGCAAAAACTCGGGTCTGGGAGGAGTTCGGGGAGGCCATGGAGGAGGACTACCGGTTGGCCTCGAGGAAATTCTGGCAAACCGTTCGGCGCCTCAGGAGGGGGAAGCAGCTTTCTGTCAACACTGTTTACAGTGGAGGTGGGGAGCTGTTGACCTCGACTGGGGATATTGTCGGGCGGTGGAAGGAATACTTCGAGGATCTCCTCAATCCCTCTGTCATGTCTTCCGTAGAGGAAGCAGAGACTGGGGACTTGGAGGTCGATTCATTCATCACCGGGGCTGAAGTCACTGAGGCAGTTCGCAAGCTCCTCGGTGGCAAAGCGCCGGGGGTGGATGAGATCCGCCCTGAGTACCTCAAGTCTCTGGATGTTGTAGGACTGTCTTGGTTGACACGCCTCTGCAGCATCGCGTGGCAGACGGGGACAGTGCCTCTGGACTGGCAGACTGGGGTGGTGGTCCCTCTTTTTAAAAAGGGGGACCGGAGGGTGTGTTCCAACTATCGGGGGATCACACTCCTCAGCCTCCCTGGTAAAGTCTATTCCAGGGTACTGGAGAGGAGAATCCGGCCGATAGTCGAACCCCGGATTCAAGAGGAACAATGCGGTTTTCGTCCTGGCCGTGGAACACTGGACCAGCTCTATACCCTCCGCAGGGTGCTTGAGGGTTCATGGGAGTTTGCCCAAACAGTCCACATGTGCTTCGTGGACTTGGAGAAGGCATTCGACCGTGTCCCTCGCGTCATTCTGTGGGAGGTGCTCCAGGAGTATGGGGTTGGAGGCCCTCTGTTGAGGGCTGTACAGTCCCTGTACAACCGGAGCAGGAGCTTGGTCCGCATTGCCGGCAGTAAGTCGGACCTGTTCCCAGTGCATGTTGGACTCCGGCAGGGCTGCCCTATGTCACCGGTTCTGTTCATCATTTTTATGGACAGGATTTCTAGGCGCAGCCAGGGGCCGGAGGGGGTTCGGTTCGGGGGCCGGCAGATTTCGTCTCTGCTTTTCGCGGATGATGTTGTCTTGTTGGCTTCCTCGAGCCAGGACCTTCAGCATGCGCTGGGGCGGTTCGCAGCCGAGTGTGAAGCAGCTGGGATGAGAGTTAGCACCTCCAAGTCCGAGGCCATGGTTCTCGACCGGAAAAAGGTGGCTTGCTCCCTTCAGGTTGGAGGAGAGTTCCTGCCTCAAGTGGAGGAGTTTAAGTATCTTGGGATCCTGTTCACGAGTGAGGGAAGGATGGAACGTGAGATTGACAGGCGGATCGGTGCAGCGGCTGCAGTAATGCGGTCGCTGTATCGGTCTGTCGTGGTAAAGAAGGAGCTGAGCCGAAAGGCGAAGCTCTCGATTTACCGGTCAATCTACGTTCCTACCCTCACCTATGGTCATGAACTTTGGGTCATGACCGAAAGAACGAGGTCCCGGATACAAGCGGCTGAAATGAGTTTCCTCCGCAGGGTGGCGGAGCGCTCCCTTAGAGATAGGGTGAGGAGCTCTGTCACCCGGGAGGAGCTCAGAGTAGAGTCGCTGCTCCTCCGCATCGAGAGGAGTCAGCTGAGGTGGCTCGGGCATCTCTATCGGATGCCCCCTGGACGCCTCCCTAGAGAGGTGTTCCAGGCATGTCCCACCGGGAGGAGGCCCCGGGGAAGACCCAGGACACGCTGGGGTGACTACGTCACTCGGCTGGCCTGGGAACGCCTCGGGATCCCCCCGGAAGAGTTGGAGGAAGTGTCCGGGAGAGGGAAGTCTGGGCGTCCCTGCTCAGACTGCTCCCCCCGCAACCCGGCCCCGGATAAGCGGAAGATAATGGATGGATGGATGGATGTCTGAATGTGATTTCAACTGAACTTAAACATAGATTTCAAATAATCTGCACCTATTCTTCAATACTTCTACACGCCTGAGAAGCACATTGAGAGTTAAAGGTATTGGCTGCACATGATACTGTCACAGTGTTGACTCAACTGTATGAGACACACAGATCTGCAACAAACTTATTATGTGAATATGACTGTGTGCAGAGTTTAGATTTCATGTCGAGGCTCTGAACTCCCCACAAGCTAACACCAAGATAAGCACAGCACAGATTGGGGAGTGATGATAACAAACCCCAAACCATATTATATTCAGGGCCTCACGCCGACTAATACGTGAACTCTACTATGTGATGGCTGAGCATCAGCTTCAGTGGCCACTCTCTCTCAGACTGAGATGTTAAAAATGTCCAACACAATTTCCCGGAGCCAAAAGTGACGCCTTCAAATTGCCTCTTTTGTCTAAACAACAGTCCAAAACCCAAAGACTTTACATTTACTATCATAAATGACAAAGAAAAGCAGCAAAATTTAATTGATGAATAAAAAAAATTGTTGGCGGTTAATTTTCTTTTGATCAACTAATCGTAGCAGCTCTAATCAATTATTCAGTCAAAAAAAAAAATCTGGAATTATTTATCATCTCTCAAAACGTTTGCTGGTTCCAGCTTCCCAAATGTAATAACTTGATGCTTTTCTATGCTAATCAGCAAAATACATTTACACATTTTTACATTTTATAGACTCAAAGAAATTTGACTGAGAAAACAATAAGCAGATTAATCAATAGTACAAATAATTACTCTTGCAGTGCACAACCACCTGAGAGATGTGTGTAATTGCCTATATAGATATGTTCAGCTCTGTTTACTTGACAGTGCCTAATAAAGGTTTGTTGATGTAGTGTTAAATCTAAACAATGCTCTGTTAGAATCAATTCAAATTGAATATACTGGGTGCTACCTGCAGTGTCCTGATATTTAGTCTGATTTTCACCCTCAGCAGCCATTATGTGGCCGTTCCCCAACAAAGCACCTTCAACTACTGCAAGGAACATATTATCTAGTGAACTGAGTTGGTTAAAATCCACTGGATACACATCAGCAGACAAAGACACGTCAGCTATGCAACAGATCACTTACACATCACACAATCACAAAGTCGTGGCTCGGGGCAGACAGTCTATTGTAATGAAACGTTGTGTTGCACAGATAAGCAGCAGTTGACCATCAGTACATGATACACAAGCTTAATGTTGCTACTCAGTGAAGTGGAGTGAGCAAGAGCTCAGCAGTTTAGATGTCATTTTGATATGAAGCAGCAAAGAGTCATATAATCCCATTGCTCGGAGTGGAAATATTGCTGTATTGTGTAGCTGAGTGTGAAGTGTGTGTGGAGTAAAATGTGTTTGCAATGAACTATCTTGATTGACCAAAGCCATGTTGAGTTTTCAGTGAAGCCAGTATCATGTAAAAAGCATTATGTGAACAGGCCATGTCAGGTTTACATCCCTAAACCATTTACAGCGTTACACTCTACCAGCCAAAAGAAAACCACCCTGAAAACAATACCAACAACTGGATGTAAATTAAGGCATACGATATATGACAATAGAAAAATGTTTCATATTATGAGCCATTTATATTCATCTCATTGGGTTGCAAATCACACTGGCAATAATTTTACTCACTGGCGTTCATGCACACCACATGAAAGCAGGCAGGAAATCTGCATGAAGGCGATACAAACGAACATGGAGGAAAATGACACAGATCAGGATAAACCCAAACAGGAGAAGGACTCAGACCAGCCAAGACAAAACCAGCAGCCTGTATTCATTTCTGTTTGCTGCTATAATTCAAACAGTTCACTTTTAAAGAGTGTTATATGTTTGGTTTTGATATTTTCACAGGTTCACATTTTAGGCCAATATTTATTTTGATTCTAACTATAGCTGAAAGGTGTTTTCTAATA